>NC_090746.1:68084924-68089924 GCF_036898095.1 Palaemon carinicauda | reverse complement strand
CTCTCTCTTCATTTACCTTTCATTATCAATAAAGCTTTCCCTCCTAAAACAGTTTGTCACGGCAACACAATATGAACATAAGGTCCTTTACTGACCATAATGAATTAAAATAATTTGTTCGAAAATATATTACTTAATTCTACATTTGAATTCACTTTAAATGAATATACGAAGTAAACCAGCATACATACATCATACATCCCTATGCAGACACTTTCACACTCACATATATCAAACATACATAGTAGTAGTGGTGTATGTATGTATGTATGTATGTATGTATGTATATACTGTATAAGCATGAAGGTACATGTATATTTATGATTATGTTTAAACGCATTTAAATTTATTGTCTGTAAGAGGTAAAGTATATATATCAACATTTATATATACATATATATATATAATATATATATATGCATTATATATATATATGTATAATATATATATATATATATATATATATATATATGTATTTATGTATGCAAGTTGCAATTGGCAGTTGCACAAGGCTTGCCTAACGGCCTCCCTTTTGAGGTATGGCATCTATTTACCCCCTCCCATTGCCAGTGAATTCTTAAGTTCCAAAAGAGCCTGTGCTTTTTGTTGAGAGGAGACTATAAAAGAAGGTCGACTTTCATGGTGGGTAGACCTTAAACGAACGTGGACCATAAATTTAGTTGACATTCCTAAGAGTAGACCTTTAAAGGGGAAGCTTGTTAGGGAAGGTAGATCCTTCAAAAAGAGGAGACCCTTAGGATGGGCAAATAGAAGGAAGGTAGATCTTTAAGATGGGGGTGGAATCTGAGGGTAGGCTCTTAGGGAAGGAACACCCAAAATGAAGGTAGAATCCTTTGTTAGATAGACCATATAGAAGGGTAGACCCTGAGGATAGGTACACTTTGAAAGAGAGAAGATTCTAATGGAAGGTAGGCCCTTAAGGAGGGGAAAGCTTATAGTAGTTAGACCCCTAAATGAGGTTAGACCTCTAAATGAGGTTAGACCCTTTATGGAGGGAGGCCCTAAAGTAGGTAGATTTTAAAGAACAAATGGGAGGTAATTTCATGGCAAGGAGAGGTCAGGTTCGATAGGCATGGACTACAAAAATGTTAGAGATTACAGTTTTATACCATACTAGTGTACACAACCCCTTAAAAATGTCGGCTGAATATAATGATAGATATGCACAAACACGCATGTGTAATCCACTCTCACATGCGTGTTACTATTCCCTCTCACCAATACCCGAGGGGCGGAGAGAACTGAGCGTCACCGGAAAGATAAAGATAATACATATATACACACACATATATATATATATGTATGTATATATATATATATATATATATATATATATATATATATATATATATATATATATGTGCACACAAACCAATACATATATATATATATATATATACATATATATATATATATAATATATATATATATATATATATATACATAACCAGATACTTAGTTATTTATCATATATGGGAGATGTACAAATAGACTTAAAATGCAAGAAAATTCTTTATCTTAAAATGCTCTATTTACTATCCAGAGACTTATTGATTAACTTTGAAAACTGATATTGTTTTCAAAATTGCCCTGAAATATCGAATGTCAAGAAAATGTCCTGAAATATATAAATCGTTTGAGAAGAAACCAAAACATGTGATCTGTCCTGAAAATATCTTTAATTACTTAAATAATTCTGAAATGCCTTGGTAAGTCCACATAACGCCATAAATTCTCTGATTTTTTTTTTTTCAATAACTTGAGGGTCCAGAGATTTACAAATCCTTGTTGATCGAATAAAATACAGACCCCATTAACCAGTATTCTGAGGGAAAAAATCAGGTGTCATTTACATATCTTTAAACTTAATAAATGTTCATATAGTAAGCGACATTTGATAACGCCTCTTCCACTAAATAAACATAGGCATGATATTAACATGGATGAAACTCACAATAGAGAAAACTACGCTAAAGTGGCTTGGAAATGTGGAGAAAATGGGAAACAGCAAACAGTTTATACGATTAGGGGAAAAACAGGAAGAGTAACATTGTGATATTGTGACAGAGAGAAGGATGTTTTAGAGAGAGGGGTGTGTTAGAAAGCAAGGTTTGAAATAATGACTGAACAATTTGTGTACCCTGACGTCGTAATTGCTATGGTCTGCAAAACCTTAGATAGTATACTGCCAGAGAAAATATGAAATGATATTTGTACTCTGAAGAGATTTTACAAATGGGTTACATTGTTTACTCAATATACAAAGGATCACGAAGCTTACTTGCACTACTCGGTTTCAGAGAAAAGGAGTATTTTTTACAGAATAAAACTAACGTTTGTGAAGAAACAATCAAACAAAACTGACGATAGGAAATAACAATACGCAAATTCTTGCAGAGACTTTTCCTGCAATATCAATATTCGAAAGATACTAGCAAATGCAAAGCAAACAGACGAGCGAAAATATTAGTGAACATACAAACCTCGGAATAACCCAACCCAAAAATTGCAAGCACCAAAGACGAAGATTTACCAATTGTAAGAAAAAAAAGTTCATTTTCAAAAGTATGCATGAATATCTATCTCATTTTCCAAATCTACAAATTATATTATATACAATACCGTATGTGCTATGATATATAGAAACTTTTATAGATTATGAAATAATGCCATTTTCATCAGGGCCACTTTTCAAACACAATTTTGATAATGAAACAGGAACAGAAATATCTATATTCTACAATAAAAACCAGATGGACATTAATTGCAAAAGGTAAAAAAGAGGAAAATTCGTACAACCATAGTACCGCTGCGGCAAACTTTTTTTTTCCTAGTGACCGCCACAAAAGAAAAATACTGCCAAAACCAATTTCGGGTTTTTTCAATGGACTGAATTTCGTTCGGGAACGTCATAATTAACGTCGCTGACCTGTCAACCTACGGTCAGTCTCCTTTCACCTGTTCTGTACTTTCTACACTGCTGTTTCTATAGTCCTACCTTCTATAATACTACACAGTTATAGTCCAGCTGTAACCAGATTGTGGAATATACCTAATCAAGTGCTTGAATCGGTGGAACTTTCAGAAAATGTTTTAACGTTGGAAAGGTTGATGCAAGTCTCCCTTCATAGTTTACACACGACCGAGCTATTTCAACATTGCTACTGGTCTTAGGATACCTCATAATCATTATTCGCTGCTTTTCCTGTATAGTTTATTTCTTTGCTTATTTTCTCCCTTATTGGGGTATTTTTACCAACTGGCTTATATCACCTGCTTTTCCAACGAGGGCTGTAGCTCTAATAATAATAATAATAATAATAATAATAATAATAATAATAATACTGTTTTTCTCCCGGCTCTCAGGCTACATTGGGACTCATTTCCGCTCGCACCAGACTCCTCAAAGCCCTGCACTCTGCCGGAACTGAATCCAGTCATCGCTCCTGGAACTCGTCTTAAAGCATCTTGCTTGGGTTAATCCACTAATTCTCTCCTCCTTTGCAAAACGTGGCCCCTTCTATGCTCCGGTTTCGCTGCCCGAATGTGCCAATTAAAATAGTTTATGTACGCCGTAAAGTGGATGTACGCAGAGGTAGACTGAAGCCGTCTGCTTCAGGGTATAATTTTCGTATACGCAAAGGGAAGAGGGAATACTGACGTAGAAATTAAGACACGACCATGTCTGATATTGCAAGGTCTGGGAATTAGTTTAGTGTACGAAGCCCGAGTACATCCACGGTTACATGATGCCCTTATCAATTTATTGCTCTTGAAAATAATGCTGGATTATGTTGTGTTTCTGAAATGTAATTTTTTGTCGCATAAAAAGTATATGTAAAAATCTTATTTTTGAAAAATATATTTCCAATCTTGAACCCAATTTTTGAATCACAGGACTTAGTGCCCCCTTTAGACACCGAAATGGTTGAGAAAAAAATAATAAGGCAATCGTAATTGATTGGTGTTAAGAAAAAATCTATAAAATCTTAAAGGGGTATATCTTGTGCAATATCCTTCGATAAAAATGAAAAAAAAAAAGAACTGAAATCTTACCGAAGAGGAAGAAAAAATTACCAAATGCCTTTAGTTTGGCCAAGAGTTGCAGAGAATTTCAAAAGATCCAAAAGGTCATCGAAAACATTTCACCAACTTTCAGGAACTAATGCAGAATAAAAATTCGCTTATGCCAAATGTAAATGGACATTATCATATACTGGAAATATATCCCATCTAATAATGACATATCAATGAAGATATTTTGCAGGGCATATCCAAAAAATTTCTGATCTATATTTAATAAATCTGTCCAACACTTAGAAGCAATTTTTTTTTCAAATGTTTTATGCTCAAATCATACTTCCTTTCTTCTAAATTTATTCAACTTTTTATTAAAATCCATCATCCCGTTTCCGATAGAACCTCTTTCTGGTAAAGTCTTGCAACTTTCAATTACAAAAAACAGACCATTAGAGAGAGAGAGAGAGAGAGAGAGAGAGAGAGAGAGAGAGAGAGAGAGAGAGAGAGAGAGAGAGAGAGAGAGAGGTCCCGACCAAGTGACGAAGACAAAAGTTAGAAGTAAAAATTTGTAGTCGAGTCAGAGGAAAAGTTTCTCAGACGGAATAACATTAGGGAGAAAATTCCTCACTAAGGAATCCTAAGCGAAAATTCCTCACTTAAGACTCTTCGGTAATGTTTATCATTCGGTCTTCAACTCGAGAGTCCTCAGCAAACGTTCCTCAGCAAACTATTTTCCAAATAGATCTTTGAAGGATATATCTTCACATAATTATTAACATGCATTAGTCAGTGAAGAATGCTTATGAATTAATCATAAATGAGAACTTCATAAGTCATCATCATTATCTCTTCCTACGCCCATTAACGCAAGGGGCCGCAGTTAGATTTCGCCAGTCGTCCTCTATCTTGAGCAATTAATTCAATACTTCTCCATTCATCATCTCCTACTCCTCGTGCTT
>NC_090746.1:68083007-68084424 GCF_036898095.1 Palaemon carinicauda | reverse complement strand
CGGAGAGATATTAATCAAACGAAAGAATACATATGTACGTGTGTATATATATAATATATATATATATATATATATATATATATATATATATATATATATATATATATATATATATATGTTTTGTGTGTGTGTGTGTGTATATATACACCAGATCTATCTATCTATCTATCTAGACATATATATATATATAATATATATATATATATATATATATATATACATATATATATATATATATATATATATATATATATATATATATATAAATAGGAATTATATATATACATATTCATATATACATTATTATATGTGAGTGTATGTATATGAGTATGTATGTATGTATGCATATATATACACATATATATATGATATGTATACTGTATATACTGTATATGTATATATATTATATATATATATATATATATATATGTATATATATATTACATATATATATATATATACATAAATTTATAAATATATATACCTTCCTCATGATGATGATGATGATGGTTCTACATCAGCATCACCAGAAGCAGCATAAGCAGAATCCTCCTCCCCTTATCCTCTGCCATCTCCCTCCATCTCCTTTGGTTTCCATGGAAACTAGCCGTGATGCTAGGGCTAGTACAGCCGTTCGCCACCAGGGGGATTGCACAACAACCCTCTCCCTCTAAACACAGAATCTACATCACGTTCCCCCCACCCCCCTCTCCAGTCAAAGCTTTCCCTCTCCAAACTGCGTGCATGTAAGTGTGTGTGTGTGTTTACGTATAATACCCCAAAAATGGAAAATAACAGCATCAAGCACACCCGACGCATAAATGACTACTTCTAAAAGAGCTCTGCCCTTTGCGAGCACCTGGATTGAGCAAGACCGTATGTGTGCATTTGGAATATATCAAGTCAGGTAAAATGAATACTAAACTCTCTCTCTCTCTCTCTCTCTCTCTCTCTCTCTCTCTCTCTCTCTCTCTCTCTCTCTCTCTCTCTCTCTCTCTCTCTCTCTCTCTATAAATAATATATTTATATAATATATATATATATATATATATATATATATATATATATATATATATATATCCTATAAATTATATTGTATTGAACCCAATATCCCAGTGCAGAAATCACTTTATCAATATCTAGAGTATTTCTACATCAAATGCTATTTCTCTCTCTCTCTCTCTCTCTCTCTCTCTCTCTCTCTCTCTCTCTCTCTCTCTCTCTCTCTCTCTCTCTCTCTCTCTCGTGGTTATTTCATATACTGTAAAAGCAATCATTGAACGACTTACTAAACCCACATTTCATTAAACATTATGGCAAACCCCCGCCCCCAAACCCCCGGGGTTATTTTTTATTTGACAATAGTTTTGTACTTTTAACAGAGTACCATTTCAAAAACTGTCAATGAGAAGTTAAC
>NC_090746.1:68063007-68080507 GCF_036898095.1 Palaemon carinicauda | reverse complement strand
ACTTTCTATTATATAGGGTAGCTAACATATGCTTCAGAACACGTTTCGATGCGCGATAGCTCCAGAGGGCATTATATTTCCGGCTCACCTGCCTTTCCCAATATATACGGTCAACCACAGTCAACCAACAATCTCATACATAACACACGGCTAAGGAAAGCATAGCCACAATGGTATTAGACATTTCTTCCAATCATGAATCGGTCTCGGGATTACTAGGTACATAAATGACCGTCGTCTAGCCCGAGGGCACTACTAATTAATCACAAATCTTATAAATTTTTCAAAAAGGAAAATTTTAGTTTCATATTCGATTTCTTCAGACATTCATTTTGGAGAGAGAGAGAGAGAGAGAGAGAGAGAGAGAGAGAGAGAGAGAGAGAGAGAGAGAGAGAGAGAGAGAGGTTCCTTTCATAATTACAAAGAAAATACAGATGTCAGCCAGCCATAAAATGTTGTATATCAAAGGCATAAGAGAGAGAGAGAGAGAGAGAGAGAGAGAGAGAGAGAGAGAGAGAGAGAGAGAGAGAGAGAGAGAGACCCTTGACCATAGAGATGCTTATCTTAATGAGGGAGCTGGTGCGCTCATAAAAGGGGTGGGGGGGGGAGTGGGTGGATAAGGATAGGGGAAGTACAAGAGAGGAGAGTAGGGGAGATGGGAAAGGGCAGAGTGAGAGGAAGTGGTAGGAGGAGGAAGTTAATATCTTAACCTCATATTTAAAACATTCTAAGAAATTAATCTAAAAACTACTTCCTTATACCTCTCTCTCTCTCTCTCTCTCTCTCTCTCTCTCTCTCTCTCTCTCTCTCTCTCTCTCTCTCTCTCTCTCTCATTATATATATATATATATATATATATATATATATATATATTTATAGATATATAACTATCTATATATATATATATATACATACATACATACATATATATATATATTGTAATATATATATATATATATATATATATATTATATATATAAACAGTATATATATATATATGCAAATACGCACACGCACCCTCTTTCAGCAGGGTATGATTAATTCTTCTTACTCTTACCCGAGGGACGGGGAGAACTTAAGATGACCGAAAATATATATATATATATATATATATATATATATATATATATATCTATATATATATATATATATATATATATAGATAGATAGATAGAGATAGATTTAATATTAATATACTTAATATAGGAAAACGGCGAGGAATCGAGTTTGCTACATATGCTTAGCAGAGTAGTTTAAAAAGTTAGTTGATATCATAATGGTAATTAAAGAATGGCTGAATATCTATCTGATCATTTGGTTGAAGCTAGATATACGTTTAAAAATCAATAAGAAATTTAGATTAAGGGGATGAAAATGTGGCCGAGTTGTAAGTTTGTTAAGAAAGAATAGAGAAGGAAAAAATAACGAAATATGGGCTATGGCTAACGAATAGAAGTGGAAGAAGAGATGAAGAGATTGCATACCGTTCCAGCAGCACTGGGACGCAGAGAAGGTTTTGGTAAGAGGTTAAAAAATGGAACTTCAAGAGAAAATATCATATGTAGGTTTACAAGACGGATAAAAGTTGTCAAGAAGAAAGCGGAAAAAATGCAAATAATACAAACAGAGGAGATATAAGGAAAATTTTCAGGTATGTAAAAGAAATTGAACAAACAGATCTTAGATGGAGAGATGGCGTCAGAGATATGCACAGTTCTAAGGTGACTGAATATTTTGAGGCTTTATTGAACTTGAAATAAAGAGAAACAAAGATATTCGACAAAACTTTGGACAAGATATTGTAAATTTGAGGATGCTAAGAGAAATGACAGCTGAGAACGTGAGGAACGAAGAAACAGAAAAAAGGAAAGAAACCGTTGATGAAATTATATACTATATGCTTCGACCTAGCGGTCGTAAGTGTAACTGAATTGCTGACTAGGGTTTGTAAGGTATGGCCTAAGAGGAAAAGGCGAAATATCTTTGTTACATTGTATAAAGTTTAAGCCGATAGAGGTGACTGCAAGCATTAATGGGGCAAATAATTACAGGAATACCATGCAAGGTGTATATTGTGTAAAAAGTAAGGCAGTTGACAAAACTGAAAGAATAGATGGGGGTGAATTATGGTGAACAAACGCATGGCCACTGTTACAACGACTAACGAGACCATCTATAATATTCGGTACACTTACTAAATATCTATTTTTGATGAACATATAACAACGCTATACTTTGTAAATGGGGGAAAAAATTTCATAGATTTTTCTCTTACATTAGGAAGAGAGTGGACGGACACTTTCCCAAAAACGTTTTCTATATACATATATATTTTCTTGAGTGACATACAATCTCCACACAATGCTCTTCTAAATACGGGGTTAACACTCCCATCCCTATCCCCAACCAGCAACCCTCTCTCTCACTACTCTGTTATTCGCCACGTGTATGAATACCAACGAAAGTAGTTCCATGAATTGCAAAGCAATGCAACAGCAACACAAATAAACTCGTGTCTAAACATCGATGAAAATCCTGCAAAAACAATAATGTTTCTGCCTAACGCTCTCTATATTCCTTCCTTTTTGCTGGATCAACTAAAACCTTCTCCTTCTAGAGTGCATAAATACACCACCTGATACTTTCTTTCCCAAAAGGGTTCAGAAGATATTCTTCTTTTCTGGATACTTCTGGATACGTCTTTTTGGGACCAATGACATCATATAAATATTCTCTGTAACTGAATCATGAGATATTCTATTCCTCTTCCATTATTTTGTGGATCTTGTTAGGTATTTTTCTATTTTTGCATGAATTACCTAAAATACAACCTTTCTTTAAGAATCACTTAACAATACCAGTTTTACATTTATAGTTACAGTACCTCTCGTCAGCCGAATCATAGCTTACTGAGTTTTGCTTTGTTATACCGACAAATCCCAGTCAATGTGTTATTTTACTATAATCAAATTTCGTATATTATTTTCAGACGTTCGGTTGTTTACTGGCCTCTCCATCCTGCCTACTTGTTTTTTACTTATTTTGTACAAACACACGAACGACAGAGGCAAAGGACAGGTGATTCCGATCGCCACACACTGTCCTAAAGCCTGACCTAATACTTCAACGACCAATCCTCACTCCACTCAAGCTAGGACAAGAGAATGCCAGGCAATGGCTGCTCATGACTCAGCAGGTAGACCTATAACCTACACAAACTATGGTGAGGTTGCACATACTACAAGAAACGTTTTTTTTTCCAATTCTGTAATGTCCCATTTTCTACAGGTCTCCAGAAGTTATGTTATTTCTATCCATCAGATAGGCCTACTTAATCCCAGCTGTTCTTCCACCAGCTTAGTTATTTAATTTTATTTACAGCTTTTCCGAAAATGAAAGTATCGAATTGCTTTTGAATATATAATTCTTGCTTCTTTCCCTGTTTAATGTATTCAAATCCCAGTGTGTTGACCATTTCAATCTAAATTTGGCCTCCTTTTCAACACCCTAGTTTTTCATCCTTTTCTAAGAAGGACATTTTCACTTACCTCTTCACCCCTTCGATAAGAAAACAAGGGGAACAAGGAGAGAGAGAGAGAGAGAGAGAGAGAGAGAGAGAGAGAGAGAGAGAGAGAGAGAGAGAGAGAGAAATCCGTTTAAAGTGAGCAAGAAAAACTTATTTTGTGAGGAGGAGGAGGAGGAGGAGGAGGAGGAGGAGAGGTCTATTTACTTAACATCAAGGCGTCAAACCACGCACAGAGGGCCCCAGGCACACAAAGGTTTCAGAGAAAGACGTGGACGAACGAGAGAGAGAGAGAGAGAGAGAGAGAGAGAGAGAGAGAGAGAGAGAGAACTAAAAAAGAAAGGATGAGGCTATACTATAAAGGGAAGAAGAGGAGTGCATAGTGAAGGGCCAAGAGGATAGCTGATACAAATACCGAGGAAAGCAGATGAATAAGAAAAAAATCATAATAGAATTTAGGAAGAAAAGTATAGTCAAAATTGTAATCAAATTGGGGTAAAACACTCAAGGACAAAAAACCTAATATCTAAAATGGAATTAAAGACCCGAACAACAATGCACGTTCCCATACACATGTGTGTGCGTGTCAAGTGTATATAGAGCACACATTTATACCTAGTTAAATGTATGAATGTGGTCGTAGGTGGTTACAACAATCCTGTTTCCAAGTGAATCCTTAAAGATATAAAGTTGCGAGGCCTTCATTCTTTTTGAAATTAGACTTAAAAAATCTGGCTTCCACTAACATCTAGGTGGGAAAGAGAGCGTAAGGATAGTAGCGATTCACTTCTGCCACGGTTCTCACATTAACAAAAGATTATTCTAATATTCACATATATCATCTAAAGATGGACGGTGGAGGAATGTATGTATGTATGTATGTATATATATATATATATATATATATATATATATATATATATATATATATATATATACACACACACACATATTATATATATATATAATTATATATAAATACATGTGTATATATATACATACATGTATATATATATATATATATATATATTATATATATATATATATATATATATATATATATATATAATATATATATGTGTGTGTATGAATATATAAATATCATTTTTAGTGGGATGTATAAATTTTTTTACCTCCCTCTCTCTCTCTCTCTCTCTCTCTCTCTCTCTCTCTCTCTCTCTCTCTCTCTCTCTCTCTCTCTCTCTCTCTCTCCAGTGGAATGAAATGTCCCGTGACGTTTTCTCTTAACAGAGAGCGAAGATATGGAGTGACTCTGGTAAAAATGTAAAGGCTTCGTTTTACAAAGGAACCCGGGTTAGTGAAGGGGAGGGGGTTGGCCTGGAAGAAATTGCCCCCCTTTCTCCTCCCTAACAACCTACCCCCTCCCCCACCCTTCTTACCCTCTCCTCGCCCCCTCTTTTAAAGGAGATGCGCTTATTTGTTAGGTCGTTTGTCCCCGTACCAATGGATGACAGGTTAACAACTTGGTAGGTAGATATACTGTATAAGTAAGAAAGTAACTAAGTAAGCGTGTGTGTGTTGCAATGAATAACTCGCTATATCTATTTATACTACTATCTATTTCAAGGCCCATAACACCATCCTTTTTTAATAAACCTAATGAACTAGGGTTCTGATTAATGTAAAACCAAAACCACCAGAGTTTGAGACATCAACTTAATTAAAAAAAATGGAATCGAGTATCTAAGCATTATAGCGTTACTTTATATCGAAATACGTCATTTCTATTTTGTGGGCTTGGTGAGAACGGAAATTAAGACCTGGTAACTAGGCACACAATGACGTGGATTAAAGTTATGGAATGATTGTTGAGGCTGCACACATAATATGATCATTATAAATATTTAATATGGCTGAGGATTGGATGGAGGTGAAAGGATAGTAATACTTTATTATCAATAAGTGTATTTTAAATAGATAGTAGTAAAGTAGCTAACATTTTAATGAATAAAGTTACAAGACTGAAGTAGGAATTACCTAACAATTAAGTAATGAACACAATAACTAATCAGTATCTTTAGATTCCATCAAAGAGCAGTACATTTCACAACTTATATATCATTTGATAACCATACAGAAATGGGGCCCAACGTCAGGGTCGACACACGTCATTCTGCGCCTATAGTCAATTCTTTTTAACGAGGCAGATTAGCACCGACTCACAGGGGTGCCCTTTTAGCTCGGAAACGTTTCCTGCTCGCTGATTGGTTGGACAAGATAATTCTAACCAATCAGGTACCAGGAAACTTTTTCCGAGCTAAAAGGGCACCGCTGCGAGTCGGTGCAAATGCGTCTCATTAAAAAAAATGACTATAGTTGCCAGGTCTTGATTTCCGTTCTCACCATGCCCATAAAATTGAGATGACATTTTTCGATGTAAAGTTAGACAATAATGAAGAGTAGATGATTGATTCAAATTTTTTTAATTAAGTCGGTGTCTCAAACTCTGGTGGTTTCAGTGTTACAATAATCAGAAGCCTACAGTAGTTCATTAGTTATTTTAAAAATGGAGGGTGTTGTGGGCCTTGAAATAGATAGTATTAAAAATTCAATAACTTAAGTGATTCATAAAAAAAATAATGTCAGATTATAAGCGAAGAAACTTGCATGGTAGTGTCACTTTCTTTCTATTTTATACATATACAAATATATATATATATATATATATATATATATATATATATATATATATATATATATATATATATATATATATATATATATAAACACACATTTCCAATCACGCTGAATACTCGGTCTTTCCCGAACCCTCGGGTACGAGGGAGAGATAGAGTAGTCATGCCCCGGTGAAAGGGGCTGAGAATGGTGTGCATATCTAAATATAGCAGGTATTTTTGACGGGTTGCGTATACTAGTTCAATAACAAAGATGATATTGTTTTTGTTTTTGTAGTTTACGTTATTCATTCACTACTTCACTTGTGAGCCATTTAAAGTCTAAAGTATACAATGACCTGTATTCAGCGAGTAATTTACATAGACCGAAAAGGTTACTTTTTCTACGAAAAAGGAAAATGAGCTTCTAAACTCAGAATTCCCAGAGATTCGAAGGTTCCTGACGAAGTCTCTCCAAAAAGCGGGAGTCATGTGATGGGAGGGGGCGGGGGGGGGGGGGGTGAGATGGAGGTGATTGTGATAAACTCTTTCAAGCAATATCGGGAGGTCTGTGAAGAACTCTCCCAAAAATGTCCGTGGGGTTGAAGACAGAGAGTTTGCAATGAACTCGGCCAAACAGAACCAGAAAAGAGTTTAAAATTACCTCTTCCGAAATCTGGTGATGTGAAACCTCCCAGAAAAAAATTCAAATAAACTTTTGAAATTCTCCAACCACTCCACACCCCACACCCCCCCCAAAAAAATTAGCAAACGTTTGAATAAATTTAGCATTAAGCTCATGGAATTAGTACAGCTACATAAAGTTAATCTTATAGGTCATTACAATTCGTCCAAGATAAACTAGGAACTTTGCATTAAACACTCCTAATATGAAATCATACAAAAAGGAGCAAAATTCTTGTTTATTGCTTGTCCAACGGTAATCGCAACGTCTGTCTCACAAAAAAAAAAAAATGTTTTAAAAGGAAAAATAAAATCTTCCAGTTACAAAATCAAATGATTGCCAACAATTCCACCAAATAAAATTGGAAGCTGGTACCAAAACACTGTCAAACGGAATTGCGATTTGCTAATGAATTGGTAGGATGTCAGCTTATCCAAAACACCTTTTGAGTTGGGTAAGAACATTTTTTTTTCTAGAGTCATAATTAATATATTGATGTGAAGTATGGCAACAATTTTTTTTTCTGGTGGAACGAAAGACTTGTCCGACTAGTTGCATTGCTATTTACCATTTTATGCTAAAATAGGCGATTTTTGTCAACGTGGTTTTACGTTCGAAGAATCTGCTATTTAAAAAAAAAAAAAACAGCAATGAGACTTAAATTTGCTTATGAGTTAACTATATAAAAGAAAAAGACATCTTTTATACACTTGGATGTTAAGAAAAGCGAAAAAAAAATAAACGACAATTTTTGCAAAATAGGAAAGCGGTGGATGCAACGGTGATTGAAATCAAAATAACTTTAAATATGTTACAAATTTTCATTTTCATCAATGCGTCCTTTCCTTTTCCTTCCGTTTCTAAGGGACCACTTATCAGAATGAAGTTGCAAAATGTACATTTCACATGTTTCGACGGCCATCGCGCTAACAAATTTAGCATTTAGTTACATTGTCCCACTCATAATTTCACAGTTCGGAAGAAAAGAAGTTATAATAATAATAATAATAATAATAATAATAATAATAATAATAATAATAATAATAATAATAATAATAATAAAGCAGAACTAAGAAAGATGACATTTCGGTCCCTATACTCTTCCCTACCCATGCTGCAACTCAGCACAGTCGACTATCAACCAGTTATTTAATTTAATGCTGAAGCCGAAAAAGGCACCATAAACTTAAACCAAGAAATATGAGAGAGAGAGAGAGAGAGAGAGAGAGAGAGAGAGAGAGAGAGAGAGAGAGAGAGAGAGAGAGAGAGAGAGAGAGAGTGTGTGTGTGTGTGTCTTGGGCCATAAAACCAGGGGCTAGGACCGGGAAGGAAACTCGGTGGCAAGTTACACCTGTGGGGAAAACCTCTCAGTAGTAGGGAGGAAGTTTGAAGTTGAAAGAGGGGATTGAACAATATGCAGAAAGGTTATGAGGAGGGGGTGGAAGAGTCCCTGTCCTAGCTCCTCATCAATTAAAAACTAGTCACTCACAAATCGATGACAGCTGCTACGGTCTTCTGCGTACCCATCGATTGGCAGTTCTTCGTGGAATTATGTCAAGTTTGCAGGTGTGTCTACTACTACTAAGGTTCGTACCTTCAGGAATTAACTAAGTTTACTTTGATGTATATATATCAACTGGTGTCTTTTAATCTGAATAGATTTCTCGTTATGATGGAACCTATAGATACGTTTTACTGAACATAGTGGGGTCTCATCAAGATTATTTCCACTCACGTAAATTTTTGGAAATACAATACATGAGTGGTAATATAAATCGATATGTAATTCCTAACGTATCATTCAAAGGTGACTACTCTGAAATAATCTTTTAAATGATTGCCTTACTTACCAACGAGATAATTTAGTTTTTTACATATACAACCATCACTTTGGTTTTGTTGTTTATTCAGGATTGAAAATCCGCTAGCATGCCTCATAGTTAGTTTAAACTGTACATATATTGTGTACATTCATATAAAAAATTTCAGAATATCTTTGTAATAATATAAGTACAATTTCGAATATAAATCTTCTTTCACTCCATATTCTCCCTATATCATACATGCCCGAGCAAGATGCGGACTCTTAGATTGCACAAGTTACTTAAAACCAGTGAACTAACACAAACTGGTCTCCGTTAGAACTATCTCAGAACCCCATAGGCAAAGCCGAACAGAAAACTTAAATGTAAATAAAATTTCAGTGAAAATTATTTCCTCCCTGAACGAAAGAAGGAACAGCCCCGCTAATTACCCGTTGGAGGAGCACTTCTTCTTCAAGTGAAAAGGGGCGGCCCAAAGGAGAAGGTTGGTCGTTCACGCGCCTCCACTTCTTCCTTCAGTCTTCGTCGGTTCACTTCTCCATTTCCTTTACTCTTCTATTTTCTTTATTCTTCTCCCATGGCGCTTTATTACTTGTGCGTTGAACAGCTGCATCGTGGCAGAAGCAGAATAGTGGAAAGATGGCACGTTCACATCTAGGTTGAAAGGTCAAGTTGCAAGAAGAAGATGAAGAAGAAGAAGAAGAGCACCTGTCAACTTCCTGCGCTAAGTATTTAAGCAATGGCGTCTGCACTAGTTCATAAATTTTTTAATTACCTGAGTACGCAACCCGTCAAAAATTACGACTGAATATTTAGATAGATGTGGACACACGGATTAAACCCTTCCCATCCCCTCTTCCTATCTTAGCTACAACAACAGAGTTTGGGTCATTTCTGGGAGATTGTCGTTTCTGAGTGGTTGCCGCTCAGCGTGAAAGTGTGTATACATACATATATACATATATATATATATATATATATATGTGTGTGTGTGTGTGTTTGAGTGTGTGTGTGTGTGTGTGTTTGTGTGTGTGTTTGTGTGTGTGTGTGTGTGTGTGTGTGTGTGTGTGGGCGTATGTATAACCAGGAATTAGTTTTTATTATATAGGGGAGATTATGTCTCCTTATTATACGATTTTGTAAATTGCATAAAAATTGTAAAGTATAAAATTTCTGAATAAAATTCAAGTGCATCACCTAATTTAGGCACGATTATGATCATCTCTAAGCCATTACTGTATTCCAGAGCCAAGAGCCTCTCACCAGAGACCACAAAGGTCTATTGCAGGTTCTGAGCAATTACAGGGAATTCTTTTACTTCAAAGACGCAACTCACCTGCATGTTGCTTGATCACTGTCATGTTCAATGGAGGACCGTAGTAATGTAAATAAGCCCGGAAAAAGATAAGATTTTATTTCTATTAGCAAGAGCCCATTCGATTCTCAAACTTGGGTTTACGTAGTCACCGGGAAATTCATTCATTCGAGGAAGCGTTGGGTATTTATGATACGTCTTTGTTAAAGCAGAGGATTGATTTTTTTACGAGAAATATAACGTTCTGTTAGATATACAATATATATATATATATATATATATATATATATATATATATATATATAAATATATATATATATATATATATATATATATATATATATATATATATATATTCATAAATATATATGCATATAGGACATGCATATATATATATATATATATATATATATATATATATATATATATATATATATATAAACACGCATGCACACACACAATGTACAGTATACTGTATATACACGCGTACATATACTGCAGCGTATAAACGTAACTAAAGTCCCTAAAAAAATTAATAAACCAGAACGATACAAAATAAGGAAGAAAAAAAAAGAAAAAAAAAAAAAAGATTCCAAGAAAAGGCGAGGCTCCCTCACCCGACCCAGCCCAAGAGCCATATGCGATCGGCGAACCAACTCCTCCCCCGCCCCCTTTGAACAGCAAAACAAAACGACTCCTCAGAAATAGTGGCAGAGCTAAATTCCCAATGCAAAACCTGTCTTGCCTAACAAATACCATTCCAAGACGAAAGGGGCCATTCCAGAAATGGAACAGCAATTCCATGCGGTACCTACCGTTCCAGATTCCAGGTAAAACCCTTCCAGAAATCAGACGCGGCGCTCTGGAACGAAAACGGCCACATGGAACAATTTAGTTACTATCCGAATCGAAATTAAAATTCACGAGTCCAGTTACTATCCCGGAATCCGGCTGCCATTCCGGAATATGACCACGCGTTCAAGATTGAAGCTATCATTCCAGAACCGGCCTTGTTTTTTCTTCTTCATCTTCTTTTTATCGTGACACGAAGGAAATCTTAACTAGATTCCAGATTAGATCTCACGCGATGAATCTTTCCAAAAAAAGGAAAATCACCGGATCAAATTAAGTGGAAAATTTCGTATATTTACAAATATATATATATATAATATACACACACATATATATATAATATACACACACATATACAGTATATGCACAATATATTACTATATATAGTATAATATAATCATATATAAATACATAAATGTGTATACTGTATCCACACACACACACACACACACACATATATATATATATATATATATATATATATATATATATATATATTTGCATATGTAAACATACAATAATATATACATACATATACATATTGCATATATACACACATTATATATAAAAATGTATATATATAAAAATGTATATATATATATATATATATATATATATATATATATATATATACATACGTATACATACATACATACATACATACATACATACATATACCAAGGCACTTCCCCAAATTTTGGGGGGTAGCCGACATCAAACAAATGAAACAAAAATGGGGACCTCTCCTCTCTACGTTCCTCCCAGCTTGACAAGGGACTCAACCGAGTTCGGCTGGTACTGCTAGGGTACCACAGCCCATCCTCCACCGTTATCCACCCCAGATGAAGCTTCATAACGGTAAATCCCCTACTGCTGATATATATATATATATATATATATATATATATATATATATATATATATATATATATATATATATTATATATATATATATATATACATATATATATATATATATATATATATATATATATATATATAGACTGGCATCCAGATTTTTCTAGGCAGTACACAAAAACTAATCAATGAAAATATTGCCAACCACAGCAATAACAAATATATACACTTAAATATACTCAAATCCTACTGAGCAAAGAAGCCAGAGAGGACATTTCATAATAACCAAATACATATTGGGTAAAGAATACCGAGGAATACAGAGAATTTCAAACGAGAAGGAAGCCATCTTGCTTATCTACCATGCCTTACCATGCCTATGCAAGAATAACGGTATTATGCAGATAATGTAAAATTAGTTACATTTATGGATATCTAAAACTATTTAACGTTAAAGATAAGAAATAAAACTAATACAAATATAAAGCACAATAATCAAACTGCTAAATGTTACCAACACAGAAATTATCATTAATATAAATATATATATATATATATATATATATATATAAATATATATATATATATATATATATATATGTACATATATATATATATATATATATATAACATATATATATATATATGTATATACATATACATATATAAATACATTGACGTACATATGCATATAGATATGTATATACATGTATACAAGTATATATATATACATATATATATACATATATATATATATATATATATATATATATATATATATATATTTATTACTTACAACGTAAGAATTGTAATTTCAGTAGCCATAAACAGACACACGTACCTGAAACAGAAAAAAGATGTAACATTATAATAATGGCAAGGATTGAAAAAAATCCTAAAGTAAGTTTTAAGTATTATTATAAATAACATCAATTTAAATGAAATCTCTCTCTCTCTCTCTCTCTCTCTCTCTCTCTCTTCTCTCTCTCTCTCTCTCTCTCTGTGTAAACCTTAAAAGAGAAGAATTTTCTCAAAATATGAACATATATGTCTGGATATGTCTGGATATATATATATATATATATATATATATATATATATATATATATATATATATATATATATATATATATATATATTGAGAAAAACATGTTAAACTAACAAACATAAATATACGCAATTAAGTAATTTACATTTATACATAACCCCCTACTTGGCTTTAGCACATGTACACATGCTTGCAGTCCAATTACACTGCTATAAATATACATACATATACACAAACAAAATATCTCTCTCTCTCTCTCTCTCTCTCTCTCTCTCTCTCTCTCTCTCTCTCTCTCTCTATATATATATATATATATATATATATATATATATTATATTTAATTTCATTCATTTTTTTTATGCACAGGCATCATTTTTCAGAAATAATATTAATAATAACAATAACAATAACAATAATAATAATAATTATTATTATTATTATTATGATAATAATAACAAGAACAAGAACAACAACAAAACGGATTTTGATCTCAAAACAGAAATGGAAACCCACATCTATATTTAGTTTTGCCTTCGCAACAAGAAGATAACCGAATTAGCAATATCTCGAGTGGTTCTTTAGCCTCCTTTAGAGAACGTATGGACACAATCACCGCTGCAATGCAAATGGCGATGGGTCTCGATTACCTTTACGGGAATTTTCTAAGGAGTCACTTAACAAATCTTCTTTCTATGCCTTCCCTCTGTTCGCAATCTTTTCCTTTTCAGTTCTACGCTTTCATTCCGTAGCATATCAAACGAATGGAAATAAAAAACGAACGGAAAAAATGAAAATTCTTGTGGAAAACGGAGGTGGTTAGCTGGTGCCTTGTTCTAGTGGCCGACGCTACTTTTTGTACATTTATTTTAATAGTCGATGTTCCTCGTATTCGAAGAAAGTAAGGAGGGATTTTCTGGGCGCAGTTGAAAGTGCCTAATACAGTAAGAAGCCGGTAAAGGAATTTCCATAAAGGATATATGTTGAAAGAAAGGAGGCTATCTGATATTTACAGTAGTTACTCCCTTTTCTCAAGACAGCCATGGCGCAGGAGCGTTCGATTATTGCCTACATCGAATATTCACCAATCACTTACTGAATATTAAAACACACCTATTACAAAAACACATTAAATGTATGTATGCATATATATATATATATATATATATATATATATATATATATGTATGTATATAAATATATATATATATATATATATATATATATATATGTATATATATAAATTATATATATATATATATATATATATATATATATATATATATATATATATATCAAGAGGGGATACCTTATGGTGAAAGGATCTGTGTATCACAATGATCAGCAAAGTTTTACTAGTCAGGGCCACCCAGACTAGGTTGGTTTGTTTTGAGCGATCAGACAAAAGTCTTCTACTCACACTATACCGCAGAGTCCAGCGTGGTGGTGAAAACTGGCCAAACCTCGGACATGAATAAGAACGTGTCTGAGGGCTTTATTCTGCAGTTGTTACATATATATATATATATATATATATATATATATATATATACACATACATATATTATATATATACATATATATATTATATATATATACATATATAATATATATATTATATATATACATATATATATATTATATATATATAAATATATATATATGTGTGTGTGTGTTGGTATGTGTAACAAGTTACCGTTCGAGTGATACTTCGGGAAACCTCACCAAAACAGAGGCTGACGTGGACTCTATAAACATACTTTTAATATATATAACATTTGCTATTTAAACCAGACCTAGTAGTTCCCCTAATCACTTAGGCCTGTGTCTAAGAGGCATTGTTTTCCCCCCGAGGAAGGACCATTGTTGAAATTCTCACGTCTTAAGTGCGAGATACTTTGAATGGAGAGGTTCTGAATTGTTCTTCTTCTTCTTCTTCTTCCGAGATATTTGCTGGTCGAGATGATTATGAAATCCTCTTTCACCCTATGAAGGTTTGGTATATTTTTTTTCTCTCTCTCTATATATATATATATATATATATATATATATATATATATATATATATATATATATACATAAATATATACATATATATATATATATATATATATATATATATACATATATATATATACATATATATATATATATATATATATATATATATATATATATATATATATATATATAGTATATATGTATAAACATTGAATAGTCTGAGCTATTCATTTCACCTTCTCCTCTGTCCTCATACACCTGACAACACTGAGATTACCAAACAATTCTTCTCAGCTCAAGGTGTAATCTACTGCCCTGTAATTGTTCAGTGACTACTTTCCTCTTGGTACGGGTAGAAAAGACTCTTTAGCTATGGTAAGAAGCTCTTCTAAGAGAAGGACACTCCAAAACCAAACCATTGTTCTCTAGTCTTGGGTAGTGCCATAGCCTTTGCACCATGGCCTTCCACTGTCTTGGATTATAATTCTCTTGCTTGAGGGTACACTCGGGCACGGTGTTTCATCTTATTTCTCTTTCACTTGTTTATATCTTTGAAAGTTTTTATAGTTTATATTGGAAATATCTAATTTAATGTTGTTATTGTTCTTAAAAGAGTTTATATTGATTGTTTATTACTTCTCTTGTAGTTTGTTTATTTCCTTATTCCCTTTCCTCGCTGAGCTATCTTTCCCTGCTTTTCCAACTAGAGTTATAGCCTATTTTGTAAAAATAATACTACTACTAATAATAATAATAATACTAATAATAATAATACTAATAATAATATTACTAATTATATATATGCATATATATATCTATATATATATATATATATATATACATATATATATATATATATATATATATATATATATATATATATATATATATATATATACGCACACAGTATATTCTTCTTCTTCTTTGTCTACATCTTTTCCCACTTCTATGTGGGGTCGATATTTCTGGTCAGCTTTCTCCATCTAACTCTGTCCCACACTTCATCACCGGTTAATCCCTTTGATCGAAGGTCATCCTTGATACAGTCCATCCACCTTCGCTTTGGTGTCCCTCTCCTTCTCGTTCATTGTACCTCCATTTCCATCACTCTCCTCTCAATATACTGTTCATCTCTTCTCATGACATGAGCATACCACCTCAGTCTACTTTCTTGGATCTTATCTGATAGTTTTCTAACTCCTGTGGTACCCCTAATTACCTCATTACGTATCTTATCTCTGGGGGGGGGGGAAGCCAGCCTCAACTTGGTGCCGGTCCCGGGCCCGGGTAAATGGGGAGGGTTGGCGGCAGGAAAGGCATCCTTCCATGAAAAAATTAGCCAAAACAACTATGGTCATTGAGTATAATAAGAATGAAATTAATATAAATACAGTAGATACAAATACAAAAGTGTGTGCACTTGCATTTATATAATTCAAATATCTATATACAGTACATAAGGAAACGATTCCTTCTCCTGTTACCTAGACCACAACACCCAAGTGTTAATACTTTGGTACAATTTATTTCCCCCTACCGCCAGGGTTAAGAGCAGTGTTCTTGTTTCCTGCTGCCAATTGCCTTAATTTTTTTCATTTTTCGCGATGGTAAATCCATTCCCTTTTCTGGAGGCTTTTTTAAACTAGTCGAGTCATTATCTATTATTTTCTTACATTTTCGTATATTTTTTCAAATCCTACTTTCCTCACTTATCCATGTTTACTCCACATTTTTACTATTTTCCCCTCATTTTCTATTTCCATATACATCGTCTTTTCCTTTCATGCTTTCCTAGAGAGGGTTTTGCAGAGCAGGGCTAAACAACAGAACCAACTGACGAGAATTAGGACACGCAATCATACATTAAAATACTACTTTATAATATGGACTACAACAAGTCTTCGATATCCCACCAGTATAATTATGTTTGCAGATGTATAGATTTGAGCTTTCGTCGATTTCTCTGTATTCCGAAATATTCCAATGCACAAACACACACACACATATATATATATATATATATATATATATATATATATATATATATATATATATATACATACACACACAAACACACACACACTCGTATATATATACATATATACATATATATATACTGTATATATATATATATATACATATATATATATATATATATATATACATATATATATATATATATATATATATATATATATGTATATATATATATATATATATATATATATATATATATATATATATATATATACCTTGCAATGTGGGCAACATCATACGACGACTTTAATTAATGTTTCACTGTCGATACCTCATTAACTGGGTATACCTGGGAGGCCACACCTTACTCCTCCCCAACCCCCCTCCCCCTTAGCATAGGATGCGCTTGGCGTGTTTTAGACAGGGGGTTTGGAGTGGGGAAGGGGATAGGGGATGTAGGAAACCACGAGAGTTTTAACTACCACTTTCATATTCTTGAAAATAAAAAAAAATCTGTATTTATGACCCGAATATATTTTCTAGGTATATTTTTCTTCAAGTTCACTTTCATCACGTAAATACAAGAGGCTTCATCTTGTGTCAAGTCTATTGTGGTTTTAGATGTATCCTCTTTACGATGCTTATTTACTCTCTCTCTCTCTCTCTCTCTCTCTCTCTCTCCTCTCTCTCTCTCTCTCTCTCTCTCTCTCACACACACATACACACACACAAGCTGGGAGAAAGGAAGCAAGGACGGAGGTAATGCAGATGGATATAAAGTAAGT
>NC_090746.1:68045507-68055507 GCF_036898095.1 Palaemon carinicauda | reverse complement strand
CTCCAACAGGGAAAATAGCTCAGTGAGGAAAGGGAACAAGGAAAAATAAAACATTTTAAGAGCAACAATATTAAAATAAATATCACTTTATAAACTATAAAAACTTTAACAAAACAAGAGGAAGAGAAATAAGATATAAGATAGAACAGTGTGCCCGAGTGTACCCTCAAGCAAGAGAACTCTAACCCAAGACAGTGGAAGACCATGGTACAGAGGCTATGGCACTACCCAAGATTAGAGAACAATGGTTTGATTTTGGAGTGTCCTTCTCCTAAAAGAGCTGCTTACCATAGCTAAATAGTCTCTTCTACCCTAACCAAGAGGAAAGTGGCCACTGAACAATTACAGTGCAGTAAGAAGAATTGTTTGGTAATTTCAAGTGTTGTCAGGTGTACGAGGACAGAGGAAAATATGTAAAGAATAGGCCAGACTATTCGCTGTGTGAGTGTATAAGCAAAGGGAAAATGAACCGTAACAAGAGAGAAGGATCCAATGTAGTTCTATCTGGCCAGTCAAAAGACCCCATAAATCTCTAGTGGTAGTATCTCAACTATTTTCTACAAATTACCAAACGCCTAACCTAAGTTATACAAGTCTAAATTAAACTTTTAAAGTCTTATGTCTACAAAAGAAAAAAAAACGTCTAAACCATATTTTACCCATGTTAATCTTTACACCTTATTTCCATGAACATTTAAACCATTAGGCTAATTTTTTAATATATACATAACCTATTAAAACATATTTTACAATTATTAATCAATAACTTAATTCTTTTTATAAAAATGCATCATCATAAAATTTTGTTTTATGAATAAAATAAAATTTTTGCCGTTTTCAAGTAACAATACAACGAGTAAGTGGTCATCACAAAATATAAATAAATGGTTTTCACGATTCTTTTTTCCAGCCACTACCACAATCACAAAAAGCTTGGATGAGGTCGGCAACGCATCTATAAAAAAAATCCATTTACGCGTCCATGATACATAAATATAAATAATTGTAATTTCGACTCGGTAAACAAAAGTAAAATGCTTTAGTCGTTCGTATCCACAATATTGAAGTTTGTTTGTAATTACATATAACTGTGGATATTGTCGTCGTTCCCAGATGCTTTACAGCTTCAGGAGAGAGGGAGGAGAGAGATTAGTTTCAGTTCATCAAAAAAGGGGGAAAAATATATATTTGTGAATTATCTGAATTACAAATACGACGAAATGAGAGAAACAAATCTAAGATACTAATCTGTAATATAAAAAGACCAGGGTATGCCTAAGTAAAATTAGCTGGTTTCACACGCCCCCGTTACAAAATTAGGTTGAATTTCACTACGCAAATGAATTGTCGTTGCCCTATCAATCACTCTGTTAGCTGTCAAACTTTCGTAATATCCCATCATGACACTTTCCTTTTATACTGAATAATGCAATCTTAAAATCCCTCTGTTATTCTTCCTAAACATTTCCTTCATCCATACCTTATCAACTCTAGTCAGCACCTTGTAATACCAGTTTCTCGATATATATGAACCTTTTATAATTTTTGCACTTAAATTCTAAATAAAAATAATGAGGCACTATAGAAACAAATTATATAAAACAGTAACAACAAAACTAACTAATCTATCGACAGCTTTAATAGAATATTTCTTTTCTTTAATAAAGGTAATCAACGTTATATTACAGATTTCGTAATTTAAATATTTGTAGTTATCATTACCATCACTATAAATACCGTTCAACCAGAGACAATTATGGAAAAAGATAAATATGGAAATTATGATTATCCATATATAAAAGAAAAAGCATACAACGTTGCATAAAAATGGAACAAAACAAACTATCAAAAAATATCACAGCTCATTTAGGGAACTAATCAAAGATGTCCCTCATTTCATCTCGCCTTTGAAAACCCTCGAACCATAATCTTTTTTTAAATATCTTTTTTTTCCTTACAACTCATTCTCCACAAAGACTTATTTCACTGATCACTTTTCACTCCTTCTCGCTTCTCCAAACCGATACACATATCCTTTCTCACTCTACATAATGTCAGGACAGTCAGCCAGATGTCATCGCTGGGCTTTCTTCTGAAAGTTTCGTTCAACATCGTTCTGCCAACGGCAAGAGTTGGGACAGCGAACGATCTTCGACGAAGATTTCTGTAAAGCCTGCGGTGAATTCTGACCACCAGCGGTGCGTCGAGAGATATTCCATTCGCGGAAAAAAAATATAATAAAAAAAAGTTTATCGAAAGTTCCTCGCTCTCTCGCAAAGCCTTGTCTACCCTTCACAGCTGTTAAGCAGGCAGCGATTCATCTTCCCCCGTAATATGAATCTAAACTTCCGTACATAAGCTGGGGCCCTAGCTGAACCATGGGAGCTTTTATTCATATATATATATATATATATATATATATATATATATATATATATATAAACATACATATATATATATAAACATACATATATATATATACATATATATAAATATACATATATATAATATATATATATATATATATATATATATATATATATATATATATATATATATATATATACAGACACACGCATATACCGCGTTAGGCGGTATATCTTAGAAAATCCATGTTTGCCAACGGTTATATAAGCGGATGAGCAACCTGGAGGAGTAACGAGAACTGTGGGTGTGGAGGTAATGGCCCCCATAAATCTAGAAGAAGTCACTGGTAGCAGGATGGTGGATTGGGTTTAAGACGACAGACTAGATATCACTAGAGCTTTTACTTGTGACGCCTGGCGGATGATCTTACTGGAATTAGTATGGACCGGCAGGGGTAACTCGCCTTAGTAAGATGAGCAATGCGTATCAAAAAAATAAATATCCTTTGATTTTCTAACAAATGAATCCTCTATGGATTTACTCAGTCTGCGGAAAAGGTGCTAAGAATCTTCCGGTTTATAAGTACTAAAGAAAAATTGAAAACTGGTAATTGGAATGTTTGAACCATGAATCAGATTGGGAAGTTACAGCAAGTGGAGAATGAATTTATGAAATATAGTTTAGATATCTTGGCCTTAAGTGAAACACGATGTAAGAGGATTGGTAAGTAAACTTTCTCTAAGGCAATATTATATATATATATATATATATATATATATATATATATATATATATATATATATATATATATACATATGCATAAATATATATTTAGGAAGGGCATATGGCGTTGAAAGAGAAAAGGGAGGAATGATAATGACACCAAAACCAGAAAAGGCATAAACTGAGCGGAAAGCTGTAAACAGTAGATTATTACTTGCAAAGTTTAAATCCAAGCTGTGCAATATAAGTATAGTTTGCTATGCACTAACAGACGATCCTTCCCCCCCCCCCCCCCCCCACCTCGAAGAAAGGAAAGATCATTACTATGAACTGCAGAGTGTAATGGATGAGATCTCAGAGAGAGATATGAGAATTGTAATAGGGGAGTCCAATGCTAAAGTTGGAAGATATAATCAAGGGATATAAAATGTGACGGCTGTTGAGAGTCTTGGCGAAGCTGCAAATGAAAATGGAGCACATTTAGTTTCTGTTCAACAAACTATCTTGTTGAACGTACTCTTTCCTAGCACAAGGACATCCATAAATATACACGGACATCACCATGTGGCAATTACAAAAATCAAATAGATTATATAGCCCTTAATAAAGAGAGAAAGAGGACTCTGACAAAGGTAATCATCTATGGTGTGATATTAAAAACATATATCAGTCAGTTGGTAGTGAAGTTTTGGGACATTCAGTTACAAGGAGAAAGCCCTGGATATCAAATGATACTTGGGATACTATAAAAAGGAGACAAAGACAGAAATTGGTTGTTGAGTTTTCGAGGAAATATTGAAAATTACAAGGCAGAGCATGCTATGTATTCCAGTATCGATAATGAGATCAAAAGAAGAGCCAGGAATGATTGAGAGAATATTTAGACAGGAAAGCAAATGAGGCTGACAAACCAATGAATTCAGGGAGTGGCTATGGTGTAAGAATATCTCATATAGTTATTAATAGAAACTCTATGGGGCAAATGAGAAGAAGCATATACTCATCAAAAAGAGGGATGGATCTGTTAAAACAATAGAAGATAAAGAAATGCAACGTTGGATGGAACACTTTAGTGAGGTCATGAATTGGAGATACGAAGGGAATAATTTGATTGATATAACTGAAACTGACGAATACCTTGATGTACCCATGAATGAATTCGGTATGTTTGAAGTTGAAGCTATTATTAAAAAACTCAGGAGAAGAAAAGTCCCTGGTTACAATGGAATAACTACTGAGATGATACTAGCTTAAAATTAAGTGACCACCAGAATACTTTCAAGATTATTTTATAGAATGTGGCATGAAGACGCAAAACCTGATGAATGGGAATTAGAAGTGCTCGTGAAAAGGACAAATAAAGGAGATCTGACTGATTGCAATAATTACAGAGGCATCACACTTACATTGGTTGCCATGAAAATATATAGCATGCCTATTTTACCAACTAGGGAGAAAGATTGAGGAAAAGCTGAGGGATGAACAAACAGGATTTAGAAAAGGTAGTAGTTGTACTGACCAAATTTACATTTTGAGGCGTTGTACAGCAATGCGTAGAATATAGAAATCCACTTTTGTTGGCAGTTGTGGACTATGAAAATGCCTTTGATAGTATGTACTGGCAAATTTTGTGGAGAGTCCTGCGTTATTATGGAATTCCTCTTAATTATGTAAATTTTATCCTCTTAATAGATTTTGTAATGCGTAGAACAGTTGAAGATGGTGGAGCATGATTGGACTGGATTGGTAATAGGATATTAGCTGACCTAGAGTATGCTGATAACGCTGTCTTACTTACCAGAACACCACAGGATTTGTAATGCTTGCTTGCCAGAATGCATGAAATATCACAAGAGGTTGAGCTCAAGATGAATGGAAGAAAAACAGAGATTTTGAGAACGAAAAATGAAACAAAAGATGAAATATGGGAGGAAGAAAAGATTAATTAGGTAGAATCATTTAAGTATTTGGGAACTATGATCTATACAGGGACATCAGAATAGGAGTTTAATGAAAAACTGAAAGAAGCAAATCAGACAATGACTAGGTTAAGTAAAACTTGTAAATCAAAGCGCCTGAAATTACATTAAAAAATCAGGCTATATATCAGTTTAGTTAGATCTGTGTTACTGTATACACGAGTCGTTGTGTGACAATGAAACAATATCCAACAGATTTTTTAGATTTGAAAAACAAACTCCTCAGAAGGATATTGGGAGTTAAATGGCAAGAAATAGTTGGATTTGAAACTATGAGAGAGATTACCCGAGTGCTATATGTGGATAAGATCATGGTGAGGGGTAGATGGAGATGGTTTGGGCATGCTCTTTGCACTCCCCAAGAGAGATTAGTTCACCAAACTTTTAACTGGGCTCCACAACGGACTAGAGGAGTTGTTAGACCCAGGCCTACTAGGCTGAAAACTATTAAGCATGAAGTAGGCGATGATGAGTGAAGTATTATATTAAAGTTCAAGAAATCTCACCGATGCCTTTAGTGTCAATAGGCGTAGGATGAGATGATGATGATATATTATCCTTATTACTAAAAAAAAGCTACAACCATAGTTGGAAAAGCAGGTGGCTAGCAAATAGATGAATTGAGATAGATTGACATATCTATCACACAATTGATTGGTGTGCATCCTCAGTTCAGAAGAACTAACTGAGACAAGGGTGTTCAATAAAGACAACTGATCATCGACCTCCGACTCATTTCAAACTCGAATTCTTGAGTTTTATCAGGATATCATGAATACGGAAAACAACTTGTTCGATAAACCCAAAAATTTCTTCATTGACCTTCGTCACAATTCAAACTCGAATTCTTGAGTTCTATCAAGCTCTTACGAAATAAAAGTCAACCTGTTTGATAAACTTAAACATATTTTTTCTTCAACCTTCGACTCGCTTCTAACTCAAATTCTTGAGTTTTATAATATCATGAACAAGAAAATCAACTTGTTTGATAAAACCAGACATTTGTTAATCAACCTTCATCTCACTTGTAAAGCGAATTTTTAAGCTTTTTTTAACCTATTATAATCAAGAAAATCAATCTATTTTATAAACACAGATATTTGTTCTTCAACCTTGTCTCATTTAAAACTAAAATTCTTGTTTCTTTTAGTGCTCTTATGACCACGAAAATTACCCTATTTACTAAATTCTTGATATCACTTAATCCCAAAAAGAGAAGCTCCCTTTCTTCCTATGTTTCATAAATATCTTAAATCTGTCTTCTTTAGGAAGACAGCAACTGCGCCTACCTAGGTCCCTAAAAATCGTTTTTGGACTGGATTGATCCCCTTTAAAAGACTCCGACATTTAAGACATGGTTGCCTACAAAATTTCAATAAAACGCTATTTAAACCACCAAATCGATTCCATCAGCCACCTAGCTTCCTTTTTATTATGAGATTCCAAACAGACGAGCGCCAATTTCACGCCGCTTCGCCCATAAGCGATTTCAGTTCAGACTCCTTCAAACGTCACGGTTGGATTCCAGTGCGTTCCTCTGGTAACCTCATTTACCAAAAACTTAATGAGATTCAGTAACAATTATATATCTGCTAACCTTCATCATTTTACGAATTGATATTAAATAATCTATTCCCATTTAAAGAGGGCATTCTAGTCAAAGAACGCTATTCTCTCTCTCTCTCTCTCTCTCTCTCTCTCTCTCTCTCTCTCTCTCTCTCTCTCTCTCTCTCTCTCTCTCTCTAACTTGAGAGCTACACTAAAATCAACTTTGTGATTTCAGTCAACTGGAGCCTCTCTTAAAAATGAATTCCTCCTTGAAGATGACAGTCCACTAAAGCTTCTCTCTTCTGCACAAATTCCAGCTTTTGTCTACTGGAACTTACCACACTTGCATGCATTCCAGCACAAAGATGCTACCCAATTGGAGCTTCACTCTGCAACCAAGCTGCCAAATTCAAGTCAGTCAGTCTATTGAAGCTTCGAAGTCTGTCAGATTACTGAAGCTTCGATATCAGTCGGTCTATTGAAACTTTCAAATCAGTCAGATTACTGAAGCTTCGATGTCAGTCAGTCTACTGAAGCTTCGAAGTCAGTCAGTCTATTGAAGCTTCCATGTTAGTCAGTCTTTTGAAGCTTCAAAGTCAGTCATATTACTGAAGCTTCGATGCCAGTCACTCTATTGAAGCTTTAATGTCAGTCAGTCTATTGGAGCTTCAGATTTTCAGTTTGAAATTTATATCTTGGATGTCAGTCTCGTCGGCCATCATTATTTTCAGCTAGATTTCCAGTTTCAAGAAGAGAGTCTATTAGAGCTTTGCTCCTCCGCTCATAATGAAATACAGCTTCAAGATATCCGTCTATTTGAACTTTCACTCTTCAGCAAGCATTCCAGCATTTCAGGCAGCTGGCGTTTCACCCTTTGGCAAGACCTCCAGTTCCAAGATGTCAATTCCCTGTGAGTTTATTACTTCAGCATTGTATAAGCTTCAAGAAGTCAAGTTTATGTGACCTTATCTCTTCATTGAGCATTGCTTAAAGTTTCAAGAATCTTCGTTATTCTTACAAGCTGCTCCAGGAAGTCAGTCTTTGGTCCTTGGCTCGCCAGCATGAATTCCAGTTCCTAAATGTCATTACACTTCAACGAATCCACAACACGTACATAAAACTTAATGCACATTCCAAAAAGCTCCTTAAACGACAGAAACATTTTGAATATATTTAAAACGGCCCTAATACAAACAAAACATGCTATACTCACTTCAGAAATTTCTGAACAGATAAAAACCTTATTAAAGATTTTCCAGAAATTTTCAGTACATATCAAAATCAAGACACTTCGGTTATATAATTTTCATAGCCTCATAAACTCAAGGCCCTTGGGGTACACACTTTTAAAAACTTCAAAAATATTACGACACTTGGATCACACTCTTTGCAGAACTTGCAAAAATCAAGGTACTTGGGTTACACACTGTTCATAAATTCAAACAATGACAGCACTAGCATTCCCCACTTTCCAGAACTTCAAAAATTTCAGTCCTTTGGGTTACACACTAATTAAAACTTACCTAATTATAATAAAACGGGACACATATTAACCAGATCTGTCCTAAAATATTGAAAACTCATCAACACCTATTAGAAATTAAACTAGTTACAAGTCTTTGAGAAATTGTGAAAATCTAAGAAATGGGTTACTCACTGTCCAGATATTATTCACAGAAAATCTAATAACCTTTTTAGAATAGAATGAAAATACTGAATGAAAATACTTCAGACACTTTCCTTTGCTCTCAAATTACGAATAGTCTTAGAAAAAAAACACTGAATCTAACACCATCTAATAAGACTTCAACATACTGTACGTCTGTCACAAACTTAGAAAATGATGGTGGTATATGGTACCCCAAAAATAAGCATCCTGTGAATCTAAGAGGTTCTCACTAATGAAATAAGCCCCTATAAGGAAATAATAAAAAAAAAAAAAAAAAAAAAAGGCGTCGGCTCATTTTGAAATAAGATCTTGATCGTATAAGGAAAATATGTTGATATTAAAATGGAGGTCACAGCCGCCACCTTTCACTTGCTCTCTCCCTCACTCACTCTCTCCCACACTCACTCACTCACTCATTTAAAATAAAACATTAAAAATACACATCATAATAAAAACCGATGAAAAAATGAATGTGGACCTAGGACAAAGGCCATAAAAACGACAAGAGAGAGAGAGAGAGAGAGAGAGAGAGAGAGAGAGAGAGAGAGAGAGAGAGAGAGAGAGAGGAGAGAGCTAACAATGTGTGAAATGAGAAAAAAATAGGGAAGTGAAATAACGTCATATTAAGTGGACTGTGAATGGTACGAAAGAGACAAATAAAGACATTTGGCGAAAGTATTTTTAAGCTAATTAAACTAAAGGGAAAAGTAATTTGAAAATGTAACTTTGAGGAAGATTAAAGTAATTGTGATGGTATAGGATATATGAAGATGAGGTAAAGATGGTGGGTATTGTAGTGTATAAAGAAAATTACTAACAAAATGAAATATCATGAATGCCAACGTCATTACAGATTATGGAATGTTAAAGGAATACCATGAACCTGGTTAAAACCAATTTTAGCCAGAGAGAGAGAGAGAGAGAGAGAGAGAGAGAGAGAGAGAGAGAGAGAGAGAGAGAGAGAGAGAGAGAGAGAGAAAGGATGGAAAAACACATTACAGCAATAACTAGGGAGATGAAGGTCCTTGGAGAACCGCCATTGAGAGATACTTGGAATAAACGAGGAAGGAAAAAATGGCCTTCCTCCTAAGATGCTGATAATGATGGAAATGATCGGCATCACAATCATGAAGACATGAGAGGTGGAAATGATTATTGTAATGCATAAAGTACACCATTTTCCTAAGTAAACTTCATCTGTTAGGCAAATGGGTGAGCCATTTAAGTCTAAATTTACCAGTAGTGAAAACCTACAGATGAAAGAACATCCAAGCTTATATTTGTAACATAACTAGAGTTCCATTTAAAGGGGAGCTCTGTAATGCCAAAAGGAAAGGCTTTCCGCGGTCGGCCAATCACAGGTGAGCAACATACTGGAGCGAGCCAATCAGAGGGAATATTCAACCTCAGGTAGGACCGTCACAAACCCTCTATCCAATGGTAGGTCGTAATCTTCATCTGAGTAAGTGACGTTACGGAGTGCTAGCCAATGAAGAACGTGATCTATTTCTGGTAGTGACGTCATATTCTACCAACCAATGAAAAGCCAGATGCAGTTCCAAGGGAATGACGTCACTGCTCTCGGCTAATGCCCGTTTCTCCTGCGTTTCCAGGTCGGGGACGTCACATGCAAGACCAACCAATAGCAACCCAGTTTGGTCTCATAGATCCGTGACGCAGAGACGGCGTGAGCCAATGGCTGAAGACAATCGGA
>NC_090746.1:68035507-68040507 GCF_036898095.1 Palaemon carinicauda | reverse complement strand
CAACAATCCATTACATTTTCACGCCATTCATTTGACCAATATAAAATCCTGAGAGAGAGAGAGAGAGAGAGAGAGAGAGAGAGAGAGAGAGAGAGAGAGAGAGAGAGAGAGAGAGAGAGAGAGAGAGAGAGACCTATATATAAAAAAAAGAATAATCTTGACAACGAACATAGAAGAAACTCCTAAAACTCAAAACTAACCCTCGAACTCAAGAGAGACTTCTACCAAGCTCAGCCGAGGTTAAAAGCTGGCCCAAGGCTCATAATGTGAACCCCAGCAAAAGCCCTGGTTCAAGTTTCCATTAACCTTTTACCCGATATGACCCTTGAACGATTTCTCAATATCAGCTTCATCATGTGCGCGTCTCTAAACCGGCAGAAGATACACATTCTTTTTAATCCATTCAGTGTCCGATATCCATGGAAGAAACAAACTTACGCACACACACACACCATATCTCCTTTCAGTCTAATGTCTTGGCCATTGATTTGACTTTCAATGTTTGGGTCGAGCCTCTTCCTCCTCTAATGATGCTTCGCTTATATATGCATTTCTGTGTGATATATATATATATATATATATATCATATTTATTCTAACGTTACTGATATTAGAATAACTCATATTCATTACATATCCTATATAGTATATTTATTTCCTTATTCCCTTACTTCCCTGAACTGTTATTGTATGTTGTAACCCTTAGTCTTATAACATACTGCTTTTCCAACTAGGGTAGCATTTCAACTGGAAATAATAATGACAGCAATGAAAATTAATGCAGTACAGTACAGTAAGCATTCATAATAATGTGTGATTAAACAATGACAAGCAGAAATTTGAAATAGTATGTGCAAATACACTCTATACAAATACATGTTACATATATATATACTATATATATATATATATATATATCCATATAGCATATATCATATTATATATAAATATATATATATATATATATATATAGAGAGAGAGAGAGAGAGAGAGAGAGAGAGAGAGAGAGAGAGAGAGAGAGAGAGAGAGAGAGAGAGAGAGAGAGAGAGAGAGAGAAATACACGTCAATCTAATAAGGTTACCCCATTCAGACCTTTCCCCTGTCCAATCCTTTACCAGAATCCCGAAATAATTAAGTATCATGGAAACACTTTGACCTAAGGTTCCCATTCATGGATTTGGGCCTAAAGGCCAGGTGCCAGGGTCTTGGCGGCCATTCAGATTTCATGTACATCTGAATGAAAACCCTGCAGTAAAAGCTTGAAAGGTTGGATAGCAGGAGGAAAAAAGGGGGGGGGGGAAAGATTGAAATGAGGTATAGTAGAAGGTAAAAAAAAGTGAGTGCAAGCTAAAATTCCTTAGTTAAAGAGTTTGACATCCCAGCCATCTCTTTTGTTACCAAGAAAAATTAAACATAATAATGAAAAAAAGTTTGAATTGGCAAAGTAAGTATTTTTCAAAGATGAAAACAATGTTTTTGGTGGAAAAAAACAGTTTTATTTTCCTTCTAATTGGAGCTTAGAAAGGAGAGTAGAGATGGAAAACTGGTGAAGAAGGGAAGAGTGGTGAGAGAGGGGGAGGGGGGTAGGAGCAGTGGTGGGGTGGGAGCCTAGAACAATTAACTAAAGGTCCCCCAAACCAAAGTTTCCTTTCCCGTTCCACAAATCCTCGAGATGATTCGGAACAGTCTCTCTCTCTCTCTCTCTCTCTCTCTCTCTCTCTCTCTCTCTCTCTCTCTCTCTCTCTCTCTCTCTCTCTCTCTCTCTCAAGAACACACGCCTTCGTAAATCACATTTTCCATATTCTGAGAAGCTACATAAAAGGCCGGCCGATGACATCAAACAACTCTATAACGTTACTTTTCTCCCTCCTCTTCGAGCCTACAATAACAACAACAACAACAACAACAACAGCTACTACTACTACTAATACTACTACTGCTACTACTCGAATATCCAGACACTAACCATCTAACGGCATATGACAGTAACTGCTACCATTAGATAACTATAACTAAAAGCTGCCATGTTCACAACTGACGCTGAAACCCGAAAGAACTGGCACTTTATAAAATGACAATTCTAAATATAATCAAAATTTTACAATATCTTGGAAGTGTGTTTATAAGTATTTTCTGGGCCCTAAAAGAAGCGGTTCTCGAATCCTTCAATTTGAGATGTCATTGTCTTTTAAGGTGTCCTTATTCTCTTAGTATGCAGATTCGATCGGTTACGAAAGACGAAAAATCAAATGGATCATACAATACTTTCTACGTATATAGTGAAATTTCTTTTTAAAAGAACGTCGAAATTTGTACCAGGTTTTAAGATATAAAAATGGTTAAAAATATATAAAACAAATAAAGATATTTTCATAAAACATCCGATGATGGTTGGTAATATTCTTTCACATTTGGCATGTGACAATGCGCAGTTAGATCTAGAAATGACTTATTGCAATTCATATTAAAAGTTCAAACCAAGAGAACTAAATAAAAACAAAAAAATAAAAATATCCTCAATATAGCAATAAAAAATTAACTTTCAACAACTGACCGATATCAGGCTCTTGAAGTTGAAAAACAAAGTACGTATTATGAAGAGAAAACTAAAGAACAAGAATAAAACCATAATAAAATATGGTAATTATAAAAAATAAAACACTGAAATTAGTATAATCTTATAGACAGGACTACCACCCATTTATTCGGTTGTCTCCAGAAAAACAACCAAAAAGCAATAATATAAAACCTAAAACAAACAAAATATATCTAAAAGTAACTTAAAAAGAAAAGAAACAAAAGCACAGTTCAGCTCTCTAGTAACACCCCAAGTGACACAAAAAAGAAATAATGATAAAAAAAAACCAGGTGGAAATTTGTAGCGAAAAATACTGGAACAAACTTCCAGTTGAAACCCCTCCATCCATCCGTGCCTTTTCACCACTTTTGATGCTATTTAGCCCGCACCTTATTAGTGACCCTTCTAAAGGGGTCTTTTCGCACTTGTCCCTTTTTAACCCCTTCATTTTCACCCCTAAGGGATAAACGTCGACGACAGTTCCTGGAGTCTTCTCTGCTTCTCCTTAACGAAGGATTAAAACACAGAGAGGTCACAGAATCAAGCTGAAGCACAAGAGGGAATAGAACGGCGATCCGCAGAAGAAAAATGGAGAGTGGCTAAAACAGTAGATGGATAACATTTTTGCTAAAAGTCGGAGATGAATTAACAACTGGCTAAAAACCCGAGGTTACAAATACTAGGCTTAAAATACAGAATGAAAACGTCAGGCATAAACACGGAGGGAAAAAAAATCCCGGCTTAAAATACAAAACAAAAAATTACCAGGCTAGAAGAGTTGGGAAACATGAGGCTAAAACACAAAGAGAAAACTATGTCAGGCTTAAACATGGAGGGTAAACAGTGTCATACTAAAACACAGAGGTAAGACAACATAAGGCTTAAACACAAGAGTTAAGTTTCAGGCTAAAACAGAGGAAAATGTGTCAGATTAAAACACTGAGGAGAAATAGTGTCAGGCTAAAAAGAAGGGAAATCTGTTAGGCTAGAACACAGGTAAAACAGCGTCAAACTGAAACACAAGAGGGAAAGCGACAGGCTAAAACAGAGGAAAATCAGTCAGATTAAAATACAGAGGGGAAACAATGTCAGGCTAAAAAGGAGAGAAATCTTTTACACTAAAACATAGTTAAAACAGCGTTAAGCTGAAACACAAAAGGGAAAATTGTCGGGCTAAAACAGAAGAAAATCTGTCAGATTTAAACATAGTGGGAAAACAGTGTCAGGCTTAGGAGGGAAATCTGTCAGATTAGAACACAGGTAAAACAACGTCAAGCTGAGACACAAGAGAGAAAAGTGTCAGGTTAAAACAGAAAAAAAATCCGTCAGATTAAAACACAAGAGAGAAAAGTGTCAGGCTACAAAGGAGGGAAATCTGTTAGACAAGAAAACAGGTAAAACAACGTCAAGCTAACCACAAGAAGGAAAAATGTCAGTCTAAAACCGAGGAAAATATGTCATATTACTATACAAAAGAGAAACAGTGACAGGCTAAAAAGGAGGGAAATCCGTCAGACTCAAACACAAGTACAACAACGTCAAGCTGAAACACAAGAAGAAAAATCTAAGATTTAAACATAAAAGAGGAAAGTGTAAGGCTATAAGGGAGGGAAATCCGTCAGACTCGAACAAAAGTACAACAACGTCAAACTGAAACACAAAAAGGAAAAGTGTTGGGCTAAAACATAGAAAAATCTGTCAGATTCAAACACAAAAGAGGAAAGAGTGTGAGGCTAAAAAAGAGGAAAATCTGTCAAATAGAACACAAGTAAAATAACGTCAAGCTGAAACACAAGATGGAAAAGTGTCGGGGTAAAACAGAGGAAAATCTGTCAGATTCAAACACAAAAGAAGAAAGAGTGTAAAGCTAAAAAGTAGGAAAATCTGTCAAATAGAACACAAGTAAAATAACGTCAAGCTGAAACACAAGATGGAAAAGTGTCGGGGTAAAACAGAGGAAAATCTGTCAGATTCAAACACAAAAGAAGAAAGAGTGTAAAGCTAAAAAGTAGGAAAATCTGTCAAATAGAACACAAGTAAAATAACGTTAAGCTGAAACACAAGAAGGAAAAGTGTTGAACTAAAACAGAGGAAAATCTGTCAGATTAAAACACAGAGAATAATAAGTATACGGATAAAAAGGAGGAAAATCTGTCAGACTAGAACACAGGTACAACATCGTCAAGCTGAAACACAAGGAAAAGTGTCCGGCTAAAACAGAGGAAAATCTGTCAGATTGAAAAACTGGAGAAACAGTGTCAGGCTAAAAAGGAGGGAAATCTGTCAGAGCCTAAACAAAGGGAAATCTATCAGGCTAAAACAGAAGGAAACCTGATAGGCTAAAACACAGGAAAACAGTGGCATGCTGAATCACAAAACAGATACTGTGTGTGTATATTATATATATATATATATATATATA
>NC_090746.1:68018007-68030507 GCF_036898095.1 Palaemon carinicauda | reverse complement strand
TACTTGTTTATTAAAACAAATTACGATTAGCCCTAGTCAAAAATTGGGAAAGTTAATAAGTAATTCATGATGGGAGAGAACGCACCTTGTCAACAATCCCCCAAAGAGAACGCACTCCATCAACAATCCCAAGAGAGAATGTCGTACCACTTACCCATTTACTGGGACATCTTGTAACGGCCTTCGACCCCAAAACGCCAACTCACCTGAAGAGAGAGAAAAATGCATTTTCAGAGTAACAAGAGATGAACCATGGTCTGCATTTATTGAAAAGGGGGAAATATACGAAACGGAAAATTTGAGAGCCTTTCCCTTGTTCATTATAAACAGGAAGATGCATATGAATTAAACAAATCTTATTTTGCATTTACATTCAATCATATTTTGATAAGAAAACTTAAATCTAAACTCACTCTCTCTCTCTCTCTCTCTCTCTCTCTCTCTCTCTCTCTCTCTCTCTCAAGTCTTGAAATACATTTCATCATACATCCATTAAGACTATACTTCGTCTATTCACCTCCACAACATCAAAAATATTTCCTCATTATTGACCTTCAGTACTTCTTAGCAGTTGAAATGACATGAAGACAAACACCATGTCGAATAGATAAAAAGGAACACAGAAGATTGTACAAGCTATAAAACATATGTCAAAAGTTCCCAATAGACAATTTGCTTCCACATGAAACCCCAATGCCATCTGGAATAACTTTAGGCTATCCACTAGCCAGGCCATTTGTCATGGTGGAAAGTCATCCATATCTATAAAATCAACCATCGGTATTTTCTTTCTGACAGTACCTCCTGATTGCATAAACGCCACATGATACGATGTTTGGGCTGTATGACAGAATCTTCCATGTCAGCAGATGCAATAAATCAAATCGCCAAGTCCCCAGAATATCCCCTTTAGCTCTTTGTTTCGGGCGACGAAAGACTACGCAACGTCCGGATGTTTTTTCTTCAAAAATGTCGGTGGATGACCGCTAACATAAGATAAAATTCATTTATTTGCTATTAATACCATTTCATAATGATAATATGCCATTTAAAAACTCAAACATATTATTTACTATAATTTTTTCCCTGAAATGCAAATATTTCGCAATTAAATTCGAGCATGACCAAGCCGTGACCGAAGCTGAAAGCATTCGGACAAAGGCAGTGAGTAGCAGCGGCAGTCTCGTGAGTCACTGGATTCGAAAACAAATGAACATCGATCAATATTTACGAAACGGTTGTGTTTTGGAGCCCAGCGTGCGTAACATAACAGCTGCCAGTCGATGACGCAATCCACACCCATAAATGTATTCTTTCTTTCAAAGGAGTATCTATAATGGCACCAAAGCTCTGCGCTCGGAGCCTATATTTAGACCTACCTAGAGAAAGTGGTTGACCTAAAATCAGAGTTTTGGTAATATAAATTGGTCTTATTTATGCTTCTATTTTGTTATAGATACGGTAATGGGCAGCAGTGGGGTCATAGAACCCAATGCAGCGCGTGAGCAAATATAGCATGTACCGATGTTCGGCAAAAAAAAAAAAAGTTATACTAGATGTAATTAACTATGCATTACCTTGTAGACAAAAGCCAATTTTTCATAAGCAATTGTATAATTTGAAACTAGATCACGCTTACTTTGTCAAACAATGGTACATATTATTTTTGCTCAACAAATGCACAGCCGTTTCTATTCCATTTCAGAACACAGGCCACAGACATATCCTTGGTTATGTCTGGGGTTTGGCCAGTTTTCATCACTATGCTGGCCAGTGCGGATTGGTGAGGGTTGGAGATTTTACTCTGATCGCTCACAGCAAACCAACTTTGTATAGGTGGCCATGACTAGTACAGCTTTGCTGATCATAGCGATACACAAACTCTTTCACCACTTTAAGGTATGCCTACTCAGAAGGGAATATATATATATATATATATATATATATATACACTAAATATATTTATATATAAACCACAGCCTGTTAATAAAACGCACAAATTTCAAGCCACAGCAAAAAGCAGAGAATACATATGGTAGGCTGTAGTCTACAAGGAAAAAACATTAAACTGGCACACCCAATCTCATTTTCTTCTACCAATTAAAATGACCGAGAAGGTTTCTCTGTGCCATCAGCCTCTGCACTAAAGCACTATAGCTGACAGGATTGAGTTATCGGATGCCTTTGCTTGCCGGTTACGTGATCGCTAACGTCGAGGGCCGATATATCGGATGAGAAGCAGAGAAGAGATCACGCGACACATAAATAGAACATTTTCCTTCGATTCACTTCCATGCCAGCACAGCTACCAGTTGCGTCCGAGTACAATGTCGTCATACCTTCTGGTGCCAAATGGTATTTGTAATAAAGATATTGTGAATTTACGTTTTCATAAAGGGTAAAATAAATACGCGCTCTTCAAGATATTATGATGTACCATCTAAAGTTACGGTAATATAACTCTTAAAGCTCCAATGTTGAGTTGATTACTGTACTTTTATCGGTATTACTCTATAAGCAACTACAACGACAGTAACAAATGCAGCCGTTTTCAGTTCACTATAGGACAAAAGGCCCAAACAGTCAAATAATATCTAGGGTAAGGCCAGACTTTACCACAACGCTTGATTGCTGATGGTGGGAGATTTTCGTCTGATCGTTCACAGCAAACCAACCTAGTATGGGTGGCCATGACTAGTAGAACTTTTGCTGATCATGGCGATACGCAAATTCTTTCCTCAGGTTAAGGTAGACTCACTCACAGAGATCCATTAAATAATGGCGTTTAAAATTAACATTCCGATAACTTCTATTATAATGATTTAATACTTTTATCGTATCTTACTAAAAGTTATCAACTGTTTTTCATTGTATCTATTTTTTGTATTTAGAGAACTAAACCGAGAACATTTATATTGTTGAAAAGAACCAATCTGAACGTGTTTATGGGTATACACGATTTAACAAAAGAAAATTAAGTTCAAGTAAAATACGATAAAAAAAAGTAACGTACCCCAAAGTACCATCTCTCTCTCTCTCTCTCTCTCTCTCTCTCTCTCTCTCTCTCTCCACTTCAAAGGAATCAATAATACCAAGGTCACACTTGGGTAAAAAGAAGACCCATTAATCAGAAGATCCAGGGGTTTCTAAATACTTCGATTGGAACCAGGGAGGCCATTCAGGTTGGATGTGCAAGTCCTGCAATTGAACAGCAAGATGAAAAAAAGGACGCAGTTATGGTGGTACAGTGAAAAGCTGGAAAGTGGGTGCAGCTGATGAGGGCCGGGGGGTATGTAGTGCACTGAACGGGAGCCTAGTCCCCTGTCCCCTACTCCAACCCCTTAACGAGCAGTGTGTAACGGCAAGTAACTACTTCGATCGATAGTGGAAATCGATAACTTGATTACCTCCTTAGTAGGTCTTTCCCTTTTCATTAACAGGAGGAAAGGACGACGGGAAGAGAGGAAAGGGGAAATGCGAGAAGAGAATGAGACAAAATGGGAAAGAAAAGGTGCATAGAAAAGATGTGAATAGAAAGATAGAAAATGGAGAGGAATATCTTCTACTTAAAAAAACAGTGAATTATAAAAAAAAAAATCACATTCCCTACTTTCTTATTTGTAAAAGTTATACTGGCTTATAATGAACATATAAAACCACAAAGTGCTAAAGGTTTTGATCTCTCTCTCTCTCTCTCTCTCTCTCTCTCTCTCTCTCAATTCCTTAAGATCATTGTTTAATACTTATGTCAAATCAAACAAACGAACAAACGAGGAATTCCTTCTGGACAGAGTAATACAACTGAAGTTATCTCAAACCAAACTGACAATTCAGACAAGCCTCCCTCCTTTCAGTACGTCCTATCTACAAGATTGGAAAGAAGAAATTTCTCTCTCTCTCTCTCTCTCTCTCTCTCTCTCTCTCTCTCCCCTTAGGACTTTATTTGGGCTGAAAAGGGTTTGTTTACGCCTGCTCCTTGGACCCTCCTCTTCTTGGCGGAAGTGATATGACATTTGAGAGCTGAAACTGTGATTCGCTTTCTCATAATACCGGATAAAGAGGGGCTGTTCAAGAGGTAAGACCTCCGCCAATGAACGCACATCTTAAGTAGAAGTGATCTTGACATATAGCAGAAGGGGACAGGAAATTGATCTACGCAAACACAAATGGGGTGATTTCTTTACAGAGTTTTCATAGAAGATTAAAATAATATGCTAGTAATATATACCTATAGCGTCATCCCATGTATATTAAATACATATTTAATATGGAATAGACACAAGAATTATTATTAATATCAATTAAATTGTTCTATCATTAATATGAGAGAATTCAAAAAGGTAATTTTCCAGCAGAGAGATTGAAGAGAATAAACAATTCAATAACATACTAATGAAAGCAGAATGTCAATTATTAATAATGTAATCAATGACTATTTTCACATGTTACCTCATAACCAGTTAGCGTAATTGAGAATGAAATCATATATTATACCAAGATACAAATTCTTAATTCACACCAAAACTGCATTAAGCCGAGGCCAGATAAACACAAGGAGAAGATTCTCCTATTAAAATAGCGAAGGTTATACACTCAAATTCTTCATCCAATAACGGAAATGAGACTTTTTAATTAGAGCAAAGCATAAGAATTTACTTTTTCTAAAAATTTGAAGAATTGGGTAAGACTAGTCTTATAAGATAGGAGCTTACTCTCTTTACTTTACTATTCCAAATTACAGCTTACCTGACCTTTACAGGCAGGCAAAGACAGTCTTTCGTTGCCATTAGTATCAATATTACTAACAATATGAGCCTGTATAGATCAAATTAGGTTTTTTAACGAATAGTTTACTAATTGATTTACACTGGCTGCCGATTAAAGCGAGGATTAAATCTAAAATATGTACAATAACCCACCAAGTTATCAAACCCAGGCGTCCAAAATACTTAAGAGAATTGCTGCATATTGCGCAGCCAACAAATCGTGTCGTCACGAGAATAGTTACAGATGAATTCAAACTGTTGAAACCTAGATATATGTCTACTTTAGGCTCTAGAGCCTTTAAATATGCGGCCCCGAGAATATATAATAATCTCCTACGAAACATTCGAATGATTGAAGACACTAAGGCTTTCAAGAGGAAACTGAAGACTTTCTCATTTCATAAGTCTTTTGACAGTGGCAATTTAACAGTAGATGAAGAATACGAGACATGAAACGTTAAATACTCTGAACGAATAAGGTAAAACAACAGTGGAGGTCCTGTAGAGAGTGGGGTTCCCCTGCTGCATGGGACCGGAAAAGCAGCCATCAAAGTAAAGTAAAGTAAGTATGTCTCATATAAAGCAGCTTCGAAGCATATTTAATAGATCTGTTGACCAAGCTGACAGTTGATCGCCCAAATATGTTTCCAGATTTACTTGTGTTTTCTCTGTCACTGTGTAAGAATGTTAGTTTTCAAATTTAAAAGAAAACTAGACTTGCCTATTATTCCAATTTTGAAAATGAACACATTCAACGGCTAAACCTCAGGTTTGCGCAAATTGAGACAAGAGTAAATATCAAAGAAAAGGGGCAAACGAAATGAGCTACGAGAATTGTGGTGGGAGGCATCCCGGGAAGAGCACAGAGGCTAAGAAAAGGCTACGCTTAAGAAAGTGTAACAGCATATTGTAATCAATTCTTCTGCATTTGACATTATTTTTGTAAACTGAAAATGAAATTTGGCAAACATACAAAAACCTAAAAACAGGTTACTCTAAGGAATTTATTGAATATGCTTTTTCAATGCTAAATTATCCTGGACTTATAAAACAGGTTCTTGTTCCAAATCGTTACTTGGAATAAGACAGGTATAACAACAATTTAAAATTAATAATAAAAAAATCAAGTATTAGCGCAGGGGTTTGCCAGTAAGAATCTAGCGCGTCAGCTTTCATAATCGCCAGCGTATTTAACACATCGATTGGATAATAAATCTACGTTGAGAGGCAATGCTTCGGCGGGTGATACGAGGAACTCCAATCGGTAGATGACCACAAGTTTCCTTTCTTCCTCAAAAAAAAAAAAAAAAATAATAATAATTACTTCTGTTATAAAAAAAGTCAAGACTCAATTTGCAGAACGCCGCAAATAGCACAACAACAAATCCTGCCGTTTCTAGTCCAGTGCAGGACAAAGACCTCGACATGTCTTTACTCATATCTGGGGTTTAGCCAGTTTTCATCACCACTCTGGTCAGTGCGGATTGGTGATTGGGAGGAAATTTTCGTCTGATCGCTCACAGCGCTCTCAGCAAAGCAACCTAGTATGGGTGGCCATGACTAGTAGGACTTTGTTGATCACTGCGATACACAAACCCTTTCACCAAGTAGGATATCCCCACAATACACGAAAGGACCAACCAAAATGCAATTCTACAAAATCGCATCAAATTCCCCCAAATTCTGCACCCCCCCCCCCCATACCCCAATAATGGAGTAGCCATAACCACCCGCCGAAGAGAGCTCTAATGTACGCTGATAACCCCCAACGCCCAATAAAGCTTCATTAGCATACAATCGAAGCAAACACTCGTATCGCCCTACTCCATAAACGCTTACGGGCGGTATCTCATACTATCGTTTCAAAACCCGTTGGTGTCAAATAAAATGCCAACGGCAAATACCTTCAACAAACAGGCCAAGACAGCGTGCGACATCAGGGCACAATCAGGCCAGTCGAAAATATTTATCCACCAAACATTCTCGGCAAACAGCGCATCCTACGTGCTGCCGAAGTCGCCTGCCTTTGCCGGAAGTGACGATCTGACAAGACAGGATATGGGGTTTCGATCCACTTCCATGGAGCACAGCGGACGGGGTAGGTGAGATGGTAGTTAGGACAGGCATGTTATGACGCTTATGATATATTAGCCATAGTAGTTAACTAGCCGCTTTCCCCCCCCACTCTCTCTCTCTCTCTCTCTCTCTCTCTCTCTCTCTCTCTCAAAGAGCAAATAGTCTCCTCGGATGGACAAAAAGTCTGAGATATCCAAAAATCCAAAAACCTTGTAACTCCTCTCTCTCTCTCTCTCTCTCTCTCTCTCTCTCTCTCTCTTCTCTCTCTCTCTCTCTCTCTCTCTCTCTCTCTCTCTCATGATTTAAACTAATTCGTTCCCATCTCGTGTACCATGTACAATTATATTATTAATATCCTACTTTCAACGTAACCTCAGGTTGCTGAGAATCTCTCTCTCTCTCTCTCTCTCTCTCTCTCTCTCTCTCTCTCTCTCTCTCATGATTAAACTAATTCGTTCCATCTCGTGTACCATGTACAATTATATTATTAATATCCTACTTTCAACGTAACCTCAGGTTGCTGAGAATCTCTCTCTCTCTCTCTCTCTCTCTCTCTCTCTCTCTCTCTCTCTCTCCCCTGAGTATTGTATTTAAGATATTTCTTTCATATCACACAAAAAACGTAAAATCAATATCCTACTATCAATCTAATTTCAGCTTGCTAAGAATTCTCTCTCAGCTCTGGTGTTTCCTCTTCCACACCTGCTACCTGCCCGGGTATGCAAAGCCATCTGCACCAAAGATACGATAATTTATCTTCCTGGAGCTAAACACGTCCTCCTCCCTCCATCTGTCTTTTAGCATAACCGCCCCCCCCCCGATACTCAACAACCAGGCCACATCCTAAAGTCCTAAACACACCGTGTTGTTTATCATCCCCGCTATAAGCTTTCGTTGATAGAGGGTCCCTTTCTGAGTGGGGATACTTAACGTAGTGAAAGGGTTTGTGTATTGCCATGATCAGCGAAGCTGTAATAGTCAGGAACACCCATACTATGTAAGGTGGGTTTGCTGTGAGCAATCAGACTAAGTCTCCCACCATCACCAAACCGCAGTGGCAAACGTGGTAATGAAAATGGCCAAACGCAAGACAAATTAAGTCTTTTTGCTTTTCCTTTCGTGGCTATAATACATATTTTATGTTCGTCACATGTCAGCTTTCATGATTTCTTCACATTACTAAGGACATGTCCGAGTCCTTTGTCATGTAGTGGACTAGAAACGGCTGTAATTGTTCTAGTTGTTTTGTGTGTATATATAATGTGCGTGTATATGAGTGTATATATATATATATATATATATATATTAAAAAGACCTCTGGAATCAGAAACTGTAACTAACACATTTCTGACAGATGCAACACACTAGATTTAGAGCTTCCCAAACCATAATACCAAGGCTTCCCCACTGGAGACACCATGACTAAAATACGGAGAGGGTGTAATGTTTCTATAAATACATTTCATTGGTTACTATTACTTACCACATATTTTCCTCCACACTTGTTCTAATCAATAGTTATCTTTCCATATTCAATGGTTCGATGCATCCCGCAGAGTTCTTTTTTTCTATTATTCATGCTAAAAGGGACAGGATAACTAGAGACCGACCATATGTGCATTTGATCAGCATCCATCCCCCTTCTTCCAACCAAGCTACGACCAGGAGTAGCCATTAGAGTATCTCTAGTATTTTTGGGTCAGAGTTATCTTGTTTGATAGTATACTCAAGCCCAATTGAGTTGATGACAAAATCTCTTAGATAAAACACTTGAAGTAGAGAAACATTACACACCACATCTACGATGTATTCCCACAGGAAGTTATATTTAATGAATGAAATTTACAAAAAATAGCAACACTGGACATCGACGCATGTTTCTTGACATCCAACTATCAACATGTTACACAAACGTCCCGTGCCTTCTAAATGTCGTTCTTCTAGCTTTAGATCTCATATACTCTTTTCCAATTTTCCAAATGTGAGCACGATATTTATATGTGTATGTATATATATATACATATATATATATATATATATATGTGTGTGTGTGTGTGTGTGTGTGTATACAATATATATATACACATATATTCAAGTATTTCAAGTATATATATACTTATATATACATAAATATATATATATATATATGTGTGTGTGTGTGTGTTTATGTTTATATATAATGTATACACACACACACACATATATATATATATATATATATACACGCACACACATATCTTTTGGTTTCAATTACCCAAAAGGTCTATGGTTTGCGAATCCTTTTTTAACATAATAGTCTTTCCATTAACTGTTCTTTTTCCCTCCTATCATTTTATTATCCCCCTTCTTATCCCTCTAATTCTTCATCTTTCCCCTCCTCCTCCTCCTCTTCCACCTTTATCCCCTTCCTCGGCAGCCTCCATCCGTTCCCTAACCTGAGAAGCGCAAGGGGTCACCCCTTCCCTCACCCTCATCTCCCCAAGGGGAGAGCGGCCATGGACCCAGAAGCTAAATGAGATGATGAAAAATTTCCTTAGTTTAATTCGCGCGAAATATGGTGACAAATTTAACATCCAGGTGTGAGATGCAGGGAAAGAACACCGTAAAGAGAGAGAGAGAGAGAGAGAGAGAGAGAGAGAGAGAGAGAGAGAAATAAAAAGGAAAATAGGAGGAAGAGATGACATAAGAAAACTGGAAGGAGGAAATGGTTTTGATAAGAAAAAGTTGCAAGATTTTATATGAAAGAGAAATTTGATAGAGAAAAGATGTGTATATGTATATGTAAAGATAAAGATATATATATATATATATATATATATACATATATATATATATACATATATATATCATATATAAATATACATATATATATATATTATGTATACAGTATATATATATATATATATATATATGTATATATATACATGTACACACTATTACGTCAAATTCTAATTCAGCCCAAAATGAAACTCTCCCCATGTATTTCCACCCAATTCCATCTACCTGACCGACAGAGCCAAAGGCCTATCACGGTATCTGCTTTAAAAAAAATCGTGGTAGACCTACAGGGTCTTTCTCACGTCTCCTTTAACTTCCCCCTCCCCCCTTAAAAGCAGGGGAAGGGGGTTGGCCGTTTTTGGGGGAAGGGGATAATGGTAGTTCGCCCTTTACTAACCCAAATCCCGACGATGATCCTCGGTATCAGATATTCTCCGGCCGGAGGCGCTGAGGGAGATGGCCTTGTGTCATATGAGTCGAAATAGCGTTAAACAGGGCGTGTTTGATACCATCTGGCCTGGCCTTATTGGAAGGAGGTGCCACTTGGCGTTTTGTGCTTATCTCTCTCATATATTCCAGTCGAGTTATACGACGGAGATTTGCTTGGTTCGCATATGTATATCTATTTGTGTAACACACACATACACACACACACACTATCTCTCGCTCTCTCTCTCTCTCTCTCTCTCTCTCTCTCTCTCTCTCTCTCTCATATAAATTCTAATTACTTGCAACACTCAACTGTTATTTTCCCTATCGCCTCCATCCTCCATGGTCTCTATAAATTCTAATTATTCGCAACACAAATCACAAAAAGTCCATAAAGGTACAACCTTTCATGGTTGTTTAACAACGCCACCCAATGATTATAAATATACATTTAAAGATAGGAGCACAATAAAAATAAAATGTACATGGACAGAGAATATCCTTTCTATTGTGCAATGAAGAATTACAGCTACCTATAGAGTTAATGTGAACAAGAGAGAGAGAGAGAGAGAGAGAGAGAGGAGAGAGAGAGAGAGAGCGCAGAGGGAATTTATTTTCTTTGATAGACAGCCGAGGGCTTATAATGCTATGGATGAAGTAGAGTGCAGGGGGACAAACAGGGTGAAAACACAGCTAATGGAAGTATGGCGGAACAGGAAAAAATTAGAATTCATATTTACCCTTCACACTTCTAAATAATGTGGTTCAGATTCTGGCCACAAGGTTACACGAACAAGCTTATGTTGAGACATCTTTTTTCTATATATTCCACCTTACTACTCTGAACCCCTGCTATGGAGCCATCCATTTCATACCAATTTCGCTCAAAAATAATCATCTTAGAATTACGTTACCTATCAGGAGTAGAACGGGAATGAAGGAAGAGTAAAACTGTTGCAAACAATGCTATGGGTTTGCAGAGTTTATGTATGGAAGGAAGAATGGCGAGAGGGGACGATATATGGATAAAATAAGGAGAAAGACAGGAGTAAGAACACCGATGGAAATGATAAAGGTGATCGTAGAAGAAAAATAAAAGCGTCTTTGCTGACGTTATAAGATTCTCTTGAGTTCTACAATTTATACACACACACACACATACATATGTATATATATATATATATATATATATATATATACGATTTTATATGTATATGTATATATAGTCCTATTTACAGTATGTATTAACTTACTGACCCATGGAGCCATTTTAACAAAATTCCACTATAGTGAGCATTCTTACTAGTTGTTCCAAATAAGACTACGTTTATACAGGTATAGGTTATAACAAAAATACTGCTATACAAAAATCGATATAACAATATTATAAATAGGTTTTCAGGATATCTTTAAAAGGTATTCCCTTCAGGGTGCTAAGCTGGAAAATATCCCGTCATCATAGTACCTTATGGCACTTGACGCTAGTATTTGGGAGAAAGAAATTAGAGGAAAAAGGAGTGGAGCCTACCCATCCTTGTTCATTTAGCCCAGGATTAGAAAAAGGTAAATATTCAGTAGGAGAACAGTAATTAAGAACGTGTGCAAATGAATGTCATCAGCGAGAGAGAGAGAGAGAGAGAGAGAGAGAGAGAGAGAGAGAGAGAGAGAGCAATGGCTGGTTAATGAAGTATATTACTCACAAAAAGGCGTCAAAGGAACTGAGGCAGACGAGGACCAGAAATGAGATAAAAATTTCGAAGATGAGGAAAATAATTGATTGAAATGAGGGAGGAAGATGAGGAAAATTATCAAGAGAAATGAGAAAGTAAATTAATAAATGCCCAGACCAAAGAACGAATGGAAATGATGTAGATAAGATTAATCACATATATGAACTTGAGGGATAATGTCACAACAGAATATGAAACTGTAGAGAAGAATGAGATAGAATATAAAGATCAAGAAGACGAAGAGAAACAAGGAAAACAAAAGGGACCAAAAAATACAGAGTATATTGAAGGAAAGGAGACAAATCATGTCAAGGATAAATAGAAAAAGTAGAATAAATCATGCTACGAAATAGGAAGAAAACGACATGAAGAAATTAACTAGATAGGAGGTAAAGGAATGAGGAAGAGGAGGAAAGAAGGATGATAAATACAATCGGGTGAAGAAAGAAAAATGCAAAGGAAACAATGGCGATAAATGACAGGGATAGGAAAAAGAAATCATATGACCAGGATACACATAGATGATGATTATGGACAGAAGAAAAAGGGATAATAGGTACTAGACACCGACGAGAAAAACATAAGAGATGGAACAAATAGAAGAAAATAATGACAAACAGAAAAGGTAGATGATTAACGAGGGAATAAATAAGGAGAGCAGCAAAAGAGACAAGAAAATGAATTCGGTGAAATCGTCGAAGACATCAAGCTAAAAAAAGGA
>NC_090746.1:68003167-68015667 GCF_036898095.1 Palaemon carinicauda | reverse complement strand
TCGCCCTTTACTAACCCAAATCCCGACGATGATCCTCGGTATCAGATATTCTCCGGCCGGAGGCGCTGAGGGAGATGGCCTTGTGTCATATGAGTCGAAATAGCGTTAAACAGGGCGTGTTTGATACCATCTGGCCTGGCCTTATTGGAAGGAGGTGCCACTTGGCGTTTTGTGCTTATCTCTCTCATATATTCTAGTCGAGTTATACGACGGAGATTTGCTCTCTCTCTCTCTCTCTCTCTCTCTCTCTCTCTCTCTCTCTCTCTCTCTCTCTCTCTCTCTCTCTCTCTCATATAAATTCTAATTACTTGCAACACTTAACTGTTATTTTCCCTATCGCCTCCATCCTCCATGGTCTCTATAAATTCTAATTACTCGCAACACAAATCACAAGAAGTCCATAAAGGTACAACCTTTCATGGTTGTTTAACAACGCCACCCAATGATTATAAATATACATTTAAAGATAGGAGCACAATAAAAATAAAAATTTACATGGACAGAGAATATCCTTTCTATTGTGCAATGAAGAATTACAATTACAGCTACCTATAGAGTTAATGTGAACAGAGAGAGAGAGAGAGAGAGAGAGAGAGAGAGAGAGAGAGAGAGAGAGAGAGAGAGAGAGAGAGAGAGAGAGACAGACAGAGAGAGAGAGCGCAGAGGGAATTTATTTTCTTTGATAGACAGCCGAGGGCTTATAATGCTATGGATGAAGTAGAGTGCAGGGGGACAAATAGGGGTGAAAACACAGCTAATGGAAGTATGGCGGAACAGGAAAAAATTAGAATTCATATTTACCCTTCACACTTCTAAATAATGTGGTTCAGATTCTGGCCACAAGGTTACACGAACAAGCTTATGTTGAGACAATCTTTTTTTCTATATATTCCACCTTACTACTCTGAACCCCTGCTATGGAGCCATCCATTTCATACCAATTTCGGTCAAAAATAATCATCTTAGAATTATGTTACCTATCAGGAGTAGGAACGGGGATGTAGGGAAGAGTAAAACTGTTGCAAACAATGCTATGGGTTTGCAGAGTTTATGTATGGAAGGAAGAATGGCGAGAGGGGACGATATATGGATAAAATAAGGAGAAAGACAGGAGGAGTAAGAACACCCATGGAAATGATAAAGGTGATTGTAGAAGAAAAATAAAAGCGTCAGCTTACGTTATAAGATTCTCTCAAGTTCTACAATTTATACACACACACACACACACACACACACATATATATATATATATATATATATATATATATATATATATATATATATATATATAATGTATATATATATATATATATACGATTTTATATGTATATGTATATATAGGCCTATATACAGTATGTATTAACTTACTGACCCATGGAGCCATTTTAACAAAATTCCACTAGTTAGCATTCTTACTAGTTGTTCCAAATAAGACTACGTTTATACAGGTATAGGTTATAACAAAAATACTGCTGTACAAAAATCGATATAACAATATTTCAAATAGGTTTTCAGGATATCTTTAAAAGGTATTCCCTTCAGGGTGCTAAGCTGGAAAATATCCCGTCATCATGGTACCTTATGGCACTTGACGCTAGTATTTGAGAGAAAGAAATTAGAGGAAAAAGGAGTGGAGCATACCCATCCTTGTTCATTTAGCCCAGGATTAGAAAAAGGCAAATATTCAGTTGGAGAACAGTAATCAAGAACGTGTGCAAATGAATGTCATCAGAGAGAGAGAGAGAGAGAGAGAGAGAGAGAGAGAGAGAGAGAGAGAGAGAGAGAGAGTGCGCAATGACTGTTAATGAAGTATATTACTCACAAAAATGCGTCAAAGGAACTGAGACAGATGAGGACCAGAAATGAGATAAAAATTTCGAAGATGAGGAAAATAATTGATTGAAATGAGGGAGGAAGATGAGGAAAATTATCAAAAGAAATGAGAAAGTAAATTAATAAATGCCCATGACCAAAGAACGAATGGAAATGATGTAGATAAGATTAATCACATATATGAAATTGAGGGATAATGTCAAAACAGAATATGAAACTGTAGAGAAGAATGAGATAGGAAATAAAGATCAAGAAGACGAAGAGGAACAAGGAAAATAAAAGGGACCAAAAAATACAGCGTATATTGAAGGAAAGGAGACAAATCATGTCAAAGATAAATAGAAAAGGTAGAATAAATCATGCTACGAAAATAGGAAGAAAACGACATGAAGAAATTAACCAGATACTACCGCTAGAGAGTTAGGGGGTCCTTTGACTGGCCAGACAGTACCATATTGGATCCTTCTCTCTGGTTACGGTTCTTTCCCTTTGCCTACAGACACCGAATAGTCTGGCCTATTCTTTACAGATTCTCCTCTGTCCTCATACACCTGACAACACTGAGATTACTAAACAATTCTTCTTCACCCCAGGGGTTAACTACGGCAATGTAATTGTTCAGTGGCTACTTTCCTCTTGGTAAGGGTAGAAGAGACTCTTTAGCTATGGTAGGCAGCTCTTCTAGGAGAAGGACACTCCAAAATCAAACCATTGTTCTCTAGTCTTGGGTAGTGCTATAGCCTCTGTACCATGGCCTTCCACTGTCTTGGGTTAGAGTTCTCTTGCTTGAGGGTACACTCAGGCACACTGTTGTGTCTAGTTTCTCTTTCTCTTGTTTTGTTGAAGTTTTTATTGTTTATATAGGAAATATTTATTTAAATGTTGTTACTATTCTTAAAATATTTTATTTTTCCTTGTTTCCTTTCCTCACTGAGCTATTTTCCCTGTTGGGGCCCCTGGGCTTATAGCATCCTGCTTTTCCAACTAGGGTTGTAGCTTAGCATTTAATAATAATAATAATAATAATAATAATCGGGTGAAGAAAGAAGAATGCAAAGGAAATAATGGCGATAAATGACAGGGATAGGAAAAAGAAATCTTATAACTAGGATACACATAGATGATGATTATGGACAGAAGAAAAAGGGATAAAAGGTACAAGACAATGACGAGAAAAACATAAAAGATGGAACAAATAGAAGAAAATGATGACTAATAGAAAAGGTAGATGATTAACGAGGGAATAAATAAGGAGAGCAGGAAAAGAGACAAGAAAATGAATTCGGTGAAATCATCGAAGACATCAAGCTAAAAAAGGATAATATGAGTAGCTAAGAGTTGAAAACGAGAGGAAGAAAATAGTGGAATGGTATATAAAAAACTTTCTTTTTAATACTAAATAAATATCCAGGAGATTAGATAAATAACGTTAGGAGGAAACACAAAGGAGGAAAATAAAGAAAAAAAAAGGGCTGACGAGGAAATTCTCAGAAGAAAATGGTCTGTTTTGACAACACAAGAGAAAATGAGAAAAACTCCGATTTTATTTTATAATGGTATCGATTATGTGATCAGCAGCTCTCTCTCTCTCTCTCTCTCTCTCTCTCTCTCTCTCTCTCTCTCTCTCTCTCGGAATTGTAAATGAGGAGAGGACCGAGATCATGGCCGATAGTTAATGAGCTCTTGATGCGTTGTTTACATTGTCGGCATTAAGGAGAGGGTTCGCCTTAATTGGTATTTAAGGAAATTCAAGAAGAAGAAGAAATAAAAAAAAAAGGTTCCTCCCTCTCTAAGCAAACACGCAATAGTCCCTTGATTACCGAGAACAAACAAATAAATACAGGTGGATAATTACCGGCAATGAATGAATAAACAAAGGCCGACTATTGCAATGGATAGAATAAGGAAAGACGATTTCCAAATGAGCACTCTTCATGATAAAATAACCATCTCCATTTAAAAAAGGTGACCAATGAAGAGAAAATATAGACTTCTGGTATCGAAATCAAACCAGTTGTGTTGAAATCCTCCATAATATTATAGCTGAAGCGTTCATCTACTGAGAAGCCTCCTCAGGCACACGTCAAACCATTTGTCAACGCCATCTCCGACATATCCTGCTAATTCCTATAAATACTACACGACCAACCAACAACAAAATAAAAAAACTGACACCTTATCATTACATCATTCCTTAAAATATCTTGTATAACATCTACTCCAAATGCTATTCAATGTTCATCATTTCTCTCTCCATACACTGCTCTCCAAGTCTCCAGGACAGGTCCATTGCGAAATACAGTACCACGGTTGGGTCTCTTTTCCAAACTTTGCTGACCCACCTTAGGATTCAATTCGTTCTCTCAAACTGTCCCCATCAGTGATATTTACTCAAATTTACTCTTGGGTGGTAGTACATCAATTGCGTCATCTCCTTAATTTCCGTTAACTTTTATTATTACTACTACTAGCCAAGCTGGAATGCTAGTTGGAAAAGCAAAAATTCTACAAGCCCAAACGCCCAAACAGGGAAAATAGCACAGTACGCAAACAAATGAAATTATGAAAGAGAAAGAAAAACGAAAAAGTGGAATAGTCTAAGACCAATAGCAATATCAAACGCATGAATAACATATAAACTGTTACGTAAAGTAATTTTTCCAGTTCAAGTAGCTTATGGACTGAAAGGAAAAAATAAAGGTATAGAAATAAAGGTATTTCAAAAGGTTACGGTCTTACTCGAAATTATTATCATTATCATTGCTAGCCAAGCTACAATCTTAGTTTGAAAAGCAAGATGCTATAAGTTCAAGGTCTCCAACAGGGAAAATAGCCCAGTAAGGAAAAGAAACAAAGAAACAGCGAAGAGAAGAGAAAAAATAACATGACATTAGCAGAAAATAGAAGACGAAAGATATGCTAGATTTTTGTAATGTGGGTTAAAGATCACCAATGCTTGCCATCATCCAGAGCATGTATAAAAACATTTAAATAATTAGCCTTAGCTAAACATTCACAAATACTGTTCCCACATAATACTAGCTATTTATATGCAGTTCAACTTTTCTTCGTTTAGTATTGAAGCCTTTATTCTCGGCATCACCCACCGATAGTAACTGGAGTATAAATAGAAATGTATTGAAGACTGATTACGAAAATGGCCTACGCATCCATGCCACAAATAATAACAACGCTTCAGAAAAATAAAACATAATAATGCTGTGTACTGAATTGGACTTCTATTCAGGTCGGCGAGGTGTTATATATATACTGTATATGTATGTGTATATATATATATATATATATATATATATATATATATATATATATATATATATATATATATATAATATAATGTCCTTTCTGTTTAATTTACTTAAAATTACGACCTGCATTAGCTTGGTATATACACCTATATATATATATAACACCTCGCCGACCTGAATAGAAGTCCAATTCAGAAGACAGCATTATTATGTTTTATTTTTCTGAAGCGTTGTTATTATTTGTGGCATGGATGCGTAGGCAATTTTCGTAATCAGTCTTCAATACATTTTTATTTATACTCCAGTTACTACATAGCTATACATACATACAATTATACATACAAATATGAACATATAGGTAATTATAAACTCACATATAGTATACTGTATATATATATATATATATATATATATATATATATATATATATATATATATATATATATATATATATATACTGTATGTGTTTATAAGAACATATATGTTCACAAGTATATACAGTATATGTATGTATGTATGCATATCTATGTATTTGTATATATGTATGTATATATATATATATATATATATATATATATATATATATATATATATATATATTTACATAGGTGTGTGTATACCAAGCTAATGCACGTCTTAATTTCAAATAAATCAAACATAGAAAGGACCTCACCTCAAGACGTATTTTACTCCATATGGAAATGAAATATTCTTACAACAAATTAACTTTAAGTTTCCAATTTCCAGAGATGGATAAATGTAAGAAATTGAGCCAAGTGGACTGGCTCTGGATCCTGGGAGGCTATTCAGTTCAACTTTCCAACTGGAGACATATGCCTCCGTAGAGATTGATTATCAGTGTATAGTGTTTTGATCTAATTAATGGCATGTCCAGTGATCTCATGACACATTTACGACTGTTTACAATATATTGTTTACTCGATAGAGCTCCAACCTCAATACATTTCTTGCAACTACGAATTCAATCTCAGCCTCTAGAATTGGATGAAGAGCGACAAAGGATGGACTTTTGGTCCTAAGGCCCCGTACTATGGCAAAGATACAACCCAAGAGTTGAATTCTAAAGTTATAGGAGGTTGGACAGCAAATTACATTAGAGGCTAAGAATAAAAAGTTGGTTTAAAGGTTTAAAGGCCGCGCGTGAATGGCAGAGGCAAGAAAAAGTGACAATGCCTTGCTAGCAGAATGACCTAGAGAATGACAATATAATATGCATATGATCAGCAGCCAAGTCCCTTCTCCACCAAAGCTAGGATCAGGGAGGGCCAGGAAATCGACCTATAAGCTCCCCCACACTAGAATGGCGAGGCTGCAGACACTGAGCGGGAGGGATGGTAGGGGTGGGGTTCAGGAAAAAACTACACGACTGCTAATGAAAATTTCTCGTAAGAACACTTCCTCTCCATTACTGAAGTGAAGCAATGGCGCATGATAGTCGACTGTAGTGGTATATTGGAAACGTCCCTGTCTGGCGATCAGCCGGGCTGGGGTCAAGATCCGCTCAAACCCAATAGTTTCTTGTAGTGCTTGCAACCTCACCATCCTAGTGAGGTATGGAGGGGGTGGGGTTGAGGAGCCTATAGGTCTACCTGCGGAGTCATCAGCAGTTAATGCCTAGTTCTCCATGGTCCAACCATGGGTGGATAGTGGACTTGGGCGCTGATCATATATATATATATATATATATATATATATATATATATATATATATATATATATGTGTGTGTGTGTGTGTGTGTGTATATTTATATAATATATATATAATATATATATATACAGTATATATACATATATATATATACAGTATATATACATATATATATATATATATATATATATATATATGTGTATATATATATGTATATATATATATATATATATATATATATATATATATATATATATATATATATATGATGGTCAATCTCTAGGAGCGCCTAAGGCACCTTCACTATCCCTGCCTCTGCTTCCATGACCGGCCTTTAATCGTATAAAACCTTCAAATAACTTCATGAAATTTTCCAAATGGTGAAACAAGAGAAAAATAAGATCCTAGATTCATAGAGCTTTGTATCATCATCATCAATATTCAAATTGTTTTTCTTTTATCTTTACTAAAATTATTTCTGTTCATCCAAACCGAAAAAGCCCATTTAAACTCGCTAGAGCTTCCATAGATCTGTCTACCCCTTTGTGAAAGAAGAAAAACGGGAGGAAAAAATTAAGAGGATCGGGGGAGGCTCTTTTCATAGCCTGTTTTCCCATAAATCATCATCTGGCCCCATCCCCCAAGGAACACCTTCCTTGCCCCCAAGACCTACCTCACTCCTTACCTTGCAGGAACAGCCTAACATAACTCTGTATGACTCTTTAAAAGTTTAAGTGTGATTCTCGACGGCAAATTTACTTTTAAGAAACAAATTAGGTCCTCCTCATCTTCAATTGCACTAAAAATTGGTTTATTGAGAAAGCATTTTAAGATTTTCGGTGATCAATCTATTCTGAAGAAGTGTTTTAATTTTTTCATTCTATCTTGTTTCGAGTATTGTTCTCCTGTCTGGTCTTCAGTTGCTGATTCCCATCTTAATTTGTGGGAGAGGAACTTACGGTCTATTAAATTTCTTATTCCTGATCTACATATTAACCTCTGGCACCGTTCTTTATGCATGTTGCATTAGATTTTTCATAATTCTGACCATCCTTTACATTCAGATCTTCCCGGACAGCACCATCCTGTTCTTAATACTAGGTATGCAGTTAATTCTAATAGTCAGGCCTTCTCCATCATGAGGATCAAGACTACAAAATATTCTAGAAGTTTTATTCTAGATGTGACCAAGTTGTGGAATAGTCTTCCTAATCGGGTAGTTGAATCGGTTGAACTTCAAAACTTCAAACTAGCAGCGAAAGATTTTATGTTGAACAGGCAAACATAAGTATCTTTTTATAGCTGATATCTGAAAGATCTATTTCAATGTTGTTACTGTTCTTAAAATATTTTAATTGTTCACTACTTCTCATATAGTTTATCTATTTCCTTATTTCCTTTCCTCACTGGGCTTTGTTTGTCTGTTGGAGCCATTAGGCTTATAGCATCCTGATTTTCCAACTAGGGTTGTAGCTTAGTTAGTAGTAGTAGTAGTAGTAGTAGTAGTAGTAGTAGTAGTAGTAGTAGTAGTAGTAAATAATAATAATAATAATAAGCCTATTCCTCCTACATAAACAGAAATGACAAATGTTATTGTCCAGAAGAACGACATATACGAGATTCGGAAGGAACTGTATTTCTTGCGTATATCTGCTCCTCAACAAAATGTTATTTAACCCTTAATATTCTAAGAAGAAATCAATGAATTTATGAATGGAAGGTGTAGGATTTGGGTCATATGATGCAAAATCATCAAGATTGAAATGATACTGCGAGTTCCTTATTGTATAAGACTTGCAACTATATTGGTTTTATGAATTTGAGCCCACTCGAGGCCCAAGTACAACTGTGGGTATCCTGCAATTTCACTAGATTCTTATAATGTGATAAGAGTTAATTTAATGCATCAACAGTACCATATCATTCGTCAATGGCAAAGAAAATCCCATGTTTCTATAACAATTTAACAATGGGCGTAGAATTTTCGGGATGTGCGAAATCACGGTCTCTTAATAAGTAAAAAGAAAGATACTTGATTAGTTTCTCGACGTTAAAAACACAATAAATAAACATATAAGTTAACTATTGTTCTATTATTGTTGGTAAGGATATTACCTGTTCTAAGTTATCTGTTATTTTGCGCAAGTTAGCAAGAAGAGGACCTTTTAGCGCTTGTTGGAGAATTGGCAATGTTACTCCTCTATGTAAATGTGTTTGTGGTAGCTCAAGTCCCACTGATTACCGCCCAATTTCCATAACTCCCATATTATCTAAAGTTTTTGAACGCCTTCTGGCAAAACGTCTTAATAGGTTTGCTGACGGTAATCATCTACTCCCTAGTTTGCAATTTGGTTTTCGTAAAGGCCTTGGAGCATGTGATGCCCTTCTTACAAACTCCAATGCTGTACAGAAATCCCTTGATTGTGGTCGGGAAGTTCGTATGATTGGCCTTGATCTTAGTGCTGCCTTTGACCTTGTTAATCATGAGGCCCTTGTTTTCAAACTCAAACAGTTGGGAGTGGGTGGGTCGTTTCTTAGCATTATTATTGATTTTTTAAGTAATTGATCTCAAAGAGTTGTTGTTGATGATTGGGCACCATAGTGAGTATAGGAATGTGATATCCGGTGTTCCACAGGGAAGTGTTCTTGGCCCATTACTTTTCATACTATATTCACATGACATGTGATTTGGCCTAGAAAACAAGCTTGTTGCATATGCAGATGATGCTACTCTCTTTGCACCAATTCCATCCCTGAATGTAGATCTGGGGTTGGTGAATCCCTTAATAGAGATTTAGCTAAAATCAGTGCATGGTGCAAATTATGGGGTATGAAGTTGAATCCTAACAGAACTCAAAGTATGATTGTAAGTAGGTCAAGGACGGTGGCTCCTCAACATCCGGATCTCAGTATTGATAATGTTTCTTTAAATTTGTATGACTCTTTTAAAATTTTAGGTGTGGTTCTCGACAGCACATTTACTTTTGAGAAACACATTAGGTCTATTCCTTCTTCAATTGCACAAAAAATTTGCTTATTGAGAAAGTCTTACAAGATTTTCGGTGATCAATCTATTCTGAAGAAGTGTTTTAATTCTTTCATTCTACCCTGTTTTGAGTACTGTTCTCCTGTCTGGTGTTCAGCTTCTGATTCTCATCTTAATTTGTTGGACAGAAACTTACGGTCTATTAAATTTCTTATTCCTGATCTGGATATTAATCTTTGGCACCGTCGTTCAATTAGTTCATTATGCATGTTGCATTAGATTTTTCATAACTCTGACCATCCTTTACATTCAGATCTCCCTGGACAATTCTTTCCTGTTCGTAATACTAGGCAGGCAGTTAATTCTAATAGCCAGGCCTTCTCCATCTTGAGACTCAATACTACTCAGTATTCTAGAAGTTTTATTCCAGATGTTACCAAGTTGTGGAATGATCTTCCTAATCGTGTAGTTGAATCAGTAGAACTTCAAAAGTTCAAAGTTGGAGCAAAAGTTTTTATGTTGACCAGGCGGACATGAGTCTTTTTATAGTTTATATATGACATATCTGTTTTTGACGTTGTTAATAGTTTATATAGGGCATATCTGTTTTGACGGTGTTACTGTTTTTAGAATGATATATTGTTAATTTATTCTTTCCATTATTTATTTCCTTATTTCCTTTCCTCACTGGGCTATTTTTCCCTGCTGGAGGCCTTGGGCTTATAGCATCTTGCGTTTCCTACTAGGGTTGTAGCTTGGCTAGTAATAATAATAATAAAATTCGGTTATTCGTTCTTTCTTATAGTGCTCGCATCCAGACTTCCCCGGACAATCACAGTTACGAAATAAGGCACATAAATTACTTCATTTACTTTACTTTAAGGGCTGCTTTTCTGGTTCTTTAAAGCAGGGGAACCCTAATCTCTGAAGGATCACCACAGTCATTTTATCGTGTTCGTTCGAAAGCATTCAACATTTCACAGCGCGTATTGCTTGTTTATTGTCAAATCGACACTGTCGAAGCACTCAGAAAATAAGAAAGTCTTCCGTTTCCTCTTGAAAGCATTAATATCTTCAGTCTTTCGGATGTCTAGTGGGAGCTTATTGTATAGTCTTGCATATTTAGAGCCTAAAGTAGACATACGATGCTTATATTGGCTATACTCGTAATTATATCGTCTAGAGTCTAGACTATAGTCCATTCTTTTTAGTGAGGCAGATTTGCACAGACTCGCAGGGGTCTCCTTTTAGCTAGGAAAAGTTTCCTGATCGTTGATTAGTTGGAAAAGATAATTCTAACCAATCAGAGATCAGGAAACTTTTCCGAGTGAAGAGGGCACCCCTGCGAGTCGGTGCAAATCTGCCTCCTTAAAAAGAATTGACTATAGAAAAGACACTTTCTCTAGTTACTTCAATTATTGGCATTGGATCGATCGCACATTTTGCTTACTTTGCTCTTGGTGACATCGTTTTGTGTTATATTATTTAATCTTGTTAATTTTATCTGCAATTCCTTATGGAATTACATATTAACGTTCCCCCTAATATAACACACAATATATATATATATATACTATATATATATATATATATATATATACATATACATATATATATACATATATATATATACATATATATATATATACATATATATACATATATGTGTATATATATATATATATATATATATATATATATATATATATATATATATATATATATATATATAAGCCACATATACCTCTGAATATCCGAATTCTCTCTACCTCGGGATCAGAGACTCAAGGGGCGATCAACTTTATGATAATAGCTTCTGGCCGGCAAGGGAATCGAACCCGAGCCTAACATACTGAGGTTCCAGTCACTGGAACCTCAGTTTCTTGGGCCCAGGTGCGATCCCCTGGCCGACCAGAAGCTATTATCATAAAGTTAATTATTCCTTGGATCTCTAATCCTGAAGTAGAGAGAATCCAGATATCAAGATGTATGTATGGCGTATATGAATATATATAAAAAACACGTACAAATGTGCAAAATCAATATATATATATATATATATATATATATATATATATATATATATATATATATATATATATATATATATATGTATATATATATATATATATATATATGTATATATATATATATATATAGATGGATAAGAAAAACCCAGGTTGGACCAAAGTATTAACTTCAATGAAGTTTTCCCTCTTTCCTCTGGTTACATTTGCCAACCAACATCCACGCCTAGGAAAGCACCACGAGTCTGGCAAATAAAATCTCGGTTCTCCACCATGATGGAATGAGAGATACAAATCCATTTAATCCATAAACCTAATCACCAGTAACAGATAAAACAGTGCGAGTCACGGATGTGTTAAAAGAAGGTCAATCACATACCAAGCTCACAAGTAAAATAAATAAATAACCGGGATAAATAAGTTATCCACCTTGATATCAATCATAGAAGTGAGATGACTAGGCAAGACAGCACGAGAGAGAGAGAGAGAGAGAGAGAGAGAGAGAGAGAGAGAGAGAGAGAGAGAGAGAGAGAGAGAAGAGAGAGAGAGAGAGAGAGAGAGAGCTGACAACGCGCTGATTGGGCGAGAAGGGCTTCTGCATCACAAACAGCAGAGGAGGAATTGGGACGAAAATGAAGAGCCGCTGAGGGTGGCACCTTCGTCAGAAGGAGGGACACATGCTATGATGTTATCAGATTGGTTGAGTGGGATATTATACA
>NC_090746.1:67983167-67998167 GCF_036898095.1 Palaemon carinicauda | reverse complement strand
AACTAATACCAAGTATATATAAGCCTGTCCTATTAAGTCTAAAGGAAACATTGTATATTTTTCCAACTGCAAAGTAAAAAAATTATTAAAAAGTATATTTCTCTTCATGTAGTCTACATCTTAATCGAACCCGAAATAAAATATGTTTTCCATGTTATTCATAATTCAATCACTTATACAGACATTTTTTGCAAAAAAAAAAAAAAAAAAAAAAAAAATTAAAGAACAGAATATCTATTTTCTTAAATCATGTAAGAAGAAAATATCTGTTAATATCATGTCGAAACTAGGTCAAAGATAATTGAAAAATAACTTATCCATTCTCTCCTGACTTACATAATTTACAAACTTATCATAATGGTTCAAAAGGAGAAACTACAACGATGAGTGCAAATAATTAAGTAATTCCAAATAACAACTATATACTAATAAAAAGGAAAATTAGATTGAAGAATTCCTTGCGTCTAATTTTCATTTGGAAGTAAAAATTGAAAAATTGGGAATAAGCTTCTCCGTAATTCAAAAATTATCCGAATGAAAATTATAAAACACAAATTGCTCCTCTTCCACTAACATCTTAATTCCATAAAATGTTCATTGATTAAAGAAGGGATGATACAGAAAATATAAGAGAAGAAAGCATGGAAAAGAGAATATAGAGATTAGAACAATACAGAAAAATTGGATATTTCGGTGCTAAAGAATTTCCTTAATAGCGACAAGACTCTCTTGAAAGACTCTATCTTCTTTTCCTCATTAGATGTATTGAAAAGAAGGAACGTTATGTATTTATTTTACTTAAAATGTCATGAATATATCAGGCTATCAAAAATAATTGTATGTACATAAAACATTCTTCTTTCTATATATATATATATATATATATATACATATATATAATATATATACATATATATAATATATATATATATATATATATATATATATAAATTTATATATGTATAGAAATTCATATATATATATATATATATATGTGTGTGTGTGTGTGTGTATACATGCATATATGACTGGTACATTTTTTGTAGCTTTACATGCTAGCATAAAAGAGACACTTCTAGTATTATGGTCTTGACTTCATTATAAGAAAGGCCAGTTTTGTTTTGGGATTTAACAACAATTAACCACGAAATAAACTTTCCAGAACAAATTATATAGTATATATAGTATATATATATATATATATATATATACGCACACACATTCCCAACTGTAACCCATCAACGGAAAACACAATGTTGCACAAAGAAATATTCCATCCGAATGAATGAGTGTGAATGAATGGACCTGAAATCTAGGCCAATGGCCCCGACCGGGATCCATCAGGGTCATTCGATGCCGCGTGACCACCAGACGGGGTCCAAAACTACATAAGCCACACTCCATCGGGTCATGAGGAAAATTATCTTACCTTCTCTCATCGAAATATGTTGATGTTAAATTCAAATGTCTTTGAAAAAATTTATTTGGGAAGATTTACTGAAATTTGTATCGGACAAGGTCAAGGGGAAATAAACTCACAAAATAAAAAAAAGGAAATAAGCCATTCCGGGTGCAACAAAAACAACAAATCAAGAGCAACAATAACATCAAGAACTCGAACAGCCGTAACAGCAGCAGAGACCAACAACGTCGACGATACACAGCATAAAAAAGCAGCTCTGGCGAGATAAATATCCCTTCATCTGGCAGTTAAGGCTGCAGCACCAGCACCAGCGGGAGTATCAGCATTCACAGCAGCAGCAGCATCATCACCAGAGAGAGAGAGAGAGAGAGAGAGAGAGAGAGAGAGAGAGAGAGAGAGAGAGAGAGAGCACGCTAATAATCGATCAGCATGCCTAATCCTGCGTTTTCTTCATGTTTCATGGGACCAAGTGGAGATTTCTTCGCTCCCGTATTTTGGTCCACCAAAATGGACACCAGGGTACTGCAGCTCATTATTATCTTTATTATTAGTTTTGAGATTAGGCCCCTTTTTCTAGGAAGGTCACAATTCTAGTGCCGGTTAGATCATCTTTTATTCTAGTTCGGAAGACCAAGAGCCTGTGGTGGAAAATTCAAATAGCAATGCATCTTTTAGTTTCTCCGCATACGAGTAAAACTCAGCATAAAAAGGAACTTACAGAAGGAGGCTTCTTATACATTTCTTCAATGGGTAATTGGCCTAAATTAAAACTACCTTTAGATACTTGTAATGATAAAGATTACTGAAAAGCAGCCCCACCAAAATAACAGAAAAACATAATCATTACAATAAATCTAACTGGATTTTAATGCACATTCTTCTTTATTGTTTTTCGTAGGAAAAAAAAAACCATTATGCACCAAAACCAGGAAAGACCATCAGACAGGATGACAACAAAGCATAACAGACTGTCTTTATAAGGTAAAATGATAACTCCTCGTGAAAAAGAATTCTCGTACATTATTAAAAATAAGATATAGAAAATGGAGATTTGCATAAAATAAACATATTTCATAATGATAAATCTTGAAACACAAGTTCTTATTCATACATTCAATAATGAAACAACAATGATATGCTATCTATCTATACATATATATATATATATATATATATATTGCTTGTATATATTCATAAATCTATTTATGTTCCCCCATTTGTTCACAAAATTTACAATAAAGATAAGGCATGGAAACATTTTCTCTTAAAATGGGTTCACGCATTCATTCATATATTCATACATATGCATACGCGTATAAACACACAAACATATATATATATATATATATATATATATATATATATATATATATGTGTGTGTGTGTGTGTGTGTATGTGTGTTTGTGTGTTCAGGATTATAGAACTTTAGTGAATCCAAAAAAATAAGGCAACACTACTTTAAAGGAATTACTCAGATATAATAAAAAATGGATAAAAATGAGAGTGAAAAAATGTGACAAAATAAATAGAAAGACGAAGAAAAGAAAATAAGAGATGGATAAAAATTGATATAATTCAATTAAATGATAGACAATATATGCAAATGGAAAACATTCGTTTAAAAAACATTTTTCTTATTGTAGTTTAAAAGAGTCATATATATATATATATATATATATATATACATATATATATATATATATACATATATATAATATATATATATATATATATATATATTCAGGTTGAAGGAAACAGTACATTATAAGTATCTAATTTTACTGTTCACAAAAGCCAATCATAGTAAACACCACAGAATAGTTTAATCAAACATAATTGGCGATTCTTGGTCATACGACTGAGGAAAAATTGCCAGACAAAACATACCCTAGTGGAGGACCCAGTGCCCTGGAAAGACCACTCTCTCTCTCTCTCTCTCTCTCTCTCTCTCTCTCTCTCTCTCTCTCCCAGCATCCCCGGCATCTACCTACCTCTTTGAGATCCGGAGTACCCTTGCGCTGTCGCCGTAGCCGGTGTTGGAACGAGGGCGGCTGATACGAGGACCAGCAGAAGGGTGGTGAGGAGGACTGAGGAGCCCAAGTTTCTCTTGGTGCAACCAGCCATGGCCGTCGTTACAGGCCACGGCATATGGCCGCCAGCTGTCCATCCCCTACTGATGGTGGATGGGTGCTGGTAGTGGTGGGGAGCCATCAACCTCGACCCGTGCCCTTCCATTGTCGAAGAAACAGGCTGTTCCTGTTCCTCTTCGGCTGAGGACGACGACGACGCCGCCGTAGACGACGAAGGAGGAGAGTTCGGTCTCGTTGATGATGGAATGTTGGTGACGACGAAGGAGGGCGCCGCTGCTGCTGCTCCTGCTGCCGCTGCTGCCGATGACGACGTGGGGTAGAGCCAAACCTTCAGGGACATCTTCACTACCGCCACCAGGAGTTACCATCACCTTCGGAAGTCGCACTCAGTCATACTGTGTGTGTGTGTGTCGTGTTTTGGCAAAGGCTTTTCAAGGCGGAGCTGCAATATATGACAACAATATCTCTTCTCTTTATTTTTTCTTTCTCAGCTCTTTACACTATTATTATCAATATCATTTGCTATTAATATTTCTGTAATCCTTTGCCTTTTTTTCTTTCCTCTCCCTCTCTCTCTAATATATTTTTTATCCTTTCCTTTGCCTGATGATTTTGGAAGAGCCGATTAAAAATCGCACTATCATAATATGAATGTTCAGATACTCAAATTTTTCTCTCACGTTTTGTTATGCGGATAAATATATATAATACAACATCCAATTTGGAGAAAATCGGGTGAAGAGAGATGGAGAGGAGAAGACGACAAGAGATAAAAAGGGGAGGAACAAGGAGGTGGAATTATTTTACCCTGGGATGAAGGATTGAAAATAAAAAAGAGGAAAGGCAGAATGACCTGCCCTGGGATGGAGAGAGAGAGAGAGAGAGAGAGAGAGAGAGAGAGAGAGAGAGAGAGAGAAGGGAAAATAGCCGCGTTACGAAGTTGGAAGAAGAAAGAAGGGGAAAATCAAGGCTAATTTTGCCAGGAAAGAAGAGAGGTAATTAAGCTAAAAGGAGGAGGAGGAGGAGGAGGAGGAGGAGAGGAGGAGGAGGGGCGTCTAACCACCACCACTGCAGGCACTTGCAAACCACCACAGCCCACCACCACCACCGCCGCCGCTAGGAATAGGAGCAGTAGCAGCAGCAGCAGGAACCACGGAGCGTTTCTGCCTTAGCTTAAGCATTCACTGTGTAACGATTTCCCCGACACCAAAAAAAGTCGAAAACGTTCAAGCCAGAAAAAGAGGGTTTTAGATGTGTGTGTGTGTGTGGCGGGTGACAGGAAGGGAGAGGGGTGTCAAGAGGGATTTCGGGTGAAAGGAGAAGGGAGGCTTCACTACAGATCGTTCCTAGCGAGGCAAAACAGCGTTCGGGCACACACGCACACACACGCACTGCAGCCCCGGTGTTAAGAGACCGCGTGCCTTTTCCTATCGGTGGCTTTCTATCGACTAAGCCTCAAGCCGCCCACCGACCCCTTGTCGGTCCCCAGTTCAATGTGCGTGCGCACGCCTCTCTACTGTGCCATCTAGCGGAGCGATACGCAATCACAGTCGCATTCGGGGTTGTCTAATGTTTCAGATGCTCAAATTTATTATACCAACCCTCCATTTTAACCTCTGCGCCCGTCTGACCTGAGATATGTGCGGAAAGATAGGCCGGCAGGGGTAAAATACGCGGTGAACATCCTAGGGAGAACTGCTAAAAAGTCAAGAGAACACAAACAAGCCTGCCATCTAGCGGCAGAAGCCGAACCAGAACGAGCTGCGAGAAAATCTGGGTTTGTGAAAGTACCATCAAAGCAGCAATAAATTCGAGACCAGTTTCTCAAATGCTTCCCTCATGTGGACCACAAAAGAGTAAATGAGGTCACGCAACCCCCATCCAAAAAACAACTTCCATATCAGAAATCCCAAATGGGAAAATAGGCAAAATAGAGGCTGCTAAATCAATAAAATCTTGGCAATAGGAGTGAGAGGGTACACCTGTGTATGTGTGTGAAAGAGAGAGAGAGAGAGAGAGAGAGAGAGAGAGAGAGAGAGAGAGAGAGAGAGAGAATCCCAGCAAATAAAGTGAGGGAAAATGAAGGACCGTGAGGGATACGATAATGAAAATAGATGGAAGACATACATTCACACATGCATACATATGTGTATGCATGTTATGTAAAGGAAGAAGAGTAAATAAGATATTAAAGTGACTTCGCATGATGCATCTCCGTATTTACTTCCTATTAATATAATGTACAAACACCGCCATTTGCCTGAGCATAGCAAACTATAATATTACATAGTATACTATCCAACGCACAATTTCATATATGTGCGTACGTACGCTAAATTTATATACATGCTAGAAAAGGGGGAGGGGGAGAAGTGGCAGATGATATTATTGGCATTTTCATCATTAGCAGGGCAATCAGTAATTGGTCAAATTAGGGCCGGAAATCACCAAAAAATTAGTCATGATCATCAGGGAAAGCCACCGAAAAAATAATGGTAATAAATGAGATATTCACAAAAAAAAAAAATGATAATATATGGAAATTCCCTTAAAATATTGGAAACACATATTAATTCCCTACAAATAATGGCAATAAAAGTTAATTCCGAAAATGATAATTGTAAAAAAGTGGCAATTCAATTAAAATATTTGTAATGAATGGAAATTCCTAAAATTTCGGGGGTGATTGAAAAGAGGCATATAGTTTTATGAGTATTTTAATTAAAATTCATATCCCAGTTCATTTCAGCACAACTACTTATCACAGTACACTCTCTCTCTCTCTCTCTCTCTCTCTCTCTCTCTCTCTCTCTCTCTCTCTCTCTCTCTCTCTCTCAAACAGACAGTTTCATATTGATAGTAGGATCTCAAGTGACTGGTAAAAATAAAAAACGAAACAGTTTTCAAGGGGAAGCTGAAAAGAAAAAAAAAACTGAGCCTGCACACATGACTCGTGTTTACCAGACAAGCTTTTCCGGAAAAAAGATGAAGCTATGGAGAAAGCAAATGTTTGAGGTATTCATTTTTATGGTCATCATTACATTTGCCTGTCTGACTGCACTTTAAATAAGGAGGAGAAGAAAGGAAATAACGGTGAATTAATTTGAGGGAAAAAAATAAATTATCTTTATCTTTGTATATTTCAGGCTTCGCGTGAAAGTATGAGAGTTCCCCAGTTCGATCAATATGCGCTGGCATATATATAAATAAATATATATATATATATATATATATATATATATATATATATATATATATATGTATGTATGTATATATATATATGTATGTTCTCACATCATTATTGTGATAATTGCTAACAACATGACCAAGACTTCAAAATTCAAACCAGTCCCAAGCCCAGGAAAAAAAAGAGAGAGAGAGAGAGAGAGAGAGAGAGAGAGAGAGAGAGAGAGAGAGAGAGAGAGAGAGAGAGAGAGAGAGAGATAGCTGCTTAAGCACAGACTAAACATCCTTAATCTAACGATGAAATGGTAAAGCATAACTGAACCTTCCATCAAACCTTGCAGCAATGGGTTATAATAACACCCAAAATCCAAATTATATTGTGATTAAATCAAGAAACCAATCATTGTTTCACTTCTAGCAGCTAAATCCTATCCTAACTTAGTCTTACATATACATATCCCAACTTCCTATCAGACACTCGACTCAATCCTGGACTTTCAACCTACCTAACCTTAAACGCAATATCTGGAATATTACCTTAACTGCGATATCTGAAATATTAAATTACATTAACTGGAATATCTGGAATATTATATTACCTTAACTGCTATATCCGGAATACTGCACTAACCGCAATACAGTATTTGGTATATTACCTTGACTGCTATATCTGGAATATTACACTAACTGCAATATATGTAATATTACCCTACCTGTAATAACTGGAATATCACACTAACTGCAATATCTGAAATATAATATCTTGAAAACTAAACTTAAAATAGGATGACGCGCCCTGGCCTGACCATTGGAAAATTTACCTTCTTCGACTGAATGTAACTTGATTAACTTCACCTACGGATTTGGTTCATGGGATCTGGGCCATGGAATCTGGCGCTGAAACCAGAAACCTCACCTTGGCCTAGCTGAGAAGGTTTACCTCTTCTCGATACCACTTATCTTCCCTGACCTTCCTCTTTCCCTTTAACTGAGTGAAGAATTGGGTTTTCATAAACAAAGAGGACAGATGTAAAATGCCATTGCTTGACATCTTTTTCAAGAGCAGTATTGCTTGATTTATTTAATTCTCTACTGAACCACAAATTCTGGTGGTGTGGGCCTAAATCTCCCTAAGAAGAAACCCCTTATACAAATCTCTTACCAAAGAAATTCAAAAAGGTATATTTCATACTCCTCATTTGAACAAAAGACAAGTGACTGCAGAACTCTGAATTACACCTTATAATTCTTTTATCACCTGATTATTTGCATGATTGATAAATATATTCTTGTCTAACTATTCTTTGTAACTTATAGTATTTCATTCTAGTTTGTAAGTCACAAAAGACAACTGGTTGAAGTGGCAGTATGTACTGTATGTATCTAGTCAAAGATTTGTATCAAAAGTTCTTCTAATTTAAGCTCCGAATCTCGCGGTTAGTAAATTATAATGAGGACAACACCTCTGGTAGTTGTCTGAACCTAGTATTCACAGATGACCATGATGTTATATCATGGTTGTGACTTTTTATCTCAATCTTGCTTTCATTTGCACATGCTAGTGTAAGGTATACTTAAAATCTTAAGCAGACTAGACTGGAATTGATTTTGGGTGGATTTTTCATATGAATTGGTCATACTTTCATTAGGATGTTGAGCATGTTTTTCTCTTAAACTAAAGTATTGTCTCTAAGTTTGTTTGGTGAATTTCATCTTGGTTGTAGAATTTTTCTTTAAAAAACAAAGCCTTATCCAGTGATAATTGTAGATAGACCTAACTGGAAAAACAAACATATTCTATCTGTGGAGGGGGAATGGGTCTGGCTCTAAGAGTTATTGATTTAGATGGAAATTAATGCAATATTTCTTTATATTATTGCAATATTGCTTTAAAATTAATTATTTCTGGTATAAATCAGAGACACTGTAATTGAAGGGCTATTCTCAAATCTGCTAATTTTGGTGAAGACTCTACAGTGCCTCATTTGCTTAACCCAAAGGTTACGTCACCCACTCCAAATTAAAAGGTAACCCTTGTGGATGTGTTTTACATTCGGCAAAATACTGAAAAACTTAGTTGTTTCCCAATTTACAATTTGGATTTTGCATTGATCTGTGCACATAAGAGGAGTTTCTCTCATTTCATATATCATGCAGAAATCCACAAACTGCTTACGAACTTAATATGATTAACAAAGAACATATCATCTGTGAGGAATTTGTTTTCAAACCTAAATAGACAGGAATTGGGGAGTGTTTCTTAGCATCATTAATGAATTTTTACTCGAATTCAAACAGCAATTATAAATGAGCACTATAGGGACCACAGAAATGCAATCAATGATGATCCCCATGGTGGTGTCTAGAGGATTGACTAAATAATGGAGCGTGATGGGGAAAGAAGTTAAACCCTAAAAAACTGTTAACATGATTGGGATAGTGAATTTTCCAATCCAGATCTCGTTTAAAAATTTCAACTATTTGCAACAAATATCTTTTAGATATTTCTCATTCTACCAGAATCTGAACATTGCTCTCTGGTTTAGGCTTCAGCACTTGAATTACATTTAAAATTGTTGGCATATGACTTGGGTCCATTAAATTTCTTATTTCAGATCTTAGTATTACTGCTATCTGGAGCACTATCGCCCAATCAGCTCTTCGAGTATGCTTGATTTTTAATTTTTACAATTCTGACCATCCTGTTGTTTCAAATCTTCTCAGACTATACCACATACTAGATCAACAAATAGTTTTTATACTCTATATGGTTTACTTATTTATTTCCTTTTCTGTACTGCCCTGATTCCATTATACGGACAACTGAGTTCACAGAACTCTTTATTTTTCCAACTGTGATTACAACTAGGATAATAATGATAAGGAAGAGCACTGAGTACACATGGTCAGCAAGACACTGCCAAATCCTTCGTGTCTGTAGTGGTGACCTTCAACTAGAGAGTTTTGGGAAGTACTGAATGATTGCAGAAACCTTTTGCACCAGGGAGTCTTCAGGCACTAATCGACCCCAATAATTCAAATAGGAAACTCGTAAAACCTGTCTGGGTCTCTGGATAAACCAACCTTAGGATTTGGTTTCTGTGTAGTAGAGCCATGAACAACAATGAAGAGGGTGATGGTCAATCTCTTCAACACTACGTTTTAGGTGGTACAAGACAAGGCTATGGGACGGCATACTGGATATGCGTAATGCCCAAAGTGCTTCTATGTTCTTTCTCTTGTCATCGGCAACGACTTAGTGAGTACCCCTTCTCACTAAGGCGACTGGTCCCAACTTTTCCCTTTTCAGTAATGCAATTCAAAGAACATTTTGTGGAGGCCTTCTAAACATCAACTACCTACAGTACTTGTAAGTTAATTCCATACTGAATTATGTCACAGGGTTCATTTGACAGCTTCTCTAGATACCCAAAATTTAAAGGCAAAATAGATCCGAGAACATGGACCGAAATGCCGGATACTTTAATCAAAAGGATTGCGATAGCCTATTGAAAACGTCCCTCCATGGCAATCTATTGGACTGGGGTTCGAGACCCGCTCCAGCTCGATAGTTTTTCTACTATCTGTAAACTAACCATCCTTGTGAGCTAAGGATGGGGGGAGAGTGTTAGGAAGCCTAAATTTCTACCTGCTAAGTCACCAGCAGCCACTGGGTGGAGAGAGGGCTTGGGATCATACAGTATGTATATATGTTCACTCTTTAGAGAACTATCACTGCCCCTTGCCTCTGCCAATCAAGAACGAACTTTAAACAACACACTGAAGCAATTTACTTTTTGTATAACATGGAAGTCAATAAAACAAACAGCCAGCTAGTCTCAGACATTTTCCCAGTTCCATTTGCCACAATACTAAATCTACGTTAGGTGTCATTATGTGGGGAGAAAATTGGGATAAGCACTTTCATGATCAACGTCCTAATACGACAAAACGTCTCCCGAGGGAGCTATTACTATCTGTTTTTCAAACTCCAAAAATTGAGGAACTAAACTACCATGTGATTGTATTTTATTTTACCTTTTTTCACTAATATTTTTTTCTATTTCTTATTCTTACTCGAAGTGTTTCGTAAAGGAGCTTACGCATATGATGAGACAAATCATTTGATTTCGTTTTGATTTTATAAATTTCAATAAAATACAATATTTTCCTTTCGGGCATATCTTTTCCATACCAACAATTGTTTAAGATCGATAAAGTACTGGCAAATCACAATGAAATTAGTATGGCATGATGCCACAGGAAATTATTTTTAGTATAGTTAATGTTTCTGTGATAGAGCGATGTCACAAATCTTATCTCCCTGAACTAATCCTCATGAAACTTGAAAATCTGTGGATAGGATATTTCTAATGTTACATCAATCAACACATATTTTAATCTATCAATAATAAATATAAATATCATCAACATCTCCTACGCCTATTGATGCAAAGGGCCTCGATTAGATTTCGCCAGTCATCTCTATCTTGAACTTTTAAGCCAATACTTTTCCATTCATCATCTCCAACTTCACACTTCATAGTCCTAAGCCATGTAGGCCTGGGTCTTCCAACTCTTCTAGTGCCTTGTGAAGCCCAGTTAAATGTTCGGTGAACTACTGTAATCTCTCTTGGAGAGTGCGAAGAGCATGCCTAAATCATCTCCATCTACCCTCACCATGATTTCATCCACATATGGCACTCGAGTAATCTTTCATAGTTTCATTTTTAATCCTGTCCTGCTATTCAACTCCCAATATTCTTCTGAGAAATTTGTTCTCAAATTTACTAGATCTGTTGGAGATTGTTTCATTGTCATACTATGACTCGTGTCCATACGGTAACACCGATCTTACTAAACTGATATATAGTCCGATTTTATATGTAATTTCAGGCGATTTGATTTTCAAATTTTACTTAACCTAGCCATTGTCTGATTTTTTTTTAATCCTTCATTAAACTCCATTTCTAAAGACCTTGTACTAAAGATCATAGTTACTAATAATAAATATCTAAAAGATTCTATCTCATTACTAGTTTCTCCTTCCAATGATATTTCATCTTCCATGGCATATTCTGTTCTCATCATCTTTGTCTTTCGTCTATTTATCTTGAGACCCACTTCCAGTAATATTTCATGCAGTTTGGTAAGCAAGCATTGCAAATCCTGTGGTTTTCTGCTAATAAGTACAGCGCCATCAGCATACTCTAGCTAATTTCCTATTACCAATCCAGCCCAAAACTTCTCCCCCATCTCAAACGATTCTACGCATTACAAAATCCATGAGGAGGATAAACGACATGGGTGACAACACATTCCCTTGGAGTACTCCGGTGTTCACTGGAAATTCATTTGATAGCACTCCGCTAAATTTGACTTTGCACTAGCTATGCGCATGAACAGACGATCAAATTTACATATTTAAGAGGAACTCCATAATAACGCAGGACGCTCCACATTATTGGCCGGTACACACTATCAAAGGCCGTTTCACAGTTCAAAAACGCCACTAAAAGTGGATTTCTATATTCTACGCATTATTGTACGTCTCAAAATGAAAATTAGGTTAGTACAACTTTTACCTTTTCTAAATCCTGCTTGTTCATCTCTCCGCTTTTCGTCAACCTTTCTTATATACTATATAATTTAATGAAAATTGACGTAAGTGTGATGCATCTGTAATTATTTCAATCAGTCAGGTCTCCTTTTTTATGGATTTTCACCAACACTCCTAATTCCCATTCATAAAGTTTTGCTTCCTGCCACATTCTACAAAATAATCTTCCAAGTATTCTGGGGGTCACTTCCTTTTAAGCCAATATCATCTAAGCCGTTATTCCATCATAACCAAAGAGGCTTTCCATCTCCTGAGTTTTTTAATGATAGCTTTGACTTCAAACTCATTGAATTCATTGATGGGCACATCAAGGTCTTCATCAGCTTCATGTATATCAGTCAAATTATTCCCTTCATATCTCCTATTCATGACATCACTAAAGTGTTCCATCCAACGTTGCTTTTCTTCATCTTCTGTAGTTATAACAGATCAATCCCTCTTTTTTTCTCTCCCCCCCCCCAGAGATTTCATTAATAATTCTATGAGCAATGCTGACACAATAGCCACTCCCTGAATTCATAGCTTTGTCAGCCTCATCCGCTTTCCTGTTTAAATACTCCAACCAGTCATAAAAATTAGAAATAAAACAAAATTAAAAAATAAACCTACGAAAAGTAAAGGAAAGTTAGTCTAATCATCAAAAAGAATCGTGAAATTACGACTGACGCCAAGATCGCATTATGCTTGACAAAGATCTCGAAGATGGAGATTCGGATTTGGCAACAACGGAGGTTGTGCAAGTTCTAAGACTGTGAGCGTCTTATTAATATTACTTTGAAATAAAAAAAATGGTATTTGAAACATCATTTGATTACCTGAAAATATTTGAGATCAATAATTGCATTAATGAAATACAATAAATACTCACATTGTATGTATGTGTGTATATATATATATATATATATATATATATATATATATATATATATATATATATATATATATATATATATATATATATTACCGAATTACAAGGAAATGAAGGATATGTAAAAAATCTACGGTATCCAACGTAATCTACCCTAACTTGGGAGGGGGAGAGAGGTACGCCCCTTATTTATATATATATATATATATATATATATATATATATATATATATGTATATATATATATATGTATATATATAAATATATATATATATACATGAACATATACACACACTCTCGCGAAGGATTATACCCCTGCTTCAAGCTAGCCATATGGCCCCATTCATTGCCAAGCTAAGGCCATTATCTAAAACGTTAACAGGTATTTCTAAGAAGAAGAAGAAGAAGAAGAAGAAGAAGGAGAGAGAGAGAGAGAGAGAGAGAGAGAGAGAGAGAGAGAGAGAGAGAGAGAGAGAGAGACCCAATGAGGAAAATACATAGAATAATTCGAAGTGTATGCGACTGAAAATTTTCACGATTACTTGAATAAAATAAAGACAAGATGTATTTACATTTATAACAGGCTAAAACACTATAGAAACTTTGATGAAGCAACCTGGCCTTGAACTGAAAGCATATTAACATGAGATTGTTTTACAAATATAAGGATAAAGAAAAGGTAGAGAGAGAGAGAGAGAGAGAGAGAGAGAGAGAGAGAGAGAGAGAGAGAGAGAGAGATCAGTGCATCGTGAGCAAACAAATAAATAAGGGATACTTTTAAATAGTAAAATTTGCTTTGCTGATCAGAGCGTACTCAAAATGAGAAATAAAAGCCAATGAGGATTGCATTACAAGATTTTTTCCTCAATATTTTGTTACAATTATTGCAAATTGAAATACATTTTAGGCAGTGGTAGCTATAACATGCAAAATAAATTCAGGTCTCTACGTTAAGTACTCCCATACTTCTATTTCAAAGTTTATAAACATGTGTATCTTGCCAAAGTATTGTTCAAGAGTAATTTACACAAATCTGTATATCTAATGCTAGTTTCCTCTACTGTTTTAAAGCAGTGGACTAAGGATTGTGCTCAGAAACATTACTGAAGCTAGGAGGCCATTCAGTGCAGAGATACAACGGGGAGAAACAGTTGCAATATCAAGTAAAAGCGAGAACAGAATACCAGGGAAAGTGGAAGAAAGGCAGATGCAGTTAGGTGCTAAAAGGCTACTAAGTAATGACAACGGCATTGACGACATTATTACTATATATATATATATATATATATATATATATATATATATATATATATATATATATATATATATATATATATATATACATATATATATATATATATATACACACACATATATATATATATATATATATATATATATATATATATACATACATATATATACATGTGTGTGTGGGTGTGTATGTATATATATCAGCAGAACACCGCAGGACTTGCAAAGCTTGTTTACCAAAATGCATGAAATATCACATGAGGTTGGACTTGAAATAAATAGAAGAAAGACAGAGATGATGAGAACAGAATATGCAATGGAAGATGAAATATCATTGGAAGTAGAAAGGATTAATGAGGTGGAATCATTTAAATATTTAGGAACTATGATTTGCAAGACAGGACCTTTAGAAATTAAGTTTAATAAAATATTGAAAAAATGCAAATCAGACAATGGCTAGGTTAGGTAAAATTTGGAAATCAAATAGACTGAAAGTACATGTAAAAATCAGGTTATATATCAGTTTAGTGAAGTGTTACTGTAAGGACATAAATCGTAA
>NC_090746.1:67958167-67978167 GCF_036898095.1 Palaemon carinicauda | reverse complement strand
TTACTTTTCATATCAAACCTTTTCTTCCTTTTTCCTTAGCTCGTTTTCAGGTTTTCAAAGGAAAACTTTCCTATCTCGCCAATCCTTTTCCTCAAATTCTTGACATATTCTCCATCAGTTTCCTCTAAATCTTTCCATTTTTCTGCCAACATTTTAATTAGTCCTTTTACTGCTCGTCCAAACACCATTTCATTCGGGCTACATCCCATGCTTTCTTGATAAACATTGCATACCTAAAATAACATTAAGGGTAGTCCGATTTCCCATTCATTTCCTGTTTCGTTGCAGTACTTTGTTAACTTACTCTTTAGGGGGTGATGAAATCTCTCTAATGCACATTGGGTCTCCGGGTGATAGGCAGTAGACAGTTGTTGTCTCACATTGAATAGTTTCATCACGTCCTGAAACAATTTTTACGAGAAATTTGTTCTTCGGTCACTCTGAACGATTTCTGGAATACCAAACTTGGTAAAAAAAAGTCTAGTAACTTCACAGCGATTACTTTGGCACTGATGTTGCTGACAGGTAGGGCTTCTGGATATCTTGTTACTGGACACATCAAAGTTAACATATACTCGTGGCCTTTATTCGTTCTCGGTAAGGGTCCCACAATGTCAATCATCCCCTTGCAGAAGGGTTATCCTCATTCTTTAATAGGGTGTAAGGGAGCCTTCTTGATGTACTCATTAGGCTTTCCAGCCATCTGGCAATGTGACATGCACGGCAAAACAGGCTCGCATCCTTATGCATGCCAGGCCAGAGAAAGGTAGTAGGTTGGCCAGGGCACTAGCCAAACATTGAGATACTACCGCTAGAGAGTTATGGGGTCCTTTGACTGGCTAGACAGTATTACACTGGATCCTTCTCTCTGGTTACTGCTCTTTCCCTTTGTCTACACATACACCAAATAGCCTTATCTATTTTTTTACAGATTCTCCCCTGTCCTCATACACCTGACAACACTGACATCACCAAACAATTCTTCTTCACCCAAGAGGTTAACTACTGCACTGTAATTGTTCAGTGGCTACTTTCCTCTTGGTAAGTGTAGAAGAGACTCTTTAGCTATGGTAACCAACTCTTCTAGGACACTCCAAAATCAAACCATTGTTCTCTAGTCTTGGGTAGTGCCAAAGCCTCTGTACCATGGTCTTCCACTGTTTTGGGTTATAGTTCTCTTGCTTGAGGGTACACTCGGGTACACTATTCTATCTAATTTCTCTTCCTCATGTTTTGTTAAAGTTTTTATAGTTTATAAAGGAAATATTTATTTTAATTTACTGTCCTTAAAATATTTTATTTTTCTTTATTTACTTTCCTTCCTGATCTATTTTCCCTGTTGGGGCCCTTGGGCTTATAGCATACTGCTTTTCCAACTCGGGTTGTAGCTTGGCAAGTAATTATAATTATAAGTAATTATAATCTTCTCCGTCGTCTTTCTTATTTCCATTTGTCCCGTCTCATGAGCTACGGTGATCACCTGTCTTCTCAGCGGTGTGGGAATCAATATCTGATGGTATATGCCCCATTTGGCATTCCCAGGGATATCGGTGGGTCTATACTTCCTCATCAGCACCACATGCTTGAAGTAATAAGAGGTGGGAGACTGTTGCACCTCCCTCTCATCCACCACACGGTACAATAATTCTGTTAACATCGCAACCTTCCGTTGCAATCCTATCAGCCTTGTCCTACTTCTAGCACTGAGTTTTCTGTTTCTTCCAAGTCCATTGCTTCCTTGGCTTCCTGTTCATTCATCTGTCGTTCCTCCTCATTTGGGCTCTCCTCTTGCGTACTTTCATGGTAAATCTCATCTGTAAACAAATCTTCCAAGTTCATCTTGCCTTCGGTTTCTCTGTCTTCTTCTGCAGCCACTTTCTACTTTATACTCCAAGTCATCACACAACTAGGAAACAAATACGGGTAGTCCTTCTCGAGTTCAGTCGTAGGACTATACTTCAGTGGTTTCTCCATTACAATGGGACAAGGGACAAATGGCACTCCACCAACCTCATTTCCCAATCGGACTTACACTTCTTGAACAGCGAATGAATCCTTTACCGCAAAATCAAAATGACCTGTCACCAACTTGCAAGACAGTTTCAAACGACAAATAGAAGTAACTTCCTCACCATCTATTCCCTTCAAAATGACAGAATCTCCTATGAGAAACTGTTCCACCAACAGGTGTACGCCTTGCATCACCACATCGCGATTACCTCCCATGTCGCGCAATATCTTGACGGGTATCTGCTCGCTCCCATCCAGAGTGGCTAATATACCTTCATAAATATACGGTATAAAGGTACCCACGCCGTTTGGGATTGTCCTATTCATCGTGTAAACGTTAGCTGGTTTATTTTCCTCGTCGATCTTTCCCGTTTGATTCGTCGTCTTTGTATTCTGGAGTTGAATTATCATTTATCACTTGGCTGACTGCTTTCAGTTGGTTCGACCAACATACCTTACTGATATGGCCTTTTTTGCCACACTGAGACAGACTACATTAATCTTCTGCACATCTTTCACAACACCTGAAGGAAGACGATTCGACGATTATTGTTTTGGTACTGTCACATTCTGTTTTGGAATTGTACCAGTGGTACTTCCTCTGAAACTATTGAACTTGTTCCCATGGTTATTACTGAACCGGTTTCCATGGTTCGGCGAATACTTGTAACTTGGTCAAAACGACGGTTGAAACTTCATACCCAAGGAGGGTTTACGACTGATAAAATTATAATCTTCGCTCAGCGAAGCGGCTCTATCAAGTTTCTTCACCTCTCTCTGTCTCTCTCTCTCTCTCTATCTCAAATACGTTCAGGAATTCCTCGTAAATATTGTCCCAGCACTATCAGTTCTTCTAAATCAGCCATCTCTCTCACTTTGGCAGCCTCTATCCATCTCTTAAAATATTGTCGTACCTGATATGCGTAATCCAGGAAAGCCATTTTCTTGTCCTTCCGCAAACTTTGGAAACTTTCATTATAGTATTCAGGGGTCATCTGATACAATTGCAGCAAGCTCCTCTTAACTTCTTAATACTCTTTCCTCTGGTCTTGAGACAAGGCAAGATATGCACTGCATCCTTTTCTAATAAAGACATTGCAATAACACGGACCATTTATCTTCTAGCCATTCCATCATCGACGCGACCGTTTCAAAATGATAAAAGAACTCGACGGAAGTTTCGTCCGTGAATTTCGGGATCAACCTCTGTGCTTTAGCCACATCAAACAAGGTATTGTGCATAGCAGGGGTCATGCCTGTCTGAGTTGACAACAACAGTTACAATTCCCTTGCATGTCTTCCTTCTTCTCTCTCTCTTTCTTCCTGTCTTGCAATTTCTCTTGCTTCTATTTCCCTTGCATGTCTTGCTTCTTCTCTCTCTCTTTCTTCCCGTCTTGCAATTTCTCTTGCTTCCTCTCTCCCTTTCTTCCATTTCCCTTGCATGTCTTGCAATTTCTTGCCTCTTCCCTCTCTCTAATCTTTTTGCAATTTCTCTTTCCCCTACTCTCTTCCTCTTTCTTCCCATTCTACCATCATCTTCAACTTAATCAAATTCGTCTAATCTCAGCCTCTACATTCCTTTCTGCTTTCATTATTTCAGTTTGTGGGTCATCTGATACTTGCTTCGCTCCTACAAATTCTGCTTCAGTCTTTTCCAAAAGATCGCGAGCTGCTGCAATATCTTCTTCTGGCAACTTTCCTGAGTTTATCAACGCTTCTAAGGCTAGACACTTGATTTGGGCTTTAATCATTCCTCCAGTTGCATGGCCACCACATGCCATTAAAATAGCGAGCCAATGTGCGTTAGTTACATTAGCTTCCGACAATTCTTTAACAATTGAGTTTTCCATAAACTCCTGTACATTTCATTGAACCATACTGTATTGTACTTTTCAAAGGATTATACCTCTAAAAAAAAATATATCCTAACAATACACAGAATCCTATCAACACTAAACTGGTCAAAGCTTTAATGAAAACACGGCCCTGTTATCACCAATATTTGAAGCAAACTCGCTCGATCCGAGGGTTTGGGCACCAAAAAATATATACAGTATTACGACTAGTGAATTACATAAATTCCCAAGCTCCCAAACTCACCTGCTTTATATTACATAATCTGATGCACAAGAGAAAACCTCCGAGCTCTGAGAATAATACGCAACTCCCAGACGATAATAAATATGAACACCGAATATCTAAAGGTCTTGTTACGTTACTCTCAAAGCAAATCTGGGTGATTACTTCACTTTTAACGGGAAATATTCTTAAATCTACCTCTTACTTCAATTCTTATTCAGGGGATACGAGCAAAACACTGAAATAATTATTGGTGATAGAAATAATACACACTTTACAAATATTTAGATATATATATATATATATATATATATATATATATATTTATATATATATATATATATATATATATATATATATATATATATATATATATATATATATATATATATTTATATATATATATATATATATATATATATATACATTCTATAAAAATAACAATTAAAAAAATACCAAAATAGTACCACTCGAAATTTGAATCTGAACTAGTCCTTAGACTAAGACAAAATGACATTTAAAAAAATTATACAATCACTTGTTTCACTAGAAATTAATTCATGAAAATATCTAATTTTGACAATTAATGAAAAAAGTTGACACTTTAACACTGTAGTAAATAAACAATGATTACACTTACATATACGTAACTGTTACTCTTACGTCCTTAGGGCTCATGCAAGGTTACCGAACTGTTAAGCAAAAATAAATACACTTCACTATTTGATCAAATCTCACAGGCCCAGTCACAAAAGATTTATCATATAAATTGTACTTACATTAACACACCTCACTTTAACATTAAACACAATACTGTATCATCAACATTTGAACAACACTATATACGGTATATGTTGGAGAGAAATCACTATTCACTTTCGAGAGGAAGTACGTAGTGGCTGGATAGATGCTGGTGAGAGGACTGTCGGATGTTGGCTCTTTCAGAGGGTCAAGCTGGATCTCTCTGGCCTAAGCAAGGGTAACTCCTATACATATCATCTTAAATAATTTTAGAAACTTCTATTTAATCATTCTTGTAGCGGGGGGGGGGGGGGGGCACAGTCTACTCTAGATGGCCTCTCACGACGTTAGGCTGCCAACTTGGCAGTTTGAAGAAGGGGTTCCATTCGTTGTCCAACAAGGCAATAATCTCTGCTAATTCCGCCCACCTCTTCTCATAACAATGAAAAAGAATAATTTCTAGTCTAGAACCTTCATGCAATTTCCAACCAAGCGGAAACATAATGCAATCCCTAGCGTGTGTCATACCGCATACCTTTCAACAATTTTACATAAGACTTTGTAACAAAACTAAATGAAATAAAAATTTAATTCTTTAAAATACCAAACGCAAATTTACATATACAGAACTGGATGAAAATACAACTAAGGGAATGACAACAGTCTTATCTAATTTACATACATTTACTTTATCCTACGATAGTGAGACCCACCTTACGAGCTGGCTATACATGTCTTAAATTCATAATTAAAATATGTGAATAAAATATTCTACTTCCATGTAGACAAGCTTTGTAAGAATATATATATATATATATATATATATATATATATATATATATATATATATATGTATATATATATATATATGTGTGTGTATATACTGTATATATAAAACATGTATAAACATACATATATACACATACATATTTATAAATATTTAATTTAAATAAATACACGTATATAAAATATCTAATTTGAATATAAAATTTATATTCACTGTATACATACTGCAAAATATATATATATATATATATATATATATATATATATATATATATATATATATATATATATGTGTGTGTGTGTGTTTGTGTGTGTGTGTGTGTGTGCACGCGTGTATATAGGTCTGTATGTATATGTACACAGTATAAATACATATAGAGTATAATGTATATACACATAAAAAGTATATGTATACATATTTGAACCCAAAGACTACATAAAAAAAATCCAGTACAAAGTACAAATTTAATGGAAAACTTGTCTGCATCATATAACTGATGATATCATTCATTAGAACCCATACGAATAACTGAACCAAGGTGGAAATGGTAACACAATACTGATCATGTTTGTTTGAGAGAGAGAGAGAGAGAGAGAGAGAGAGAGAGAGAGAGAGAGAGAGAGAGAGAGAGAGAGAGAGAGAGAGAGAGAGAGAAACTGAACCAAGGTGGAAATGGTAACACAATACTGATCATGTTTGTTTGAGAGAGAGAGAGAGAGAGAGAGAGAGAGAGAGAGAGAGAGAGAGAGAGAGAGAGAGAGAGAGAGAGAGAGAGAGACCTCTCCGTTGAGTGGGACTAAACTAGTTTTAAATAAAATACTGACTATGGTTACATTATTTCTGATCGGGCTAATGGTAAATTAACCCCTGGTGAGATATCACAGCTAACACCTCAACTAGGAAGGTACGTCTCTGAATACCTGACTTTGTTCGTTTCATCATCTTATGACTACTATCATTAGCCTACATATCCTTACTTTTGATACTCTATTAATCATCATACCTCCATTTACGATATTCCATTGTCCCTCATACCCTCATTCACAAATTACTTATTCGATTACAGATCGTCATTTGCAATACCCAACTAGCCTTTAAAATTCATTGGCCTACACATTTACTTTTTTTGCACTAGGCACCGTAAGTCACGATACCCAAATTGCCCTGCCCCTTAATTTACGATACCTCATCAGCCCATAGGGCCCATACACCAACATTTATGAAAGACAAGTCCCACTGATGAATAATTGTATTTTACATACACGGTACCTGTGTACCAATGCCGTTACTGACAGTATTTCATGGCAATTAGACAAAGGGAAATAGGTTTAAGTCTAGTTTAAACATCAGTTTCATAATATCTATTGTTGGCTACAAATTAATATATATGTATTTTCTTAAACATTGTTTCATGATAATGTCATCAAGTCCAAGGCTTACAGAGTCCATTGGCCACAATAATACAAATATTCTATGTAATCAGGTTACTTCCTTTAGTCCCTCATAAGTTAACTAGTTTAAAAATTAACATATCAACAATAATTCCCTTCTATTCAACAAAGTTTTCTTTCCATTGCTTTACTTGCTAATCTTTGACTAAGAAACAAAGTCTTGAGGCATTTGCCCAAAAATTACTTTTTATTCAATATAGGCCTATTGGTTACTTCAGTTTCATATGGTTCATAGTATTTATAGCATAACGATACTTGTACTACATCAAGTTCATGCTTTACAAAAGGATACACTTGCAGAATGAAAATCTCTCTTGAAAACAATATTATGTATACAACGAAAACCAGCAGGACTCTTGTTCTATTATCGATAACACAGTATAACGATAAATATCTGTACACACTTGCAAATAGTGAAAATCACTTTAACACTTATGAATTATCAATATCTGAGCGAGTTGACCTATGCTGCCTAGATTAGGTTAGGCTATGCTTGGGTTACGAAAGTGCCGTTGGCCTAGGCCTAGCCAAGAGAAAGGCGAACCAGTTAATCAATCATTCTCGAGAGTCTGATATTTTCTAATTCTGTTCAGCTCCAGTAGTTAAAACCAGTTAGTTATCAGCAGGCAAAAATAATGTATTTCGGAGTTTCAAGCACAAACAGTCAAAATACTATTTACGAAACCACATAGAAAACGTAACAGCATTAAACCAACCTTAGCAGCTTGTTTACAATGACATACAGTTACTATCTACATTCTTCAATTGACGTTACAACATAAAGCCGTACGCTATATAATGGTAAATAGCATAAAGTAAACCTTTAAGCAAAGGAAAACGCTCGAATCAAACACAGGGCCCTACCTTTGAACTGTCAAGACGGTGAAACGATTAGCTTCCCGAACATGTATATCGTAGAAAACATCCTATTTTAGATGAAATACGGTTTCTACCTCAAAACAGAGGTCTTTGGCAAATCACGGTGTTATACGGAGATTTGTTAGGCCAAAACGCAAGGCTAATCTTGAGAGAAATCACAGTTAACAACTATATATGAATACAAATGATCGACAACAACTGCAGGACTAAACACTATAACAGACTCACAGTTACACAAGTGACACAATTGAATGCGCCGACGTTCACTTCTTACTGGAGTCTGGATTGGACTTGCAGTTACAAAGTTTCCCGTGATTCTGATTTCTAAATAAATTGACCGATTTAAGTCTTACAGAAAACCTATTCCTAAATGAAATATTTTTGGAGTTCCTCTGACTTCCTTCGCCGTTTGCAATACCCATTTGAGTAAAGGTTGTGTCTTATTTTCAGAAGACAACATGGTAACCTCAACCAGAAAGGTTTACGCTTGATCCGATCATAGTTGGCTTCGACTTAGGCTTGATAAATTTAATAACATTTCAATTCCACACATCTACATGGTGTGATACTTTTGTTGTAAAATTATATATAAAAAAAATAGATATTAAAACTACTTTTGTAAATTTAAATGCATTACGAATGATATAATCAGGACACAGTACAGCGTTCGGTGGGGTTGTGCAACATTGAAAAGCAGTCACACATTTTAGGTTCTAAGCCAAAGTTTCTCAGCAAAGTTCTGCTTGTCTTTTAATATATGTGCTACACGTATATGTCTTGATGAAAATGTTAATAAAGCAATCTTGTAACTACTTTACCAAATCAACTTCCAAAACCTGTATATTTTGAACCAACTTCATACACCAGTTGGTTGGTGCTTGGGTTTTAAATCTTCGACAACAAACCTATTTTCGATATTGTAGAAGTTGTAGAAAGAGATAAACAGTCTTTTACATAATCATCTATTTTGGGAGATTAATTACAATAACAATCAGATGCACGATATATTGTTATCGTGGTCCAAATACAGAGAATATTTTAGTTTGTCTTACCCTCTCATTATTCTTTACTAAATTCAAACTTAATCGTTTTATATTATTTGGGCCTTATGTCTCGGCCAACGCCAGGGTAGGAGAGGTCATTGAGCACTGATAAAACTTATTGTAAAACCTTACAGAAAAAAAAATCGTTAATTTATTTGAAAGAAAGGTTTAACCCCCAACTGTTACTTGCTTATAAATTCTTTTAGATGTTGCAGAATATTATGTCATGGCCTAAGTTATTTTGTTCTTTCAGATTTAAGAAGGAAACAGAAGCACATTAAGGAGTAACTTAAAATCCGTGTGAAGCTTACTATATTGTTTCCGTAGAAGAACATTCCTTTCCATCACCTCGCTGTCAAATCAACTTAAATGGCCAGGGTAATAAAGGTTCCAGGCAATACTTTAAGTCATACCACATACATTAATATGGTATATTTAGTAATCTCACACCACCTCGGAGGAAAGGACTCCACCAAAGTTCCACAGAGTTGCGTTAGTCTACATCACAAAATTAGACGTTGTAGACTTCGTTTACTCCTTTCGTCAGCACTTCCATCTTTTCGTCTCGTTGGATTTCTTTTCTAACTTAATTATTAAATCTATCTAATTTTCATTTAACGATAAACTATTCTAAAGCATTTTGTACATTATTTTACCTAATAAGGTCCTTCAGTCTTCATTTGTGGTACAGAATAATGAAGCAATGCGTGGCAACAGCAGTTTCACAATGATCTCTTTTAATTTCATAATTTCTGTTCCTCTCATCATGTATGTATTATATGTACAAAGGAGATAAATCATTATCTTTTTCATGTGCATGAACTGTTGGTAGATTGTGGTTCGAGTCCTGCTCAAACTCGTTAGTTCTTTTAGTGGCTGGAACTTCACCATCCTTGTGAAGAACTGAAGAGTTGGGGTTTGGCGGAGACAATAGGTCTACCTGCTGAGTCATCCTCAGCCATTGCCTGTCCCTCCTTGGTCCTAGCTTGGATGGAGAGGGGCTTGGCGCTGATCATGTGTATATATGGTTAGTCTCTGGAGCATTTTCCTGCATGCAAGGGCAATGCCACTGTTCCTTGTCTCTGCCATTCATGGCGATCTTTAAACCTTAAGCCTTTAAAGGTCTTGTTCTAAAGTGTCACCATCATCATAGAGGTCCTGTCCCCTATCCTCATATATAGAGTGTCATGTTTCTCATCACTATTCACGTTCAACGTCCACTATTATCATCACTATTCGTTCGTCAAAATAAAACGAATTCTGGTTTCCAGTTACAATCTTCAATATATATATATATATATATATATATATATATATATATATATATATATATATATATATATATATATAAATATATATATATATATATATATATATATATATATACATATATATATATACATATATTCTGTATAAAGTATATACATATGATATATATATATATATATATATATATATATATATATATACATATATATATGTATATATATATGTATATATATATATATATATATATATATATATATATATATATATAATATATATATGTGTGTGTGTATGTAATATATTTCTTCTTTCTCATCTACTATTTCTTCTTCATCGTCGTCTTTCTCTATCTCTACATCTACTTGTTTTTGTCGTCGTTCCTCTTCTTGTCCCTTCACACCCAGAAAGTAAGCTTCATAGCCCCCGAGGAATCGGTGATGATGGGAGTCTCCATTATACTGCTCTGCCTCATGAGAGTTCTTCGGCCAGCCTGGCTGTCCATCCTCTGCAGGGGTGTCGCCTCGTCCGGCCCGCCCTTCGGACCAGACATCCTCCTGCCGATGCTTTGGATGCTGATTATCTCCTCCTCCTCCTCCAGGTCGGAGTACTTCTCGTCGGTTTGTCTGTCGGGAAAAGAAGGTCATAACTGGATTCAAAAGAAATCGTTCTAAAGAAATGAACATCAAAATCAAATGAAAGGTGATTAGATTATTATTATTATTATTATTATTATTATTATTATTATTATTATTATTATTATTATTATTATTATTATTATTATTATTATTATTATTATTATTATTATTATTATTATTATTATTATTGCTAAGCTACAACCCTAGTTGGAAAATCAGGATGCTATAAGCCCAAGGCTCAAAAAGGGAAAAGTAACCCAGTGAATAAAGGAAATAAGTAAACTACAAGAGAAGCAGTGAACAATTAAAATAAAATATTTCAAGAACAGTAACATCATCAAAACGGATCTTTCATATACAATAAAAAATATAAAAAGAGACTTGTGTCGGCCGGTTCAATATAACATTCGCTTCATGTTTGAAGTTTTAGATTGTTCTTAATGATTTGGGCTATATATCCTGGCACAGGGGCCTGTGAGACCATTCAAAACAAATTGTTTCTAGGCTAAATATCTAAAGTTACATTGTTGAGTTAGAATTTAGATTTAGAAGTGGTTGGACAGCAACCAAGAAGCAAGCACGATGAAAAATAGGACTTTAGATGATTCCTACAGTTAGGATTATATATACTGATAATTTGAAAAATAAAACAAGGAAGGGAAAATATATATATAAAAAATCAGTATTGGCATAGTCACTTTTGTGCTAAATAATATTTGATACATAATCTACAATCCGTTAACTGTAGGCTAATAAAACGGTCAATTTGGAGTTGGAATATTTTTCCAAGAAATTCAATGCCATTATCACTTTAAAACTCTCTTGTTTCAAGATAATTGTCTACTAATGACAAGAGGGCAAACGTCTGGCTATTTCCTCTCCAAAAGAGATGGCTTTGTGTTTGAGGGTATTGCGATTTTTTATGTAAGACTCCCTTGCTTGAGGGTACGCTCGGGCACACTATTCTATCTCATTTCTCTCCTCTTTATTTCATAGGTTATTTATGAAATATTCATGTTAATGTTGTTACTGTTCTTAAAATATTTCATTTCAATTGTTCGTTACTTTTTTTTTTAGTTCATTTATATCCTTATTTCCTTACCTCACAGCTATTCTTCCTTGTTAGAGCCCCTGGGCTTATAGCATCCTGTTTTTCCAACTAGCGTTGTGACTTAGCTAATAATAATAATAATAATAATAATAATAATAATAATAATAATAATAATAATAATAATAATAATAATAATAATAATTCAGTATCATTAACCTTGGGTAAGCAATGCTAAGATAACTGATAATTGAGAAAGGTGAGAGTTTCAAGAATGTTAGATTCCAGGAAACTAAAACTCATGAAAGTAAATTTCAACATAGAAAAGTGAAGAAAAGTGCTATCAGAAAGGAGAGTAGTATCTAACGGTGGAGTGAATTTCAATTGCTGTCTATCGAGCGTCTTTATTACTTCCTGTATAAATGAAAATTAAAGTTTTGCCATCAAGTAGACAATGCAGACAGATTCTCAGTATCACAAAATAAATCATAAAATAGGAAGAAAATCCAGATATGTAGTTGACAGTAGATACTGTACCAGGTACATATAAGGTACAGTTGAACACAGATATCGCTGGCACACTACACTATGAGGAAGTGAACCCTGTCACACCCTTACTGCGCAACGAGTAACCATACAGATAGAGTAGGGAGAGATGGCAGTAGGGTGTGACAGGGTGCACTTCCTCAGAGTGAGGTGTGCCAGGAATTCCTGTGTCCAGCTGTACGTTGTTGCCCCGTAAACACAGTGAGTAAAATTGAAATAAAAGTAACGAAATATCAAGTACCATTGACAGTCATATGGCGCTAAGTATTATGAAGATGGCAACTGATTGCAGAGAGATTACAAGATTTTGGATGCTTTCAATAATAATGCCACTATTGTGGCTGCGTTTGATTCCAGAGTTCAAAGTCTCGTTTGTGGTTTTCCTTTCATTTCAGTAATTCCTGATAAAAAAGCTAATTCGTAATTAATTTTGATGACTTAAACAAAGCAGACACAGGTATGATTGAGTCAGTGTTAAACTATCAATATAATGTCACACTAATGTTACATGATATCGATTAGGCAGAAGTAGATAGGAAGCCATTCTTTGCTTTCAATGTAACTGAAATATTTAAAGGTTCTTATAACAAACGGCATTGATATGAGATCAATATCACACCTATCATATCGTGATTATAGATATCTAAAACAATTTTATTCACTATTTACACTTAATTAAAGTGATGGTTCAGGCCAAAGAAATGATGAAAAAATTATTACTTAACGATATAAGCAAGGAGCGAATATATTACATCAAAGTTGACGACATGAACAGAATATTGCTCTATCTTGTTCTCCTTTGGCTTATGGAATTGACGTAAAAATTTTTATTAAAGAATCCTCTTTCACGTAAAGATAACTTTCCAAAGTATTGTGTATCTGTATCTTTTTTCAGCAGACGATGTAAAGAAAGATGTAAAGAAGTGGATTTAGGATAATGCATAGATGAGAGAGAGAGAGAGAGAGAGAGAGAGAGAGAGAGAGAGAGAGAGAGAGAGAGAGAGAGAGAGAGAGAGAGAGAGAGAGAGAGAGAGAGAGAACACTTACTTGTGGGCACGCACACTAAGCAATCTTTCCATCCGAACTCTTTGCCAAACTCCTCCCCTTCCTCCATAGTGTTAGGCAACTTCTGTTGCAAAGTCTCCGGAAGACGGAAAGCCATGATGCCCCCGATGGCAGAGACGACGCCCATGATTAGGAGGGGCAGAACCAGGACCTCTGTGCCCTGAGGATATGAAGAAAACGTTAAATTTGAATTATCCTATCCGTCAACTCCTTCGCTATTCAAATATCTTATCTATAGGCATCGCAGATATTACTTCAGTGAAGATTTGTCAATTATCTTTCAGAATATTTGTTGAATAAAATCCAATGTGAATTGAATAAAAGCAAAACAATGTGATTTGTTGAATAAATTATATGATTTATTAAACACACACACACACACACACACACATACACACACACACACACACACACACATATATATATATATATATATATATATATATATATATATATATATATATATATATATATATACGCTGTACTGTGCCTCATCATTAATCTGAAAATTTTCTAAAACGTAAACATATACTTGTATTAGCTGGTGTACGGCACTGAGAATAAACATAATAACAAAACATATAATAATTCATTTTGATGACCTCAACAATAGAGAGACAGGCCTCTTTGAGTCGGTGTTAACCAGCTTATTCCACACACAGATACGAAGCCATCCTTTGCTTTATCAGCGTGAATTATTTTCCATTGTTGGTACAAAAACTGTTTATTCATTAGTCATGATAAATAATTTATCGAAGTTGAAAAAATTGATTTAGCTTAACTTATATTTAGGCTTATAATACTTAATAATTGAACTTGAAATTATCCTCAAGAGAATATTCAAAGCCATTAAACATTTCGATATATCTTTAGTAATACATAATCAATAACACCCTAATTTGAGGCATCGACTATTATACAAATCAGAGATAAACTAAAATCCTCGTCTAAAATAAATAACAAATAATTATTGGTATTACTCTACAGACAACAACGACAATAACAAATGCAGCTATTTCTAGTCCCGTGAAGGACAAAGGCCTCAGACAAGTCAATTTATGTTCACAGCAAACCAACCTAGTATGGGTAACCATGACTAGTACGGCTTTGCTGATCATGAAGATACGCAAACCCTTTCTCCACGTTAAGGTATCCCTGATTTAAGGAGACTAGTCTGTGGCCCAATCTTATTCACAAACACAAAATCAGATCCATTGACTTACCAAGTAATTAATGAAAGGGATGATGACCAAACCTAGGCCTCCCACGTACGCAGAAAATCCAATTCCAACGCCTCTGACCTCGGTGGGGTACAGCTCTGCCGCGAACGGGTAGATGATCAGGAAAGCGGCAGACTCGGAAAACTTGGCCACCAAGTATAAGATCAAAGTCGCCATAGATGAACCTTAGTAGAGAGTTACAAGGAATTAAAAGGATTTTGGATGTCACAACAGAGACTCCATTTGCTCTTGGGTAGAGCGAATTCGTTTAAGCGCTTAAAGTGTTTTTGTGATCTTGTCCAACTTATTCTTTGTGAGAGAGAGAGAGAGAGAGAGAGAGAGAGAGAGAGAGAGAGAGAGAGAGAGAGAGAGAGAGAGAGAGAGAGAGAGAGAGAGAGAGAGAGAGAGAGAGAGAGAGAGAGAGATAATAAAATAAAAATAAACTGCACTAATCAAAATTTTATCTATATTCTTTACAAACTGACAGAGAAAAACATTATGTAACGAGACTGACTTTTCATCTAAATATTATAATTAAATCCATTATCTTCATGTGAAAATTTCAATGGCATTAACTAACCTTTAAAACTTTCACATAGGGAGGCAATTCAGAATAGTTCCCCTGACTTACCTTCAGGCATGAGAACTGTACAAATAGCGAAAATGCCACCAACAATCATGCCTATCCCAAGTATCCATCGCCGTCCCCATCTATCCATGACTATCCAACACAAGAGATAGGATGGCACCTCGACAGCGCACGCCAAAAAGAAAGATAGATACTCATTGTCACCCATCGCTGGTCCATAATAGCTAAGTCCCACATAAACAGTCTCGTTGGCGAACCTTCATAGAAAACAGGAACGAACTATCAGAGAAAACGAATATTAGGGGTACTATGATAAACTCTTATTTCATATCGGTCATTTCATTTGATACGCCGGCAACTTAATGGTAAAAAAAAAAAAAAAAAAAAAAAAAAAAAAAAAAAAAAACTATTAATAATGATAACACTCGTGACGATAGTAATGAAAATAATAGTAATGATGATGATAATTATTACATTCTTACGAAATAATTACATCTTGAAAACCATACAGTACGCTTATGATAAAAACGAAAATAAAACCTGGCAAGTGTATAGAACTCAAAGGATTATCTAATGCACATTTGAAAATAAATCCACATGCTAAGCAGGGAACACACATCTCTGTGTGTCCTTCAGGCCTACCAAAGAATCAAATATTCGGTAATGTTTAGAATGGCTTAACAAAAACCACTTTGAAGATTAAAAACTCTGTGGCAAAGACTTTTAATTTAAAGAAGTGATCAATGTTTACAATTTTCTAAATTAATGGCTATTCCAGAGAGAGAGAGAGAGAGAGAGAGAGAGAGAGAGAGAGAGAGAGAGAGAGAGAGAGAGAGAGAGAGAGAGAGAGAGAGAGAGAGAGACGGGCAGGTGGTATTTGAAGCATTGATCTATTTATTACATTAGGTCTGCCGTAAGCTTGCAGTTGATTATCAAGAGAGAAATGGTGATGTGTGTAGAAAATCTACGGATGAGAAGCAGATTATCCATTGCCTACCATGGTTTATATCAGATCTCATTGGCTACATTTTACGAAACCACTTTATAGAAGCAGATATACAGTTGGACACAGAAATTCCTGGCACACCTTGCTCTGAGGAAGTACATCCTGTCACACCCTTACTGCCCTGTGAGTCCCTGTGTGTAGCCTACGCCCACTACCTCTGCTATATCTATCTGTTTGGTTCCTCCTGTGCAGTAATGGTATAACGGTGCAATTCATCAAAGTGAGGTGCGAGAGGAATCCGTGTAACTAACTGTAACTTGTCTTTAGATAGAATGCAAATTGTCTTTTGAGTGTAGCTCAAAAGCAGTTGATTTAGACATAACCCTCGTTTTAAAATTACAAATGACTTTATATGGAAACTGGCCACAAACACACACTACAGAAATATTACAACAACAAATGCAGGCGTCTCTAGTCCTCTGCAGGACAAAGGACTCCGACATGTCAATTCATGTCTGGGTTTTGCCAGTTTTCATCACCACGCTGGCCAACTATGCATTGGTGATGGTGGGAGACCTTAGTCTGATTGCTCCCAGGAAACCAACCTAGTATGGGTGGCCCTGACTGGTAAAGCTTTGCTGATCATGGCAATACCCAAACCCTCTCACCGCGTTAACATATCCCAACACAGAAATAGGTATGAATAAATCTGTAATGATAAACAGATTGAAAATAAATTCCATCATACCCAGACAGCAACGTCCTTACCAGACAATAGTGATCAGGATGGCCTTCAGACGCATGTTTGGAGTCTTGCAAGCGCTGCAAAGCCCAGCCTGGGTGTGCTTGTTGGCTGATGAGACGCTCAGAGCTTGCTGTGCCAACATACGATCCTGTAAACGAAGAGACTCCTTAGATATTGAAGTGACACTCATTCATTTGGGTATATAAGACATGTGTAAAAGGGAAAGTAATAATCAGATATAATTTGTTTAACTCAAAAGTGTACCAAATCACTCTGGGGTATCATGTCATTTTTTAACAAGTAGTTATGATCCCAAATATAAAATACAAACTATTACATAACATTACTTTGGGGGGGGGGGCACTAAAATAAGTGACAAAAATGGATATTTATATCATAACATGGATATGCAGTATATTCATTTCCTAGTGGCATTGGAAACAAATGGACACTGTTTAATAGTGAAAAAATATCAGTTAAAATCTGTTAGATTTGAAAGTATTGTTATTAATCAAAATAGACCTTAGAATCGAAGATTAATGGTTATTTCTTAAAGGCCACTCATGAATGACCGAGGTAATGGACAGCGCCAATACCCTACAGAAGCTAGTAGGACAATGTCCTAGAGACTGACCATATATACATATGACTAGCACCCAAGCCCCCTCTCCACCCAAGCTAGGATCAGGGAGGGCCAGGCAATGAATACTGATGACTCAGCAGGTAGACCTATAGGCTCCCCCAAACACTCAACCACATCCCTAGCTCACAAGAATGGTGAGGTTGCAGACACTAAAGAAACTATCGAGCTTGAGCGGGACTCGAAGCCCAGTCCGACAATCAACCGGTAAGAACGCTTCTAATAGCACAGTACAACAATTATCACTTGAACTAATCGTCAAATAAATTCTTACTTTGAGCTGCTGAAGGAACGACTGGGGAAGCTCTGTCTGGTTTACCTCGGCCATCTTCTGAAGGATCGTCGAAGCTTCCTGAAGGCGTCCTTGGGAAAGAAGCCACCTTGGGGATTCAGGTAAGTACCTGGGACAAAAAGGAAAAAGTCATACATAAGAAATAAACTGAAAGAATCAAATTCATATGAACAAAACTAAAATAATTGACTACTCAAATATTGTGAATATCATCATCATCATCATCTCCACCTACGCCTATTGACGCAAAGGGCCTCCGTTAGATTTTACCAGTCGTCTCTATCTTGATCTTTTCAATACTTCTCCATTCATCATTTCCTACTTCACGTTTAATAGTTCTCAGCCATGTACGCCTGGGGCTTCCAACTCCTCTAGTTCCTTGCAGAGCCCAGTTGAAAGTTTGGTGAAGTAATGGCTGTTGGGGAGTGTGAAGAGCATGCCCAAACCCTCTCCATCTACCCCTCACGATGATCTCATCCACATATGGCTCTCAAGCAATCTCTCTTATAGTTTCATTTCTAATCCTGTCCTGCCATTTACCTCTCAATATTCTTCTGAGGGCTTTGTTCTCAAATCTACAAAATTCCAATTCTAAAGATCCTGTATTAAGTATCATAGTTCCTAAATATTTAAATATTCCATCTCATTAATTCTTCCTCCTTCCGATGATATTTCATCTTCCATTGCGTATTCCATTCTTATCATGTCTATCTTTCTTCTATCTATCTTGAGCCCTACCTCATGTTATATTTCATGCATTCTGGTAAGCAAGCAATGCAAGTCCTGTGGTGTTCTGCTAATAAGGACAGCGTCATCAGCATACTCTAGGTAAGCTAATTTTCTGTTACCATGTTAACAATCCAGTCCAATCTTCTCCACCATCCCTAACTGTTCTATGCATTACAAAATCCATGAGGAGGACAAACAACATAGGTGACAGCACATTCCCTTGAAGAGCTCCACTGTTCACTGGAAATTCGTTTGATAGGACTCCACTAACATTAACTTTGCACTTGCTATGCTCATGAAAAGACTTAATTAAACTTACATATTTGAGAACTCGATAATAACGCAGGATTCTTCACAATATTGGCCGGTGCATACTATCAAAGGCTTTTTCATAGTCCGCAGATCCCATCAGAAGTGGATTTCTATATTCTACACATTGCTGTACAGCAAGTCCTAAAATGATAATTTAGTCAGTACAACTTACACATTTTCTAAATTCTGCTTGTTCATCTCTCAGCTTTTCATCAACCTTTCTCTCTAGTCTCTTAGAATGAGCATACTATATATTTTCATGACAACTGACGTAAGTGTGAGGCTTCTGTAATTATTGCAATCACTAAGATCTCCTTTATTTTTGCCATTTTCACCAACACTCCCAGCTCCCATTCATCAGGTATTGCCTCTTCACGTCACATTCTACAAAATAACCTTGTAAGTATTCTGGGAGTCACTTCATTTTCGGCCAATATCATCTCAGCAGTTATTCCATCGTATCCAGGGACTATCCATCTCCTGAGTTTTTTAATGATAGCTTCGACTTTAAACACACTACATTCATTCACACACACACACACACACACACACACACACACACACACACACACATATATATATATATATATATATATATATATATATATATATATATATATATATACATATAAGCCTATACGTATACATATATATATGCATATATATATATATATATATATATATATATACATACATATATACATATATATATATATATATATATATATACATATATATATATATATATATATATATATATATATATGTATATATATATATATATATATATATATATATATATATATATTGAAAAATTGAAAAAAGTAAATCAGAAAATGGCAAGGTTAAGTAAATCTTGGAAATCCAATCGCCTGAAATTACATATAAAAATCAGTCTATATATCAGTTTAGTGACATCAGTGGTAATATATGGACACGAGTCATGGTATGACAATAGAACAATATCCAATAGATTT
>NC_090746.1:67950667-67953167 GCF_036898095.1 Palaemon carinicauda | reverse complement strand
ATACATACCCACATCTATATATATATATATATATATATATATATATATATATACAGTATATATATATATATATATATATATATATATATACAGTATATATATATATATATATATATATATATATATATATATATATATATATAGATAGATAGATAGATAGATAGATAAATAGATAGATAGATAGATCGAAAGATAGATACTGTATATACAAATATGTAATATATATACAAACACACACACACACATATATATATATATGCACATATATTACATATTTGTATATACAGTAGCTATCTTTTAACTATCTATCTATCTACACACACACACACACACACACATATATATGTGTATATATATATATATATATATATATATATATATATATATATATATATATATATATTACATATTTGTATATACAGTACCTACCTTCTATCTATCTATCTATCTATCTATAAATATAATATATATATATATATATATATATATATATATATATATATAAAAGTGTGTGCATATGTGTATATTGTATAATATACGTTTATGTATGTGCGCATATATATTTACAAGCAGAATATGTATCTGTAGGTTATCTAAAGCGATGCACTATCAGCCTTGAAGATTATGATAAATGCAGAATTTCAGTATGAGTTTTTGGGAATGGCTGCTATTTTCAAAGATAGATAAAATGGAATAATAATAATAATAATAATAATAATAATAATAATAATAATAATAATAATAATAATAATAATAATAATAATAATAATAATAATAATAATAATAAACTTTAGCCTTCTGATGAAAATCAACTAATAAAGTAGCATATAAGTATATTACAAATAGCACCAAAACTTGTACAGACCTTTGCAAAAATTAAACCAGTTACAGCAAAGAGTGAGCTACTTACAGATAATAAATGGGATTTGGTAAATGGCAGGTACAGTTAATCCCACGAGGAAGCGACAGGTGGTCCATACCCAAAAGGTGGGGGCAAAAGCAGTGATGAACCCAAACACCTGTTCGATGGCCAGACACACAAGAAATGAGATCCGACGTCCGTATCTGTCCGGTAGAAGAATAATGATGATGGAATGGTAACCAAAAGATGCTTTCAAGAACTTTCTTAATCTCTGCATGGAGAAAATAATATTGATTTAGAATAAATTGAGACATCTAATCAGTGAAGAACTAAGCCATTTAACTGGGAGAATTAAAAGGCTAGTTTGTGTGCTCCACTCTGCTGAATGTCCACAAAATAACATAGGTTTCTTCATCTCTTTATATGGGAAAAAAATTATTTTAGACTAAATTGAGATATCTAACCAGAAGAGTACTAACCCCTTTACCTGGGAGAGTAAAATGGCTAGTTGGTATATCCCACTCAGGTGAATTTCCACAAAACAACACATTTTTTCATCTCTTTATAAGGGAAAAAATGTTTTCTTAGATTAAATTGAGATATCTAATCAGCGAAGAACTAAGACCTTTAACTGAGAGAATAAAATGGCTAGTTGGTATCCATACTCTGCTGAATTTCCATAAAATAAAACCATAAATTTCCTCACCTCTTTATAAGGGAAAAATATTATTTTAGATTAAATTGAAATATCTAATCAGTGGAGCACCAACCCCTTTACCTGGGAGAATTAAACAGAAATTTCGTCAATCAGTGGAGTTCATTGGCTTGTTGGTATGCCCCAATCTGTTTAATTTCCACAATATAACGAGTGGGTCTTAAGAGGCTGTTTGATACTCCTTGTTTGAGGGAGGTCATTCGTTTTATGGCTGAGAGATGAAAAACAAAATTTCGTCTCAACCATAAAACGAATGACCTCCCACAAACAAAGAGTATCAAACAGCCTCTAAGACTATTCTACATTCAAGCAATTCGATCCCACGTCGACTATGCCGCACCCACACTCACCTCACTGACTGGAACTCAAAAACCCTCTCTAGAAGTTGAACAAAACAACGCTATGAGACTCATCAGCGGCTCTCAAATGTGGACCAGACATCTCCTTGACTATAACACATAATCAAAATTTTACTTTTATAATTTGCTCTAATATTTTGGGGTACAGGAATGTTTATTCCACCTTTTCTCTACCATTCACATCCGCTAACCAATTTCTCTTTTTCAGCACTCTATTACTCAAGATGAAACTTCATACTATTGATCACCCTAAAAACTTAAGCTCAAACTACAAAAGAAGTTTTTTACTCCTATACAAATATCTCTAACTAAACTTTTCCCCATTCCTTCCCAAGCCCTTCTACTCGTCGGGACTTACTACTGTACCTCTTTCTCTCCAACTGAACGACGGGAGCCAGTGGGTTCTTATGAGAAGGATGCCTCCTCCCCTCCCACCTTCTCCCCTTCCCTTTGACCTAAACGGGGCTAGGGAGCCTCTAAAAATGAGGAAAGCCAATTGAAATTGAATAAAAGTTGCTGATTATCTTTGTCCCATACCATATCCCAAACCACCTACAAATAAAA
>NC_090746.1:67933167-67940667 GCF_036898095.1 Palaemon carinicauda | reverse complement strand
CAAACTTCCAAATGGAACAAGAGATTTTTTACATAAAATAATGCTAGAGTTTGTGACAAATCGAGAATTTTTTTTTTATTTTCCTTCAACACTTTCAGGATTCCTTTCTCCATCCTGTCGCTTTACCAAAATCTTCAAATGCAAATTTAAAATCTCATATATCCCTCCCTTTTCTATCCGACCAATCCTGGTCTCTTGGGATAAAACTGGATTTTGATTCCAGGTGCCTCTGATATAAGTAGGAAATTATATCCCTGATAGTTATTCCGAGTAAAGTGGGCCGCAGATGGGATGAAAGAGAGTAATGGTGCTAAGAGACACATACCACCAAAAATCTTTCAAAATCTATAGAGTAATGCAGGGTCTTTATTTTGATGTTATTTCTCATAATCTATTGAATAGAATTTGAGATCAGTTAATGAAAACTCCCACTGACTAATTAGCTCAGCCCAATTAATTAACTAATTCATTCAGAGGGCCTTTTCTCCTACGGATCCCCATGGGTTAAGAGCTTTGGGCTGTCCTCTAAATCACGCTGTGAGCAAATCATAAGTGAAGATACTCACAAGTCTGGTAACTGCTTGGACCTCTTATACACCGACTCCCATGGCGTTATAACAAGTAAAGATGGTTCTCCAGTTGGGACATCTGATCATACCTTGATTTCATTAGTAGTGAAGACTGAGTACCCTGTCCCTTATGTATCATACTCATGTAGGATTTAAATAAAATCTCAAGCAGACTGGAATGGCCTTTTGCGTGATCTTTTGGATTTGAATTGGTCACAATTATAGTGTTGATCCTGTTGTCCCTCTGAATGAGAATCTAGTCGACATAATTAATAGGCGTATCCCTTATCATGTTCTAAAGTACCGAGTGAAAGACAAATCGGGGTTCAATGATGAGTTTATTATTATTATTATTATTACTATCCAAGCTACAACCCTAGTTGGAAAAGCAAGATGCTATAAGCCCAGGGGCTCCAACAGGGAAAAATAGCCCAGTGAGGAAAGGAAATAAGGAAATTAATAAATGAAGAGAACAAATTAACAATAAATCATTCTAAAATAAGAAACAACGTCAAAACAGACATGTCATATAATAAACTATCAACAACATAAAAAACAAATATGTCATAAATAAACTATAAAAAGACTATGTCCGCCTGGTCAACAAAAAAGCATTTGCTCCAACTTTGAACTTTTGAAGTTCTACTGATTCAACCACCCGATTAGGAAGATCATTCCACAACTTGGTCACAGCTGGAATAAAACTTCTAGAGTACTGCGTAGTATTGAGCCTCGTGATGGAGAAGGCCTGGCTATTAGAATTAACTGCCTGCCTAGTATTACGAACAGGATAGAATTGTCCAGGGAGATCTGAATGTAAAGGATGGTCAGAGTTGTGAAAAATCTTATGCAACATACATAATGAACTAATTGAACGACGGTGCCAGAGATTAATATCTAGATCAGGAATAAGAAATTTAATAGACCGTAAGTTTCTGTCCAATAAATTAAGATGAGAATTAGCAGCTGAACACCAGACAGGAGAACAATACTCAAAACAAGGTAGAATGAAAGAATTAAAACACTTCTTCAGAATAGATTGATCACCGAAAATCTTGAAAGACTCTCAATAAGCCTATTTTTTGTGAAATTGAAGAAGACACAGACCTTATATGTTTCTCAAAAGTAAATTTACTGTCGAGAATCACACCTAAAATTTTGAAAGAGTCATACATATTTAAAGAAACATTATCAATACTGAGATCAGGATGTTGAGGAACCACCGTCCTTGACCTACTTACAATCATACTTTGAGTTTTGTTAGGATTCAACTTCATACCCCATAATTTGCACCATGCACTAATTCTAGCTAAATCTCTATTAAGGGATTCACCAACCCTAGATCTACATTCAGGGGATGGAATTGATGCAAAGAGAGGAGGCAGGAGGCCTATCTTCTTTAGAAGGGTAACAGATCAGATTTGACTTGAAATAACTATACTCACCTTAGTGCTTTTACTCAGAGAGTTTATATTTCAACTGAAAAAGGATTACAATTCAACCATAAAAGAATCTCTGGTACAACTCTGGAACATAAATGATGGGCTACCCTTAAATCTGCACTCTTTTGTGTAGATGGAACAGTACCTCCTTTACTTGAACCAGATGGCTCTGTCACTCACTGGTCAAAGGAAAAGACACCTCTCTTGGCTGATGTGTTTTCCTGAGACTAAACTAACTAGTTTAGATTTCTGATCTTGTGAAATTAAAGTTTTCTTGATGGACCTTGATGCTTACACACAATTGTATTTTTCCTTTGCTTTTTTCAAAAAGATTGCAGATTTCTTAGCTCCAAAGTTATCTGTTATTTTTCACAGGTTACTAAGAAGAGGCTTTAAACACTTGTTGGAGTATTGGTACTGTTACTCCATTATGTAAATGTGTTTGTGGTAGCTCAAGTCCAACTGATTACTGCCCAATTTCTATAACTCCTTTGTTATCTAAAGTCTTTTTTAACGTTTAAATAGGTTTGCGGAAGGTAATCATCTGTTCCCTAGTTTGCAATTTGGCTTTCAAAAGGGCCTTGGAGCATGTGATGCCAATTTTACAATCGAGAATGCTGTACAGATATCCCTTCTTTCTGGTCAGAAAGTTCATATGATTGGCTTTGATTTTAGTGCTGCCTTTGACCGTGTAAATCATGAAGCCCCTGTTTTTAAACTAAAACAGTTGGAAGTAGGTGGGTCTTTTCTTAGCATCATTATTGAATTTCTAAGTAATATATTGCAAATAATTGTTGTTGATGGACACCATATTGAGTATAGGAATGTGGTATCTGTTGTTCCTCAGGGTATTGTTCTATGCCCATTACTTTTCACACCATAAACATATGACATGTGGTTTGGCCTCAAAAACAAGCTTGTTGCCTATGCAGATGATGCTACTCTTTTTGCATAAATTCTATCTCCTGAATATAGATCTGGGGTTGCTGAATCCCTTAATAGCGATCTAGCTAGAATTAGTGCATGGTGTAAATTATGGGGCATAAAGAAGAACCCTAACAAAACTCAAAGTATGATTCTAAGTAAGTCGAGGACAGTTACTCCTCAACATCCGGATCTCAGCATTGATGATGTTTCTTTAACTCTGTATGGCTCTTCAAATTTCAGGTGTAGCTCTCGACAGCAAGTTTACTTTTGAGAAACACATTAGGTCTTTCTTTTCTTTAATTGCACAAAAAAATTGGCTTATTCGGTGATCAATCTATTCTGGAGAAGTGTTTTAATTCTTTCATTCTACTTGTTTCGAGTATTGTTCTCCTATCTGGTCTTCAGCTGCTGATTTTCATCTCAATCTGTTGGACAGGAAGTTATGGTCTATTAAATTTCTTATTCCTGATCTAGATATTTATCTCTAGCAATGTCGTTCAATTAGTTTGCTATGCATGTTGCATAAGATTTTTCACAATTCTGACAATCCTTTACATTCAGATCTTCCCGGACAGTACCATCATATTCGTAATACTAGGTATACGGTAAATTCTAGTAGTCAGGCCTTCTCCATAATGAGGCTCAATACTACACAGTATTCTAGAAGCTTTATTCAAGCTGTGATCATGTTGTGGAATGATCTTGCTAATCGAGCAGATGAATCGGTAGAACTTCAAAAGTTTAAACTTGCAGCAAATGTTTTCTGTTGAACAGGCTGACATTAATCTCTCTTCATAGTTTATATATGAAAGATCTGTTTTAATGTTGTTTTTGTTCTTAAAATATTTCATTTTAATTGATTATTACTTTTCATATAGTTTAATTATTTCCTTATTCTCTTTTCTCACTGGGGTATCTTTCCTTGTTGGAGCCCTTAGGCTTATACCATACTGCTTTTCCAACTAGCTTACAGTAGCAAATGATAATGATAATCATAATAACAATAATAATGATAATAATAAACAAATCAAATAATCAATTATATAATAATCTATGTGATTGACATTGATGTGAACCTGGATACACGAGCCTTAGGCAGTGATGTATAAATTTGGCACAATAAACATATGATTACTTATTGTAATAAAAAGTGGATTATATTTTTTAATTCTATAATAAAGATAGCTCGGAATAGAATTATGAATTTGGGCATATGCCCAGTACTGGAGCCGGGGAGGCCATTCGATCCCTGAGTGCGATTTGTGGGAATACCTTAGATTTGAATTATGAAGTAAAAGTTAAAAAAAATTAGCAAGATAGAGGAAAAGAAGCGAGAACAGAATTACTAAAGCCAAAGGCTAAAAAGGCGTGGGCAGCTTAACTTATGATAATAATAATAATAACAATAATAATAATAATAATAATAACAATAATAATAACAATAATAATAATAATAATAATAATAACAATAATAATAACAATAATAATAATAATAATAATAACAATAATAACAAGAGGTTTCCGTTGTTGGGTCTGCGATATTGTTTACTAGTTTTGATTAATGTTTACATCACAAATTTAAAGATCTTCCACCAGGTCAACAAACCGATGAATTGGGAGTTTTGGAAATGTGACGAATCTTTTGGAGATTGCTAAATGGGCCAAAGTTTAAGGATGCTACGAAAACAAAACCAAATATTCTCAAATATATCCAATGGCATTAATGTTACATTTAGGGGCTTTTGATGAAAAAGCATGTAAAACAGAGAGAGAGAGAGAGAGAGAGAGAGAGAGAGAGAGAGAGAGAGAGAGAGAGAGAGAGAGAGAGTTGAAGTTGTAATGACAAACAAGCGAAAGACCTGTCTGACCTATATTTTGCCTAGCAAAAACGTTTTTCAAAGGAAATTCGCTTTAGCAAAAACAAGAAAAACTAATTTGCATTCTAAAATTACTATGCTGTAGCTGAGACACTAGTGCGATAAACTTGGCAATCAAACACTTCATACTAACAGCACAGCAACAACATATATATTAGTTACCATATATTCAATCTATTTTGACATTGAAATAACTGGATGTGAGCCTTTTTTCTTAATATTTCATCTACCTTTTTTCGCAGTCGAACTATCGCAGTGTATGAATAGAATACTAACTTTCTATCTCTAACTTCTAAATTCTGGGAATTCCAACACTCTTCAGGAAATAATTAAAAAGATATATTGATTCAAATAATGGGTGTGCCTATTTCCACGTATATTCGAGTTGGGCAAACGAGACCGAGTAAGACGAGGTACCTTTTTTTACGGGCTGTCAACGCAAGAGCCCGTGTCCTACATGCAGTAGGGCAATCTAAAAACAAACAAACAATAGGTACCTCATTCCACTTGAAAATTAGATACATAATTTATTTAGGGATCTTTCACATTTATGAGCTAACCTCCATTCATCTTAGAAACAAATACCAGTGAGGGAAATATTCTCACCTGCGACTGATTTGCAGCGGTGCTTTTCCGGAGCTTTTTGAAGGCATCTCTTCTTGCTTGCGTCTCAGTAGTGACAGCAGACATGGGTAACCCGTTGCCGTTTTCGTAAGATCCATCGTCTGGTTCCTCCATGATGTCACTGTGGTCACTCCGCTTCAGTTCCAGCTTCAAACTGGCATTATTGCTGTTCCAGTGATCCATGATAGAAGGCTCCGTCAGGTGGATGATATGGAGGTAGTCCCTTGGCTTTGAATCAGCTCCGGTAATTTCACTTTATTTCTATTTCTCTCAATGGATTTTCATTTTCCTCTTTGTTGACTGTAGAATTATCCATATATCTTCAGAGTGGAGTTTTCACATACTTGCTTCTACACTTTCTGCTATACTGAATTACTGCCGTTAAAGAAAATGTTTATTTCAAAATTGCGAATTGCATAGTCCTGTGAAGATGTATAGAATTTGCATTGACCAATGTAACTATGGAGGACTATCTTGACCTCAAAAACTTAACAGTTCTGATAAATCGTTACATGAGAAACGAAAACCAAAGCAATGAGGAAAATAAACAACTATAAATATCTTGGTGAAAACATTTCTGAGAGAGAACTTTGTACTTAATAACACCTTTCGGCGCACGCATTTCAAGAAATGACTGAAAAGCCTAAATGATTTGTGCTCGAGAATAGCTGACAAGAGAAACTTGAGTAATTCAATCAGATGAACATGTCAAAAAATGGGAAAGTTTATTTGATACAACTCACTGTTTCTTTCAGTCCATTTTGATTGAAATCATCTAAACTCGGTCATTTTACTGACCTCGTTAGAGACATCAGAAAACATATTCCAGAGTTTTTCTCAAAAGATAACTTCGAGGGTCTTGGGGTCACCATTCTCTCAGCACACTGAAAAAATAGAATAAAAAAAATTAAATTAGCACTATTATTTAAGTCAATAACTATTCGTATTTGTTATTTTCCTTTTCCTGAGGAAATCAGAACAAACAGTACAGCACGCTTCCACTCTCCCAGAGAAGAGATATGGTCGGCGCTGGAATATCGGGTTGGCCGTAGCGGCTGACATATTTAATTAACAGAAAACTTGGTATACGACATCATAAATGGTTTCAGATAGAGAATAGTCAATATTGCGATAAATGGTCGGGACAACGAACAACGTTATAATTCACCATTTAGTATCACCTTTAAGTGAACACATGAAAATAATTTCTCAAATTTGCATCGCTACATATTTTCAGAAATGATGAAATGCTTTAATTAATTTCAATTATTTCAACTATACCAGCAAAGACACCAATTAATATGTCACTAATAGTATTCACAGAGATTAACAGACTGATTAATCAAAAGTTATATCAACTCCCCATAGGGTTTTGATATCAAAGTATAATCAAAACATTCAATAATTCACTGACCTCACTAGCAGTAATCACAGAGATTAATACATTAACTGCTAAATAATCAAAATAACTTCTCATAATGTTTTATCAAATATAAACACAGAATTCAATATTTCAGTGTAAATGAAGTTATAAATTCATAATTTCTGATAAATACCGATACTTTTGAATATTTTTTTCTAAACCATCAAAAAGGCCGACAAGCAAATCTTTGCATATTTCCTTCGTACATAAATGTCACTGACGGGGGGAAAGGAGAGAAACATTGTCCTATCTTCTTTTCTTTATCTCTATTTCCTTTCTTTGTCTCTCTTCTCTCCCTCTTCTACACTATCTATCTCTCACTGGGTCAGTGGTGCCTCAGTTAACGCTAAGGTGTATATGACTGGGGCGAGAGAAAGGAGAGTGCGAGAAACACATACATACACGTGACGTGAGAGACACAGAAGGGGGAGGAGGGGAGGAGGGAGGAGGAGGAGAAGGTGGTGATGATGGAGGAGGAGGAGGAGGAGGAAGTATCGTCAAGGAAGGAGACGTCAAAATGATGCCATTAACTACATTACCAAAATATGAAGAAACCTCAGTTTACCTCACATTTTCCCCATTAAGAAAATTCGCTTAGCTTGCAAATAGATAGAATAAATAAATAAATAAACTAAGAA
>NC_090746.1:67833167-67928167 GCF_036898095.1 Palaemon carinicauda | reverse complement strand
GTAGTAACCGGGTGATTATTCAATACAAACTTGACAACAGAGTTGTTTCTCATTTTATAACAAACTCGTCTCCATCGTAATATTTATCAAATAAAAAAAAATCTTTTCAATTTCGGTTTACTGTTGTAACTCGCTTAGAGATCTCTTAGTTCATTTGGATGTATTCCGTTGGGTAGAGACCAAGCTAAGAAAGTTCTGGGCTTTGCTTCCACAACGTTGATCCTGTGGACCTAATCGCCTTATAGGCCTTTCATTACAGACCTTGTATAGATTATGCTCAATATGAACCTCCATATCCACTCAAAACAGGCAAATAAACCTCACGAAATTTCAATCAAACCTAATTGTTACCTTAAAAGTTCCTAACCTTATTGTTACCTTAATAGTTTCATATAATTTCATAATAATAGCCTACTTTGATAGCCATGTTAGGGTAACGACTGTGCTACACAGTACTTAATGTCATATAATTTCATAATAATACTTTAATAGCCATGTTAGGCTAACGATTGTGCTACACAGTACTTAATGCTACAAGGAGCTAAAATCTCTTACCGACAGATAACTCGACTACAGTACAATGAACTCAAATTTCTCACTTGACTGGTAGGCCAATAAGCTCATTTCAAATATGTTTCAACTTCAGCATGTCAGTAGGGAGTTGATGGGTTATTTCAGAGCTTTTCTACTTCCATTTCTAGAACTATTTTGGCATGTAAGGGATTTCTTGAGTAGGAGATACTGTCGACGTCGGCAACTTCGGCTGAAGTGTTTCAAACTGATCGGCTGCATCAAAGAGGATGAAATCATGAAACGACTCAACAACATCGGTATAACTCGGTATTGTGAACCATATTTCCACGAAATAAAATAAGAGGAATTCTATCTATCTCCGTAGACACATGAACATGTTTATAGTGTTTTTGAATGTCCGCATTTTAACTATGTAATTAATTTTTCAGTTAAACCTTAATATTATGAAAAGAACGGTGTTGGCAGTAGTAATGTTGCTCTTCCCTTAGTGTTTACGTATTTATTTCTCTTCTTGAAATAGAATATTCCTTAAATACAAATTATGCTGTAAACCTTTCTGTGGATGCTTTCAACCAAAAGTAAACATCATAATGATTTAATAATGTATCAATCAAAATTCAGACAATCTCGGTTTCTGTTTGGTTATGAATATTTCTGTTGGTTACGTTTATTCGCTGCTGCGTTTCTCGCTTACATTTTCATAAGATTTCTCTTCAGTTCTCTTGTTAATTTTAAACACTTATATCATCATGTTAGCTCAATGGCCTTTTTAACCTGTTGGTGTATATGTGGACATTCTAGTTAAATGGTTGATGTTAATCATTTTAATAATGATTATTCCAGTGTCTTTTTGAGCATCATAAAATTCTTACAATAGCAAAAATCGACTATGCAGTAATTTTTTTTCCTGGCTTCATAGGGTAGAAGTTGTATTTCATTTATCTCCAAACTACACTGAATATACATCATAAAAGTTTCTAGATATCTAAAGGACTGGTATTGTAGAAGAAGACATGTAGGCTATGATGGTGTAGCCAGCTTCAAGTTCGTGAATGTTGTCAAGTGTCAACTCTTGAGAAGACTTTATTAGTAATGTCTATCGTTTTAAACAGTAATTTACTTTATTATTTATTTATTATTTTTTCTTTTTTTAGTAAAGGACACCTGTGAACCTCGTAATGACTTAACATAATCGCAAATTATAATATACTTTATTGTAAATATTTGAGGATTTGATGTACTATGTGAATACGTTTACGCAAAATCTTCCATTAGTAGGCTAATAAGTGAAAAATTTCGGTGTAGCCTAACTTATGTTGAATCATATTCATATAACTCTTCCACATCTTCCCTGTTCTCCCCTAAAAGAATGTCAGTAAAATGTTTCTTTAGTCTTAAAACAACAGTTACAACACCACTACTCGCTGGAGGTTGGAGTAAATGCACGTATATTGTTTATTTGTTTAATTGTTTTTACCTGGTAATGTAGAATAAGCCATGAATAATTTCTCTTACAACTTAACTAAAGCGAACAGATGCTCGGATGCCTAGAAAACAAATATTGAAAATAAACTCCGGTAACTTAGGTAATTAAGAAGATAGTTAAAACCTAAGCGAGTTACATAATCTGGCAGTATTGTAAACACAATACTCGTTAGTATTTATTAACGTTGCCGCGCTCAAACTCTCAAAGGCTTGTGGATACCGTGTTCCCTTTCTGTGACGTTGGTTTTGAAGCCATATTATTACAATGAAGCCCAGTAACCAGTTATCTCCCTGCTGCTGTTCTGTTTCTTTTTCTATTCCTTTTTTATGCTGCAAATTTCTTTTTACATCAGCGGAGATGTCCACTATAAAAGTGTCAATGTATGTAATGTAGTGTTCTTAAACATCAACTAATAGCAACGTTATAACGCCAATGATGCTTAAATTATGAAAAGAGTTTTTACTTCTTTGTTACCGCTCTGTTGGTATATTAATAGTTTATTATATTTCGTAACTATTTAAGACGTGTTTTTTGTAACTGGCACAAAATCACTGGACGAATTATTTGATCATGTTGAATTACTGGACTTTTTATATTTTCGGATGATTAAATGAATTTGGGCAACAGCATTAATAACTTAAATTTGTCGATTAATTACATTTTGCCTTGTGTGCTATCTGCCAGTTTATTTACATTTGCGATTTCTATTAAAGTGTGACACAAATATGATCCGATGTGGCTTTTGTTTTCGTTCTTGTTAGTTTATTTCTGGATAACAACTTAAAATTATGCCATCATTACTTAGCACTGTTGTCTGGATGGTCATTTCACATAAGGACGCAATTGAGGGTGAACAATTACTTGTGAAAAATGTAGGAAAACAAATAAAACAGGTTTCCCATGACATTTGCCAGCGTTGGTCGTAGTTCCCCCTATGTACTGTGTGACACACTTAATCAGGCCACACTTTGGTGGTAATCTAGGAAAGATTGGAGATCTGATACAGTTAAATGCGCATAGGCTACGATTCCTTTAATGTGGGGTAGGGGGGACTATCAATGAGATTTGTGGACCAATGTAATAGACTTTTATAGGATACAAATCCTAACAAGAAAGGGAATATTTACTCTGCTGGAGAATTATGAATTCATTTTCATGGGGATTTTTTTAATGAATATATCCTCGAAAGTTGTCAATGAAGCGGACCGAAATCAAGAAAAATTTGGATGATATTGTTGGAAGAAGCTTCAGTGCCCCAAATGGTTCTAGTATCTGGATCCTATGAGAAATTTTGGCCAAATGGACTTGCCTTGGGAAAACCATTTTGCACCCACTAGGGGACCTGCTGCTTATACCATGAGGTTTATAGGTAAGGCGCATGAGTAGCAAAGACAAGGGACATGACATTGTCCTATAGATTAACTTTACATATGATCAGCACCAAAAATAACACCAGGCAAGGGCTGCTGATGACTCACCAGGTACTGTAGACCTTCTGTAGCAGGGACGTCCAGTCCCACATCCCTGGCCCGAAAGTGGACCGTTTGGGTTTTACAGTGGTCGGTTAGAGAAAAAATAAGTAAAGATAGCCTACATTTCTCTCTTATTATGTGAAAATTAGATTCACAGATTATCCTGAATGAAGAGACATTCCTTGCAAAATCAATAACTACAAACAAAAGTTTAAATCACGTCTCTTGTGTGATACATCATCTTTACAAACGAGGCGATTCATGTTAATAAACTCAAGTTACTCTTCTTCAAAATTCTTCAAATACCTCTGAAAGAAGTCCTTGTCATTTCTTATTCCAATATTCTGAGTATATATATATATATATATATATATATATATATATATATATATATATATATATATATATATATATATATATATATATATATATATATATATATATATATATATAATGAATAGACAATGTCTTTGTGGCATCCAAAATTTGAAGATAGTTCCTCTCCGGACAGACTGACCTGCAGATAAGTTTTCAGGATAACAGCAGAAATACATTTACTTTTCTACATTTATTGTTTGGTGTCAAGACGTGTTTCCGATCACTTCGCGACCCTTCTTCGGGACTACATTAAGTTTTGAAACTACACTTTAATATTAAGGTTATGTTGGTGAAAATTTCATACAAAAATATTTGGAAATTAGGAAAACATTCAACAAAAATTCATAAATGAAAACTAGATTCTTAGAAATACGAAAATTTAACATATTTATTTTTTAAACAAATCCTAATCTCATTTTGCTTACCAAATGAGCTAATATATATATATATATATATATATATATATATATATATATATATATATATATATAGGCCTATATATATATATATATATATATATATATATATATATATATATATATATATATATATTACTCAGAATATTGGAATAAGAAATGACAAGGACTTCTTTCAGAGGAATTTAAAGAATTATATTTTGGAGAAGGATAACTTGAGTTTATCAACATAAACCACCTCGTTTGAAAATATGGCGTACAGTATCACACATGAGACGTCAATGAAACTTTATTTTGTAGTTATTGATTTACAGTATATATATATATATATATATATATATATATATATATATATATATATATATATATATATATATATATATAGTATAATATATAACTAATAAGGATTATGGACAAACCTCTGGAGACTGTTAATGAGCATACGTACTTAGGACAGACAGTAAGTGTTTCCCCAGGACATGAGACCGAAATTAAAAGAACGATAAGCATGGGAGGGAGAGCTTTTGGTAAACAAAATGAGATTATGAAATGTAAAATTCCACTTTCTCTAAAAAGATAAGTATTTAAGCAGATGGTCCTACCAGTATCAACTCATGCATCAAAAACTTGGAGCCTTATTAAACCCTTAGAACATAAGTTACTTACAACTCAAAGAGCTAAGGAAAGAATAATGGTGGGAATATCACTAATTGACAGAAATAGAGAAACATGAATATGAGAGCAAACTAAAGTAGAGGACATTCTAACATGTAAGAAAAGAAATGAACATGGCCAGGACATATGCTGAGAATCACAGATAATAAATGGGCATTAAGAAAAGCATAATGGGTCCCTACAGACTACAAAAGAAGCAGGGGAAGGAAGAGATGACAATGGATTGATGAACTAAGAAAATTTGCTGGTGTGGACAGGCATAGAAAGACCATAAACAGATGCGAGTTGAAGGACATATCTGAGGTATTTGGGCTAGTTACAGCTGATGATGACACATATGAGCATAAATACAAGCAGGTGGCTTGCATAAAAAAGTTTTTCAAGAGTGGCCCTCAAACTAAAAAACTTGGATGGCCCTGTACTATGGACTCCCCCAATCCCTAGCTGATAAAGATGGCTAGGTTGCAGACACTACTGAAGACTATACGGCTTATGCTGGTCTCAGACTCCCAACCAACGGAATGGGAACTGGAGATGTTCTTTACAGGTTTCCTCAACACAAGTTAAATGTGGTTTTGAAGTAAAATTGAAGGCTAAAAAGTGTATAGTTGATCACATAGTGTAATCAATGTGTTCACAAGTTAATGGCCCAAGCTATTGATGTTACTGTTGCCATCAGCATCATCACTTTAAAAAAGAAGACACTTTAAAACATCCTTTGTTCAAACTCGTAGCCTTAGCAGAAATTATCTCTTTCTTGCTAACTGTACGACACAAATTTCTTCTCTTCAGTGGCTACATTTGAATTCTTTAACATTTCCTTAATCTCCTGCATGGAAAAGCTGTGAATGTGCCCATGTTTACAAGTTACAGCACTGTTCCATGGGTAAGCTTACTTAAATTTTTCTGCCTTTAGGGTTTAAATTCACTTTCTACAGATCAAAATAAAAGCTATCAACTAGGACTTCACCTAAGAGGTGAAATGGCGTTGTAACCATGTCGAGGTGATCAAAGAATGCAACATTTTGTGTTGAACTTTTTAGAATTCCTACTTATTTTTCTAAATTCAAAAAACAGTCAATGCATTTTGAGATAAATAAAATATTTCCGCTGCCAGTGTATACTTGTATTGATATACAGTAATTAATTATTACAAAAATTATAACTCAGAGATATCAAAGAGGAGCTAGGAGAGAGTGACGGCTCCCCGCACTTTAGTGGTGGAGTCTAAATGTGCGTGGATGTAGTACGATAGAGAGTAAAAGATGTGAGATTGGAAGTATGTTTTGGAATAAAAGGATGGATGTATTGGCCTTGTGTGAGACAATACAGGGAAGGGTGAAGTGATGTTTGGTGAAGTGGCAGGTAGTGTCTGGGGTTGAAAGGGGAAGGGCAAGAGAAGGTGTGGCTTTGTTGCTGAGCCAATGGATGACAGATAAAGTAGTGGAAAGGAAGGAGGTATCATCTATATTAACATGGGTAAGGGTTAGGTTGGGCTTTTGTTAGTGCATATAGGACAGGTTGTGAGAAAAGTGAAGAAAAGCAGAATTAATTCTGGAACGAATTAACTAGGTGTGTAGAATGAATTACGTAGTTGTGATGGGGGATTTAAATGCCAGAGTGGGTGCTAGAGAGGTAAAAGGTGTCCTTGGGAAGTATGGCGTACCACGTGAAAATGAGAGTGGTGAGAGACTGGTAAATATGTGTGCTGAATAAGAGCTGGTGATAAGTTGTAGTTTTATTTTCAAAAAGAAAGATAATAACAAGTATAGGCTACATCCCTAAGAGTGGTAAATGGAAGTGGTAGAAATGGCATTAATGGATTATGTATTGATAACAAGAAGGATGTTTGCAAGATTAAAAGATGTGCAGGTGTTTAGGATTAAGGCTAAATTCTCTGACAACACAGACCAGGTACCATGGAAATTCTCTGACAATATAGACCTTAACAACATGTCTGATCATTTTTTGGTTGAAGGAAAATTAGTTGTAGCAAAAGAATGGGGAAATAAAATGGGGGATATAAAAGGGAGGTAGTGAAGGTTAAAGAGTTGAAAAAAAAAAAAAAAAAAAACGGAGGTAAAAAGTGAATATCAAGAAAGGTTGAAAGTGGCATATGACAGGGTAAAAGGATGAGAATCTGGTGATCTAGAGGAGGAGGGGAGGATAGTAAAAGAGAATTTTGCAGGGATTGCATGTGATGTGTGTGGCAAGGGGATTGTTGGAAGCAGCATGAGGAAGGGTAGTGAATGGTGTAATGAAGGTGTGAAGATGATAGTGGAAGGGAAAAAGAGGACATTCGAAGAATGGCTGCAGAGTAATAGTGTAGAGAAGTATGAAAGATATAGATAAATGTGGAAGTGAAACGTAAAGTAGTTGAGGTAAAGAGGCCAGCTGACTGGAGGTGGGGTTCGGGATTGGGAAGTTTGTATGAAAAGAATAAGAAGTTTTGGGAGAAGTGAAGAAAGTAAGGAAGGGTCGATCGAGAAGTGAAGAGACAGTGAAAGATGAAAATGGAAGGTTGTTGACAAGAAAGGAGGCAAAGAAAAGGTGGGTGGAATATTTAGAAAGGTTGCTGAATGTTGAAGATTATAGGGAGGCAGATATGATTGCTGTTGCATGTGTTGAGGTGCCAGTGATGGGAGATGAGAATGAAAGAGAGATTACAAGAGAGAAAGTGAAGAGAGCACTAGATGAAATGAGAGCAAGAATAGTACCTGGTATGGGGGTGTGACTGTACTTGAATGGTTGATGAGACTTTTTAATATGTTTAATGTTGTCAATGGTACCAGTGGACTGGGTGTGTGCATATTGTTCCGCTATACAAAGGTAAAGGAGATGTGCATGAGTCTTATAATTCAAGGGGTATTAGTTTGTTGAGTGTGGTTGGATGGTAGACAACTAATTAATAGGATTACGGAAAAAACAGTGGATGCAATCTTGAAGTGCAAGATGCTTTTAGAAGAGGTAGGGGATGTATGGATCAGATTTTTACAGTTAGGCAGGTATGCAAGAAATACAGTACTTAGCAAAAGGTAAGGAGGTGTATGTTGCATTTATGGATCTGGAAAAAGCTTATGATAGAGTTGATAGGGAAGTGAAGTGGAATGTGATGAGATTATATGAAATTGGTGGAAGGTTGTTGCAAACAGTGAAGAGTTTATACATAGGCAGTAAGCATGTGTTAGGATAGGAAAGGAAGTGAGCGAGTGGTTTCTAGTAAGAGTGGGGCTGAGACGGATGTGTGATGTCACCATTGTTATTCAATTTTTTTGTTGATGGAGTTGTGAGAGAGGTGAATGCTTGAGTGCTTGGTCGAGGATTGATTGATTTGAAGTTTTCTGGCATCCTGACATCTAAGGTCATTGATGCCGAGCTTGGTTGAGAATAGAAACTGATAGATGGAAGTGACCATGAGTGGGAGGAGACTAAATTCTTGTTTGCGGATGATACTGTATTGGTTGTAGACTCGGCGGAGAAGCTGGGTCAATTAGTGACAGAGCTTGAGAGGATGTGTGAGAGAAGGAAGTCGAGAGTTAATGTGGGTAAGAGTAAGGTCATGAGGTGCAAGAGAAGAGAGGGTGATGCTAGGTTAAATATCTTCTCGAATGGAGTGTTATTTGAGGAAGTAATTTAGATAAGTTTAAGTACTTGGGATATGTTGTTGCTAATGGTAGAGTAGAAGCAGATGTATGTCACAGAGTGAACGAAGGATGTAAAGTGTTAGGGGCAGTGAAGGGAGGGATAAAGAATAGAGGGTTAGGAATGAATGTATGGAGAGATCTGTATGAAAAAGTGATTGTACCAACTCTGTTATATGGATTGGAGTTGTGGGGAATGAAAGTGACGGAAAGACAGAAATTGAACGGGTTGGAGATGAAATGTCTGAGGAGTATGGTTGGTGTATCTTGATTAGATAAGGTTTGGAACGAAGTATTGAGAGTGAAAACGGGTGTAAGAAATGAATTAGCAGCTACAGTGGATATGAATATGTTGAGGTGGTTAGGCCATGTAGAAAAAATAGAAAATGGCCATCTGGTGAAGAAGGTGATGAATACAAGAGTTGATGGGAAGAGTATTAGAGGAAGGCCAAGGTTTGGGTGGATGGATGGATGGAATGAAGAAAGCTCTAGGTGACAGAAGGATAGATGTGAGAGAGTCAAAAAGACCGTGCTAGAAATAGGAATGAATGGCGAGCAATTGTGAGGCAGTTCCGATAGGCACTGCTGCTTCCTCCCGTCGCCTTGGTGACTGCTGAGGTAGCAGCAGTAGGGGATTAAGCATAAGAAGCTTCATTTGTGGTGGATAAGAGGGGAGGTGGGCTGTGGCACTCTAGCAGTACCAACCAAACGCAGCTGAATCCCTTGTCAGAGACTGGAGGAGCGGAGAAAAAAAAAATGAAGTTTTTATGATAAAACAAAGTTTTATGAATACTTACCTGGCAGTTATATATATATAGCTATAGTCTCTGTCATCCGGCAGATTTTTCAAAACTCGCAGCAACCGCCGAGTGGTGATTGTCCGGTTAGGTGGTTAACAACCCTTACGGGGTGGTACTTGGAATCATTCCCGTTTTCTGTTCCTCAGATCATCTTTGCCTGACCTGTCTCCTGAGGGGAGGTGGGGGGGACTTAAAATATATATATAACTGCCAGGTAAGTATTCATAAAACTTTGTTTTATCATAAAAACTTCATTTTTATGAATAGAACTTACCTGGCATTTATATATATATAGCTGATTCACACTTTTGGAGGTGGGTGAAAGACAGCCAGCATCGTTGGGAAACAACAATAAGTCGTAGGAAAAAACACATTGATTCCTTACCTGCTAAGGTAGCTGACTTCAAAGGTTCCTGCCTCTTGAGTCGCTTTCCCTTAGGAGTGCCAGCCAGGTGGAGACCTGTTATGCTGAAACAACTCAATCGAGTCTGTCAAATGGGGCGAGACCAACAACGTGACTAGACTTCTGCACTACCTATCCCCCTTTTTATAATCTGCAACCTTACTCAATCTAACCACCTAACCTTACAGAATAGATATCTTACTATCTAGCTAGACTGAGGGCACTGTTCCTGCAAGTCAGAGCACTCAGACAACCATAAAAACAAAACCCAATCACAGGTATACTGTACAAAAGTGAAGGTTTATGGGAGGTAGTAACTCCTTTACCCAATACAGAAGCAGTAGCTACGTATGGGCCCAAAGTGTAACACTTTTCATAATCTACTCTTAACTCCCAGAGGTAATGAGAAGCGAACACAGAGTTGCTTCTCCAAAACATTGCGTCCATTATCTGCTTAACTGACATATTCTTTCGATATGCCAGTGAAATTGCAATGGCTCTCACCTCGTGAGCCTTTACTTTTAATAGACCGAAGTTCTCCTCCTCACAAAAGAGGTGAGTTTCTCTTACTGTCTCCCTCAAGAAGAATGATAATGCATTCTTCGAGAGGGGCTTTTGTGGATCCTTTACCGAACACCATAAAGAACTGGATGCACCTCTTACATTCTTTGTTCGTGATAAATAAGCCCTGTGGGCTCTAACTGGGCAGAGGAGCCTCTCTTCCTCTTGGCCCACCACATTTGTGAGGTTAGGAACCCCAAACGTCCCCGGCCAGGGTTTGGATGGGTCCTTATTCTTAGCGAGGAAGTCGATCCTTAACCTACATACTGCTTCATCCTGGTTGAAGCCCACTTGCTTCTCAATAGCGTGAATCTCGCTGACCCTTTTTGCTGTGGCCAGAGCCATTAGGAAGAGTTTTCTTAGTCGCGTCTCTAAGAGTCGCTTGCGAGATGGGTTCGAACTTCCTGCTGCATAAGAACTTCAAAACCACATCCAAATTCCAAGCCGGGGGTCTCAATTGAGTCTGCTTAGTTGTTTCAAACGACTTTAAGAGATCCTTCAAGTCTCTATCTTGCGTTAAATCTATGCCTCTGTGCCTAAAGACAGCCGAAAGTATACTCCTGTGCCCTTTTATGGTGGATACAGCCAGCTTAGTCTTTCCTGAGGAACAACAGAAAATCAGCTATCTGGCTCACAGAGGTAGTGGTTGAAGACACTTTGCGCAGCTTACACCACGATCTAAAGGTCTCCCACTTCGATTGGTAGACTCTCTGTGAAGAGACCCTCCTCGCTCTGGCGATTGCTCTTGCAGCTTGTGTAGAAAAGCCTCTCGCTCTGACAAGCTTCTCGATAGTCTGAAGGCAGTCAGTTGAAGAGCGAGGGGGTTTTGATGATACCTCTCGAAGTGGGGCTGTTTAAGAAGCTTTGGACTTGGAGGAAGGCTTCTCGGAAAGTCCACTAACATCTCCACCACCTCTGTGAACCATTCTCTTGCTGGCCAGAATGGAGCTATCAAGATCATTCTTCCTGCCTCGAGGAGAGCGAATTTCTTGATGACTAGGTTGATAATCTTGAACGGGGGGAACGAATAGGTGTCTATCCCTGTCCAGTCCATCAAGAAGGTGTCTACTGCTATTGCTTCCTTGTCCGGGACTAGGGAGCAGTAGTTGGGGATCCTCTTGTTCTGGTTGGAGGCAAAGAGGTCTATTGAAGGCCTCCCGCATAACTTCCACAGCCTCTGGCAAACCTGATGGTTGAGGGTCCATTCTGTGGCCAGAACCTGCCCTTTCCTGCTGAGCATGTCTGCTCTTATGTTCTTCTGTCCCTGCACGAATTTCGTTAAAAGCTCTACGCCATTCTCCTTCATCCACAGAAGGAGCTCTCTTGCTGTTTTGTCCAGGACAGAGAGTGAGTTCCTCCTTGCTTCTTGATGTAAGCCAAGGCCGTGGTGTTGTCTGAATTGTCCTCTACTATCCTCCCTGAGACGGAGTCTTTGAAGGCTTTCAATCCTAACAGAATGGCCATCAACTCTTTCCTGTTGGTATGCCATTCGCTCTGTTCCACTCCCCAAGAGCCTGAGACCTCCTTGCTTCCCAGTGTTGCTCCCCATCCTGACTCCAAAGCATCTGAGAACACTAGGTCTGTGTTCTTCCTGAACAGGGAGATTCCTTCCCCTAAAATCGACGGATCCAGCCACCAACTCAGATGACTCTTGATCTCTGCTGGAATGGGGAAGGAAAAGGAGTCCTCCTGATTCTTCCTGTCCCACACTCCTGAAAGGAAGTGTTGTAGAGGTCTGAGATGCAATCTTCCCAGGGCGACAAACTGCTCGAGCGAGGAGAGGGTGCCCAGCAAACTCATCCAATCCCTCGCCGAGCACTTCTGTCTCTCCAGGAATTCCTGCACCTTCTCGAGGCACCTGGTCTGCCTTTCTTGGGAGGGAGAAGCCCGAAAACAAACTGAGTCCAGAACTATCCCCAAATAAAGAATCGTCTGACTCGGTTCGGTCTGGGACTTCTCCTTGTTGATAATGAGACCCAGTTCCTGGGCCATCAAAAAAGGCTTGTGTAGGTCCTCCAGACACTTTGTCTTCGACCGCGATCTTATCAGCCAGTCGTCCAGGTATAGGGATACTCTTATCCCCTCTTGATGAAGCCATCCCGCCACATTTGTCATTACTCTGGTGAAAACTTGAGGGGCCGTGTTGAGGCCGAAACAAAGGGCCTTGAATTGGAAGCATTTGCCCTGGACTACGAATCTTAGGAACTTCCTTGAAGTCGGATGGATGGGGATATGAAAGTAAGCGTCCTGTAAGTCCAGAGACACCATCCAGTCCCCTGGACGTACCACTGCCAGTACCAACTGAGTTGTCTCCATGGTAAACTTTGTCTTTTCTACAAAGACGTTCAGTGCGCTGACATCTAGAACGGGTCTCTATCCACCCGAGCTCTTGGGCACCAGAAACAGGCGATTGTAGAACCCTGGGGAAGTCAGTTCCAGGACCAGTTCTATCACTCCCTTTTCCAGCATCTGGCTCACCAGTTCCAGTAGCGCCCCTTGTTTCACAGCGTTCGAGTACTGCGCCACTAAGGCTAGAGGTGTTCTTGAAAGCATAGGCTTCTTCAAGAGGGGCATCTTGTACTCCTCTCTGATGACCAAGAGGGACCAGGCGTCAACCCCTCTTTCCTTCCAGGCATGCCAAAAATGTGACAGCCTTGCTCCTACCGCTGTCTGAAGGACTTGTGCTTCATTTCCTGGCGCGGGCCCTGAACAACCTTCCGTTCGTTCTACTGCCCGTCTCCTGCCTTCTTCCTCTGAACTCCGTTCTAGTAGGAGCTCTACCCCGAAAGGGCTGCTGGACTTTCCTCTCCTCCTTCTTCAAGGATGACGGAATCACCAGTAAAGCCTTCCTTACGGAGCGCGACAGGAGGTCTTGCGTAGCCTTTTGCGCCAGCGAGAGGGTAATGTCCCTGACTAGGGACTCGGGAAAAAGATGTTCTGAGCGAGGGGCGTATAGGAGCTCCGCCTTCTGCGCGACCGTAACCGCCCTGGTCGTGAAGGAACATAATACAGCCCCCTTCTTAAGAACTCCCGCAGAGAGCAGGGAAGCCAACTCGTTTGCCCCATCTCTAAGAGCCTTATCCATACAGGCCATAATACTGGTTAGGTCTTCTGTGGCTTGTAAGAGTTCTGTTTTCCTGACCAGTGTACTAAGAGCCCAGTCTAAAAAGCTGAACACTTCGAAGGATCGGAAGATCCCCTTGACGGGGTGGTCTAGCTCTGACATAGACCACATCACCTTAGCAGAATTCAGGACATGTCTTCTGGAAGAATCTACAATGCCGGAGAAGTCCCCCTGGGAGAAGGCAGGTACCCCCAGGCCAAGAGCTTCTCCAGTCTCATACCACATGCCCGCCTTAGATGCAAGTCAAGCTGGTGGGAACAAGAAGGTGGTCTTCACTGCTTGCCTACGCTCCTTCCGCCAGTCATCAATCCTAGTGAGAGCCTTCCTTGCCGAAATGGACAGTTTCATCTTGATGAAAGCTGACTGCTTCTTCGACTTCTTTCTGCTGAACTGCGACTGAGGAGAACGAGGGGCAGCCGGTTTAAACTCCTCTCCATACAGCTCAAGGTGGGAACGAGAGAGAACCTTATAATCAGAAGCCGCATTAGCAGGTTTATCATCGTCCTCCGAAATATCCTCCAAGTCTTGCATTCCTTCCAACTCTGTCTCCCTTTGGGCCAAAGGAACTAAGTCTGTGGTTCCTTTAACATCCCGATTACTTTCAATCCGGCTTGCATAAGGATCACTTCCTTCCAGCTGTTCATCTGCATCCGAGGAGTAAAGCAGATCGCCGGATGCGTCCTGTCGGCGAGGACTGGATGCGTCCTGACATCGGGAAACGCATGCGTCCTGGCGTCGAGCGCTAGAAGCGTCCTTGCGTCGAGAGGAGGATGCGTCCTGACACAGAGAGCTGGATGCGTCGCGAGATGGAAGCGTCCTGGAGGCAGGCTAGATGCGTCCTGACGTCGCGAGCGGGAGATGGATGCGTCCTGACAACGAGAATCGTAAGCGTCCTATCGTCGTCTAGCGGAAAGAGAAACGTGGCGTCGAGGGATTGTCAAATCGCGGCGCGTTTCCCTGGAAGAGGAGTGACGTAACCTCTTACTAGTCGATTTCTTCGCTGGTAATTTGTCGTCCTTATGCCTGCCAGACTGGGGGGGGGAGGGCGGCTAAAAGCCTGAACAAGTGACACCAGTTGTTCTTGCATAACAGTCATGAAAGATTTCGCAACCGCTGCTGGGTCTCGCGATTCCGAAGGCTAAGGCTGCGGAGTTACGCTAGTAGCAGAAGGTTCTCTCGAGGGTTCCCGTCACCTGAAGGAAGAGGAGATCTCTCCTTTCTTCCATCGTCCTGCGGAGAAACATCCGATCTAGGTTTAGACCTTTTCGCTGGAGAGGGGATCCAGCCATCGTCGGAAGGAAAAGATTCCGAGCTACTTGAAAGGGGAGAGCGAGAACGGGTCTGGTCAGCTTACTGTATCCATCTTGTCTTGGTCGGCCTCGAAGCCTCATACTGCCATCTGCGTCTAGGAGAGGGGCTCGGGGAAGACACTATCACTTCTGACACGCCTTTTCCGTGGCGGTCATGAGCAGCCTAGGAAATAGCAACAGGACTGCTCGAGGCGACGGCTGACTGAGGATGTGTACCTCTCACTCCCTTGCGGCCGTCGACGTACCTTCTCCCTTGGTCCTGGGAGCTTGGTAGATGTCTAGACCTAGGGGCGTGACAGGTTCGATCAGTCGCCACCTCCACTGCACTTTCACAAGCACTAACTCCACTTGCACTCTTACCTTTCAAGGCTGCAAGTTGGTCCTTAAGAGCCTTCACCTCAGCCGCCATCCTGGCGTACTGAGGGTCATCCATAGTTACCGTTCCTTGTAGAAGGAGCAGGGGCTACTACCTCAGGAAAAGGTTCAACTTCTACAGAAGAATAAGTAATTAAGGGGTCAAAAGAAAAGTCTAGGCTAACCTCACTAGCAGACTTAGATTTAGATTTAGAAGCCCTCCTGACTTTATCTAATTCTAACTTACGCACATAGCGTTTCATTTCCAACCATTTCTTTTCGTCCAAAACATCACATTCTTTGCACCTTTTATCCAGGGTACACTAAAAACTGCTGCATCCCAAACAAACAGTCTGAGAGTCCACCGAAACTTTCGGTAACCTCACCTTGCATTCCTCATTCACACAAACACGAAAATGCAGTTTATCAGACATCGTAATAAAAAAAGTCAAAAGAATAAAGCACAAAAGCGATTGCCAATCCACAGGTCAGTATACGTCACCAAAAAATAAGTCCAATACAGCGACACAGGGAAAGCGAGCGAAAAACTCCGATGGCGGACCAACGATGTTGTCAGTCCAACCGGCAGAGATGATCTGAGGAACAGAAAACGGGAATGATTCCAAGTACCCCCCTGTAAGGGTTGTTAACCACCTAACGTGCCGCGAGTTTTGAAAAATCTGCCAGACGACAGAGACTATAGCTATATATATATAACTGCTAGGTAAGTTCTATTCGTAAAAATCCCATTTTGTTCTTTTTTTAATATTGGCTACCCCAGAAAATTGGGGAAGTGCCTTGGTAGATTGATAGATAACTCTGTTGTTGTACTTGAAGTGTCTTCGGAAAAAATAAGATTCAGATTTTCAGTAACCAGTGTCGAAACTCACTTTTTCTGAAGAAGTGCTGGGGGTTCAATGTTCCAGAGATGTAAACTTCCTAGTAGGCCTAACCATATAAAGCAATCTGATACTGATTAAATGTATTTACGACACATAGGTAGCAACCCAGCAGTAGGAAACTTCATACCTCAACTACAAAGTATTTAAATTTAGGTTTAGAGGAGGTCTAAAAAGAGGAAGCAAGAGCAGTACCATTAGCACTTTGCAAAGAAAAACTGTTAGTCTGAAAAGAAACATCTGATATGTCATGTTAATAAAACATTAACATATAATATAGTGTTGGAAACTCCTTAAAAGTTTAATCTTAGCCATCTCTCTCGCTTCTCTTCCACTGATATCCTGTAAAGGGTAAGGTAGAGGCAACCAAGATTTTTGATACACTGGCTGTATTACTTTATTCTCAATTAGCCTCCATTGGAAAGTGAGCACACATAATTTCTTTGTTTATTACAAGAAAATTTCCATTTTAATTTCATAAATTCCATCTGCATCACCTAATGAATGCTTCTTTTCAGACTAACACTTTTGCTTTCAAAGCACTAAAATTATGCTCGTGCTTCCTCTCCTGAAACTAAACTCTTAAATACTCTGGAGTTGGTACCTTTGTGTGGTAAACAACTTTACACATCTAATGCTTTATATGGTAGAGCCTATGGAGCTGTTTGCATCCCTAGACCAGGGAACCCATCAAAACTGCTTCAAAAAAGTGTCTGTGCTGGTCACTGAGATTCTGAAACTATTTTGGAGTCAGGACTTCTCAACTAAATATTTTCATGATAAGGTGGAGTTCCCTTAAATCTGTTCAGTAGCAGTAACTCCTTGGATTTCCCTGTATTCATTAGTGATACATGATTTTATGCATGAATATATTTACATGTTTGACAAATATTACTGGGTACTGTAGAAGTACACATAATACAGAATTTAAAGTTTAAAATTAATTCAATATTATATTATATGTTTTTTGCTCACCTTGTAATGGAAGTTATGCAATGAAATAATCCACCATGATTAAGCTTATGTACAGTAAATATGAATCAGATTAGTATATACAGTATTTTGTAATTTAACCTGATCAGCTTCTCAACTAATCCTGTGCTTGGTTGTTAAATACTGTAATGCTCAATTTCTTTTGTTGCTGTTTTATTGTAAATAATTTCCTTTCTTTTGAAGGCCGTGTTACTGGGATCATCAATATGTTGTAGAGAATTTAAAATTACAGCTATTAGTAGAAATTTAATCATTTTAGTACAGTGGTGTTTTTCATCTTTAAACTGACATACTGAAAGAGGTTTCTGGTCATCATTCCTTTATAAATATGACAAATTCGAAGATAATTTGTATTTTTCCTAACCATACAAACCTTAGCTATTTACAAAGGGTTACCTTTTAGCGCAGCTGAAATGGCGAGCCATTAGAATTTAACGAGGGTGTATTACCCCCGCGCTAGTTAGCGGGGGGGTAGGGGAGTGGTAGCTAGCTACCCCTCCTCCCCCTCACACACAGGTGAATGCTCACTTTCACTTAGAGGTAGGACTTGTCTTGGGGGACAGGGCTGGCGGGCAAATATGTGTAAATAGCTAAGGTTTGTATGGTTAGGAAAAATACAAATTATCTTCGAATTTGTCATTTGTTCCGTAACCGAAATACAAACCACGCTATTTACAAAGGGTGACTTACCCCTTAGGTAGGGTGGAAAGTCCCCAGCCATACTGGCTTTGGCTTTACCCGGGGACTCAGAATCCGAGTGAGTCGCACTCGAGAAAAGGAGTCCCTGCACCTCACAAGTTCCTTGCTCCGCAAGGAACCATGTGGCCAACGTAAGCTTGTGTGTGAAGGAAGAAGTGTGACCCGTCCTAGGCAGTTGACCTGGGGTTCCAGAAGGAACTCTGGGTTAGGACGTTCCCAATACCACCTCGTCAGGGTATGGGGGACGCGACAGTATTGACTCAATACTCGGAACACAAGGAAGCATGGTTTACCTGCAGAGGTTCGAGGTCAGCTATGCAGAGACCAGGATGCTGCTTCCCCGTAGAGGGGATGATGAAGAAAGAAGTAAGGGCCAGACATACTTCTTTCGTTCATGCAGACTAAAACCTGATAACAATGCCCTCAACCTTCTGCTACCTGTCCAAAAAGGAGCCTGAGGTTAGACCAGCTGTTGTGTAGCCACCACAGAGCGATAGAAAACGTATCGAGACTCCTGTGGGTCACGCCCTGCAGGAAGCGGGCTGCGAAGGTCATCAGACGCTTCCAGACTCCAGCTTGTAGCACCTGCGTCACAGAGTAGTATTACTCGAAGGCGAGGGACGTTGCGATGTATCCAACATCGTGCTGTAGGGCGACGTGACGGGGGAGGGTCTGGAGACAGGTCGAGATGAATGTCCTTGAGTCCGGGCTGAAGAGGTATACTGGTGACTCTCCCCCCATGTCCTCCTTGTGCTCCCAAATCGGCTGCAACTGAGGACAAACTGCAGCTGTTCCCAGCGCTAACCTCTCGATTCCTTTACTGGCAAGAAAGAGAAGGTCTTGGGACATCAGATACAGAATGGAGACTCGAAATCTTGAATGAATCGGACCGAAGGGCCGGGACCCCCAGATTCTGAGTCTAGCCAACAACTCAGGAGCGAGCCTGAATGTTGCCTTCCCCTCTTCCTTAGAAAGGGGGGAGTCGTAAGAGACCAAAGGTTGCTTACACACTGGCCGTGGCCAGAGTGAGCAGGAGACCCAAGGCGGAATACAATCCGAGGCCTGTTGTAAAGGGTCTTGAGAAGATCTCTTAAAGGACTAAAAGTCCGAGCCATGCTCCAAGTTGGAGGTTTTCCTCCGACTAGGGCAGGGATGATCGTAGCTTCGCATTGAGCGAGGATAGATCCAGCGGGCAGGAAAAAGTTATTCCTTTAAGCCTGAAGGTCAGGGAAAGGCTGAGCGACAGGCTTCATTGCCGAGAGCGGAAAGGAGTTTCCTCCCGCCGAAAGGCAATAAGACCGTTATTGCTGGAGAAGAGGCCTCAAGGGAAGAGGTATATCTCCCACGGCACCAACCACCTTAGACTCTTCACTTTGCCTGGGAGACCCCTGTGGATGACTATCGCAGATGACGCGACCTCCGTACCGCGACTGTAGCGGGTTGTCTCTTCTTGAGGAGGAGGTGTAGTGTCTCCAGGCATGAAGCCGAAGCGACGCCCCGGTTCGGGAGAGATGTCGCAGTGTGGTTGCTTGAGTAGTCTGCGCCGTGGGAGAAGCTCTCCCGGGAGTTCCGTCAGGGGAAGCAGAGGGTCCAGAAACCGTTCTGCGCATAGTCCCAGTGGAGCTCTCCCATTGAAAGGTTGACAGACAACCTGGTCTTGTTGAGACCCATTGTCCACAGACAAAAAGGAGGAAAGACGCAGGCGTCGAAGTTGTCCCACCATCACCGGAATGCATCTTGCCAGAGTCTCGGGGTCTGAGACTGGGGGGAAGAATAGCGGAAGCTTGAGGTTCCAAGCTGTCGCGATCAGGTCCCCCAGACCAGTACTTGCTGGTTTAACCAAGGTCAAAGACCCCCAGGTACACTCTCTCTACGAGGCTCTGCTCGGATAGTCTGAGAGAACATTCCCCTGCCTGGAATGAGAGAGCCGATGGTGGTATTGAGAGAATCTCAATCATCCCGGTATCTCTACTGCAAGATGTGAAGGTGTGAAAATGCGTTCCCCGCTGGTTAGAATACGCCAGAATCATGAAGTCGACGCGCACGGGGCGACTCGGCAGGAGCTGTAGGATCTGTAGAGGGGCCAGACTAAGGCCCCTAAGCCTGCCTGAATCATGGAGAGGTATCCTTCAGGTCTTGACCATAGGCCTGGACCGGAACATGCCCCCCCCCCCCTTTCCTTTGACGAGTCCGAGAACCGCATCAAGAATGTGGGGAAAGGACGAGAATATCCACTACCATCAAGAGGCTCCATAGGTCAACACCCATTGCAGGTCTAATAGTTCCGCTGGTCCCATAGGGGCCAGGAAGTCCGGTAAACATTGCCTGAAGCCACCGGAACTTGGATCGCCCCACATGGAACTTATCCTGAGGCGACCGTTCGGACTATAGACGGGTCAATGAGGAAAGGAGAACTAGGAAACGTTCCAAGGTAGGGCTGAAAGCTCTGCTTGACTGAGAACAGGTACTGCGACTCTCCTCAGTCTTGCCACAGTCAACCGAAAGGAAGGCTCGGAGGATGTGGTAACAGAATCTGGCGTCCCCAGGTGGTCACCCATCCAAGTACCGACGTTGCTTAACTTCGCTGGACGGACGAGAAGCGGGGTTTCCAACGTGGTAAGGCCGTTGACTCAATATCATGGCCAGATACTCCAGATGTTGAGGCAGAGGAAGAGAAGGCTCCAAGCAAAACACCATGAGCCCACACTCATGGTAAGCATCCGGAAGCTTGTCCCGGCGCTGAAGAAAGTCGAACCCGAGCCTACCGGAGTTGACCAGCCCTCCAAACAGCAGAGGGGGCGGAAGCCTGCACCTGAGCGGCCAAGAGGAAGGCAGGGAGAGTTCTCTGGGGAAACAAACCTGCTATGCCACGGCGGGATAGCCACACTGCATCATAAGCAGGAATACTTGCAGTCTAGGCTGAATTCGACGAGCACCCTGGAAGATGGATGGAATGGAAACTGAAAGTACCCGTCCTTCCGATCCAGGGTTTAAGGAGTCCTGTCGCCTCGTTACCAGTCTGACGATTCTGCTGGTCTACGCTGGCCTAAGTTTGTTCGACAAACTTGATCAGGGCTGAGAGGTCGACTACGGACATCCCCTCTCAGATCCTTCCTTACAAGAAAGGATCGACTGAGGGGGCCGGGGGTGAAGCCGTCGATGATCCTAAGGAAGACCTTCGCCTAAGGTAAGGATCATTCTGCCCAACCGGGCAACTCTGCTGACGCTATGGCATAGAGGTTCAGAGACACTGAATTCGCTGACAGAGACGGCAGGCGCGATATCCTTGGCTGATCACAGAGATTGTGCGGGAATGGGCATCGGGAAGCTGTCATTCGGATGAGTAACCTTAAGCATCCTCCCAGCGAAAAACCTGCAATCCTAGAGTTCGTGAACTCCTTTTAGGACTATGCCCCCCCGGGGGAGTCTCCCGTGCCATCTGTTCCTGACAGGAGGAAACTGCAATTGGACACCTTGTCCCAGTTGTCGTAGCCGATAACTTAGGCCGACGTGGTTGAAAGAAAAGGGCGCTGGAGCCCTGCGGAGTCTGGAAGAAAGCGCCTTGGAGGAGTGAAACCGGAAGTCGATTTCCTCCGCACAGCAGCTGTCTAAGTCTCTGTCCTTGGGCACAAACAAACTCTTCTCAAGGATGGAAGGGTGTCTGAGGTCGTCGACCTCCACAGATGAGACACCCGAAGGAAGCCCTCAGTCAGCGCGTCCAGATGGTACAACATCGAGCTCTTCCGCAAGTTAGATACTTAACGACGAAAGGCCAAGGTGCCTGAGCTCGAGAGGAGGAAAGTACCCCTGATCTTCCTGTAGCTTCCTTGAACCAAACCTCGGGCCGTAACCGAGGAGGGAAAGAACCTGGTAAGCTCCCAGAGGAAGGGGTAAGCAGTCACCCCTTGTCCGATGGAGAAATCTCGAACGGAAAGCCCCCCCGCCAAAAATCCTTCCAGGGAATGACGGGGAAGGGCTAACCCAGGTTCAGGAAAGAGGAGTGTTGCTCAGATCTCCCTTAAGTTTCTCCTATTCTTGCAAGTGCCATGCTCTGCGTTTACGGGGTGAGGCCGTGTTCTAGAAATACGCTCCAGAAGAACTCGCCAGGCCGGCCATGCTGCGAAAACCCCATTGGGAATCGTGGTCGCAATCGCCCTGGAGCTCGCGCGACGGTAATTCAAAGATTTTCGCGTGGGCGAACGTGGAAGCGCCCATGCGCGGTAACGCAAACGAAGGTGAGCGAAGGAGAGCAGAAGGAGGGCGAGCGTGGTAGGAAGGGCGAGAGCTGGTGGTCGGCGAGCGATAACCCATAGACGAGCAATGGATACTGCAAGAAATAAGCCGACGTTTGTGCGAAGAAACACTGTAGGTTCGCGCGACGGAACACCATCCGTCCACGCGATGGAAAAACCGCTGGTTCGCGCGTGGGCGAACATTGGAGAGCATGGGCGCGGACGTGCATGAGCGTAGACGTGCAGGCACGTGGGCGTGTGGGCGCGCAGGCGAATGGTCGCACGGGCGCACAGGCAAGCGGTCGCGCAGGCGAACGGTCGCGCGGTCGCGCGGGCGAGCGGTCGTGAGGGTGGGCAGGTGGATGAGAGCGAGTCCGAGGCGGCGAACGCAAGCGTTAGCGCGATGGCGAGGAAACGCGCTGCCACGTGGCCGAGGAAGACCGCTGGCGATATGGATCAACAAGCGATCGGTGGTGAGCTGGTGAGCGCTAACGCGCAGGTTGGCGATGGCGCGTTGTGTTATGCCGACGCGATGGTCGAGCAGCATGCGCAGGTGAGCGATCGTGTGTTGGCGAGCAGTATGCGAAGGTGAGCGATCGCGAGCAGCATGTGCAGGAGGGTGATCGCGCGATGGTGATCAGCATGCGCCGGGTCGCGCGATGGTGATCAGTATGCGCAGGGTCGCGCGATGGTGATCAGCATGCCAGGGTCGCGCGATGGCGATCAGCATGCGCAGGTGGGCGGTCGCGCGATGGCGAGCAGCATCTGCAGTTGAGGGTCGCGCGATAGTGATCAGCATCCGCAGGGTCGCGCGATGGTGATCAGCATGCGCAGGGTCGCGCGATGGCGATCAGCATCCGCAGGTGTGCGGTCGCGCGATGGCGATCAGCATCCGCAGTTGAGGGTCGCGCGATGGCGATCAGCATCCGCAGTTGAGGGTCGCGCGATGGCGATCAGCATCCGCAGTTGAGGGTCGCGCGATGGCGATCAGCATCCGCAGTTGAGGGTCGCGCGATGGCGATCAGCATCCGCAGTTGAGGGTCGCGCGATGGCGATCAGCATCCGCAGTTGAGGGTCGCGCGATGGCGATCAGCATCCGCAGTTGAGGGTCGCGCGATGGCGATCAGCATCCGCAGTTGAGGGTCGCGCGATGGTGATCAGCATGCGCAGGTGAGCTAGTAGCTGGCGAACCATGTTCCTTCAGAAGTGTTGGAGAACGTTGGCGTGCCGGCTGTAACACACGCGGGCGATCCGGAGATCGCCGAGAGACAGGTGATCGCTGGCGAGCTGATGATCGCTGGCGAGCTGATGATCGCTGACGAGCAGAAGGCTACGCGTGGAAGCCTGCGCATAGAAGAAGAGTCCTTGACCCCGACCTGAACCGAAGTTCCAGATCGCGAGGGCGAACGTGGGCGCACAGGGCGCGTAACAGGAACCAACAGGAACAGCAGGGATGATCATCTTGAAAGCGCTGACGAACAGGAGAGCGCTGATGAGCAGAAGAGCGCCTGTGCGCTAACACTGAGCAGGAGCAGGAGAGAACACAGCAGAAGGGCGCGCAGGGAAACCCTGACACGCAAGGGAAGAACCCCCGTATGGGCAACCCTTTGCCCCGAAGGGATCGTTGTCCGCCGGGAGACTGATGTCCGTCAGAAGACCGCTGTCCGTCGGGAAGACCGTTGCCCGTCGGAAGAGGAGATCAGACTGCTGTCCATCTGCACCAAGGAGTTGTAGGCTGCAAACGGAGATCCAAAAAGGCGCCTCAAGCACCCTTTTAGGGAGATGAGAGGCCCTTACGACGAGGCGGACGGTGGGCCTTACGGCGAGGGAGGCCAACAGCAACAGAAGAAACCTCCGAAGAGGAGTCTCTATGAGTGTACTCTCTCGCGAACGAAAGAGAAACACTTCGTAGAAGAGACTGGTCAGCCAGTGACCTAAAAGGAGCAATCCTCCGAAGAGGAGCTCCTGCAGTTGCCCAGCCCCTTGAGCGAAACTGCAGGTGCGACCGCTCAGCACCAAGAGCATAGTCGCACGAAAAAAAGGCAAGAGAAGAACCCCCCAAAAGGGGAAAAACTCAAGCCTGGACAGGAAAAACTTCCCTCGGAAGGAAAGTTACCCGCCCAAGGAGGCAAGCCTCCTGAGAGTTCTAAAATGAACTGGAGAGCTGTCCGTCGTCACGGGAGTACTTCCAGCAGAAGGAGACACGCCCCTGACGAAAATACAAGGGGGGAGGCAGCAACAGCCGAATCCCCAGGACTCAACCAGACAGCTCACACCGTTGCCATATTACAGAAACGAACTAGATCGGTAACTGTAAAAAAATAAAACAAATAATATTAGTACACATTCATTCCCCCGGGAAGGCTCCGAAGAGGAATCCCGAGGGAAAGGAAACAAGAATTACACAACAGGCACGTGCCCTCACAACCACTTACACTCACGGAAGGAGAGCTGTAACCAAAACAGAATTATAACAATTATAATTATGTAACTATGTAATTATGTTATTTTTATTAGTAAAATAAATTTTTGAATATACTTACCCGATAATCATGTAGCTGTCAACTCCGTTGCCCGACAGAATTCTATGGAGGGATACGCCAGCTATCACAATACTAGAAGGGGGTGTACTTACCAGCGCCACCTGTGGCCAGGTACTATAGTACTTCTTGTTGACACCTCCTCAATTTTTCCTCGGTCCACTGGTTCTCTATGGGGAGGAAGGGAGGGTCAATTAAATCATGATTATCGGGTAAGTATATTCAAAAATTTATTTTACTAATAAAAATAACATTTTTCAATATTAAACTTACCCGATAATCATGTAGCTGATTCACACCCAGGGGGGTGGGTGAAAACCAGTGTACAAGATTAAAGGATAGCTAAGTATCCCATATTTCATATAACAGTTATCTCAAATAACAATGAAATAATAAGTACCTGGTAAGGAAGTCGAATTGAACCGTTACTCTGCCTCTTTTTTAAGTTCGTCTTCCTTACTGAGCGCAGCGTTCCTCTTGGAGGCTGAATCAACTCAAAGGTGCTAAAGTATATAGGGCTGCAACCCCTACTAAAGGACCTCTACACAACCTCTAACCCAGGCGCTTCTCAAGAATGAATTGACCACCCGCCAAATCAAAAGGATGCGGAAGGCTTCTTAGCCTACCGTAACAACCATAAAAACAACAATAAAAGCATTCAAGAGAAAGGTTAAAAAAAGGTTATGGGATTAAGGGAATGTAGTGGCTGAGCCCTCACCTACTACTGCACTCGCTGCTACGAATGGTCCCAGGGTGTAGCAGTTCTCGTAAAGAGACTGGACATCTTTAAGATAAAATGATGCAAACACTGACTTGCTCCTCCAATAGGTTGCATCCATTATGCTCTGCAGAGAACGGTTTTTATTAAAGGCCATCGAAGTAGCTACGGCTCTTACTTCGTGGGTCCTTACCTTCAGCAATGCAAGGTCTTCCTCCTTTAAGTGAGAATGGGCTTCTCTAATCAGAAGCCTTATATAATACGAAACCCCGTTCTTGGACATGGGCCTCGAAGGTTTCTTGATGGCACACCATAAGGCTTCTGACTGTCCTCGAATAGGTTTAGACCTATTAAGATAATACTTGAGAGCTCTGACAGGGCAAAGAACTCTCTCTAGTTCGTTACCTACCATGTTGGAGAGGCTAGGTATTTCAAACGATCTAGGCCAAGGACGTGAAGGAAGTTCGTTCTTTGCTAGGAATCCGAGCTGAAAAGAACATGTTGCAGATTCGGTCGTGAAACCAATGTTCTTGCTGAAGGCATGAACCTCACTGACTCTCTTAGCTGTTGCAAGGCAGACGAGAAAAAGAGTCTTAAGGGTAAGGTCCTTGAAGGAAGCTGACTGGAGAGGTTCGAACCTAGGTGACATAAGGAACCTTAAGACTACGTCTAGGTTCCAGCCTGGAGTGGATAGACGACGCTCTTTAGAAGTCTCAAAAGACTTAAGGATGTCTTGAAGGTCCTTGTTGGAAGAAAGGTCCAAACCTCTGTGGCGGAGAACTGAAGCCAACATACTCCTGTACCCTTTAATCGTAGGGGCTGAAAGGGATCTCTCATTCCTAAGATGTAATAGGAAGTCAGCTATTTGGGTCACAGACGTATTGGTAGAGGATACTGAATTGGCTCTACACCAGCTCCGGAAGACTTCCCACTTCGATTGGTAGACTCTACGAGTGGAAACCCTTCTTACTCTGGCAATCGCACTGGCTGCCTCCTTCGAAAAGCCTCTAGCTCTAGCGAATCTTTCGACAGTCTGAAGGCAGTCAGCCGAAGAGCGTGGAGGTTTGGGTGCAACCTGTCTACGTGAGGTTGACGTAGAAGGTCCACTCTTAGAGGTAGAGTCCTGGGGATGTCGACTAGCCATTGAAGTACCTCTGTGAACCATTCTCTTGCAGGCCAAAGGGGAGCAACCAGCGTCAGCCGTGTCCCTTCGTGCGAGATGAATTTCTGCAGGACTTTGTTGATTATCTTGAACGGTGGGAATGCGTAAAGGTCGAGATGGGACCAGTTCAGCAGAAAAGCATCCACATGAACTGCTGCAGGGTCTGGAACTGGGGAACAGTACAGCGGAAGTCTCTTGGTCATGGAGGTGGCAAACAGATCTATGGTAGGTTGACCCCACAAGGTCCAAAGTCTGTTGCACACCCTCTTGTGGAGGGTCCATTCCGTGGGAATGACCTGATTCCTTCTGCTTAGGCGATCTGCTGAGACGTTCATGTTGCCCTGAATGAACCTCGTGACCAGAGTGAGGTTTTGACTTCTTGACCAAATGAGGAGGTCCCTTGCGATCTCGTATAGGCTCCTCGAATGGGTCCCTCCTTGCTTGGAGATGTACGCCAAGGCTGTGGTGTTGTCTGAGTTCACCTCCACCACCTTGCCCAGCAGGAGGGACTTGAAGTTCAGCAGGGCTAAATGAACTGCTAGTAGCTCCTTGCAGTTGATGTGGAGCGTTCCCTGTTCCTCGTTCCATGTTCCCGAGCATTCCCGTCCGTTCAAGGTCGCACCCCAGCCCGAGTCCGATGCATCTGAGAAGAGATGAAGATTGGGGGTCTGAATAGCCAACGATAGGCCCTCCCTGAGCAGGAGATTGGTCTTCCACCACAAGAGAGTGGTCTTCATCTCTTTGGTGACTGGGATAGAGACTGCTTCGAGAGTCAAACCCTTGTCCCAATGAGCTGCAAGATGGAATTGAAGAGGGCGGAGGTGGAGTCTCCCTAGCTCGACGAACAGGGCCAGTGAAGAAAGGGTCCCTGTGAGACTCATCCACTGTCTCACTGAGCAACTGCTCCTCTTCAGCATGCTCATGATGCAATCTAGGGCTTGGCTTATCCTTGGGGCCGATGGAAAAGCCCGAAAATCCTGACTCCGAATCTCCATTCCCAGGTACACAATGGATTGGGAGGGAATGAGCTGAGACTTTTCTATGTTGACTAACAGACCCAGTTCTCTGATTAAGTCCAAAGTCCAGTTGAGACTCTCCAGACAGCGACGACTCGTGGAGGCTCTCAACAGCCAGTCGTCTAAGTAGAGGGAGGCTCTGATGTCCGATAAGTGGAGGAATTTTGCTATATTCCTCATCAGATGCGTGAACACCATAGGAGCTGTGCTTAGGCCAAAACACAGGGCTTGGAATTGGTAGACAACCTTTCCAAAAACGAATCTCAGGAAAGGTTGGGAGTCTGGATGAATAGGAACGTGAAAGTAGGCATCTTTCAAGTCCAACGAGACCATCCAGTCCTCCTGCCTGACCGCAGCTAGGACCGACTTCGTCGTCTCCATCGTGAACGTCTGCTTGGTGACATACGCATTGAGCGCGCTGACGTCCAGCACCGGTCTCCAACCTCCTGTCTTCTTGGCCACCAGAAAGAGACGGTTGTAGAAGCCCGGGGATTGATGGTCCCGGACTATAACCACTGCCTTCTTCTGCACAAGTAGCGACACCTCCTGGTGCAACGCTAGCCTCTTGTCCTCTTCTTTGTAGTTGGGAGAGAGGTTGATGGGAGATGTGGTCAGAGGGGGTTTGAGGCAGAATGGAATCCTGTAACCCTCCCTCAGCCAACTGACAGACTGGGCGTCTGCACCTCTCTTTTCCCAGGCTTGCCAGAAGCTCTTGAGTCTGGCTCCTACTGCTGTCTGGAGATGCGGAGAGTCAGTTTTTTCCTTTAGAAGCCTTGGAACCTTTCCTAGACTTGCTCCTGGAAGAGTCTGGACGGGAGCTTCCTCGGCTGGGGGCTCTACCACGAAAGGGCGGTATGAACCTCGTAGCAGGAGTATCAGCCACTGGGGTGCGATAAGTCCTGGGGACTGAGGTAGCAACCTTAGTCTTACGAGCCGATGAGGCTACAAGATCATGTGTGTCCTTTTGTATCAGGGCAGCAGACAAGTCCTTAACCAGCTCTTCGGGGAAGAGGAACTTCGAGAGCGGAGCGAAAAGGAGTTGAGACCTTTGACAAGGTGTAATGCTGGAGGAAAGGAAGGTACATAGCTGTTCCCTTTTCTTAAGAACCCCTGACACAAACATCGACGCAAGCTCGCCAGATCCATCTCTAATGGCCTTATCCATGCAGGACATTAATAGCATGGCAGAATCTTTGTCCGCAGGGGAGGTCTTCTTGCTGAGGGCCCCCAGGCACCAGTCTAAGAAGTTGAACATCTCAAATGCTCTAAAAACACCCTTCAGGAAGTGATCAAGGTCTGAGAAGGTCCAGCAAACCTTAGAGCGCCTCATTGCTGTTCTACGAGGCGAGTCTACCAGACTTGAGAAGTCAGCCTGGGCAGAGGCAGGTACTCCCAAGCCTGGTTCCTCTCCTGTGGCATACCAAACGCCCGCTTTAGAGGTGAGCTTAGTCGGAGGAAACATGAATGAAGTCTTTCCAAGGTGTTGCTTAGTCTGCAACCACTCCCCTAAGATCCTTAACGCTCTCTTAGAGGACCTTGCTAGGACTAGCTTAGTATAGGTAGACTTAGCTGGCTGCATGCCCAGCGAAAACTCAGATGGCGGAGAGCGTGGAATGGCAGAGACAAAGTGGTCTGGGTATACCTCCCTAAACAGAGCCAAGACCTTACGAAAGTCAATAGAAGGCGGAGAAGACTTGGATTCATCCACGTCTGATGAGGGATCCAGGTGTGCCGCCTCATCATCAGACGCCTCATCACCAGAGTGTAGCGAAGAGATCGGAAAGGTATGCTGAACTGCAGAGTCAGCACGAGCTGGAACAACAATATTAGTGGTTTCCTCTTCAAGACTCTGTTGAGGGAACACCTGAGGCTCAGACTGCAAGGGCTGATCACAAGAAGTAGCAGAAGGTAGGCGCATGGGTGGAGGAGGCTGACTCCTAGCATGAGTGACTGAACTCAAGGGTTGCGCTTGCTGTGTGGTTGGCGGAAGCGGAGTAGCAAGTTCCTGAGGAACGAGTAGAGGTTCCTGCGGTGTGAGCGGAGAGCGATGAGGTAGAGGCTGCGCAGAACGTAGTAAATGTCTCGCGAGTTGAGGCTCCTGAGGCGCAAGGCTAAGGTGTTGTGGTGCTTGCCTTGAGGAGGGTTGAGCTCGCTGCAGCGAGAGCTGAGGAGACTGACTCATGGATGGGAGAGGTTGTTGTACCTCAACCGAGTGTTGCATCAATGGTGGAGCAGCAAGTGGAAGCGGAGGAAGAGAGGTATAAGCCTCCTGATCCCATTGCTGAGGTTGCCTTAAGGAAGGCGGAGGGAGCTGTACACCACTGGGAACAGAAAACTCAGAACGTGGCTCAACATCGTACCCCTGGCAGGCGGTACTGCGGTCAGGCGGAGCGAGCGCAGGCGGAGCGAGTGCAGGCGGAGGCGGAGGCGCAACCTTCTCAGCCCGACACTCACGCATCAAGACTGAAAGTTGTGACTGCATGGACTGCAGTAGAGCCAACTTGGGGTCGGCAGACACTAAGGTCTGCTGAGGCAAAGCCTTAACAGCAGAGATCTGTTGCGGCAGAACCTTACTCCTCTTGGGCGGAGTGCAGTCGACAGATGACTGCGGCGAGTCAGAGCTGAGCCAATGACTGCAGCCCGGTTGAGCACTCGCGGACTGGACTCTGCGTTTGAGTGGTCTAGAGACCTGAGTCCAGCGTTTCTTCCCTGACAATTGATCAGCGGACGAGTAAAAGACGGGCTCAATCGTCTGCAGGTGGGAGTGACGGTCTCTGGAAGACACGCCCGCAACCACCGAGGATACTTCTGTGCGCCGATCAAGGCCTGCCGAACCCTTTTGCCCTTCGACATTGCTTCTCCCCTGGGCTTGGGAGCTTGCAAGAGGTCCCGGACTGGGAGGACGACTGGCACGCACAGAAGTATCCTCACGCACCACACTGACACTGACACTAGCACTTGGCACTGCACTGACACTAGCACTCGTCACAGCACTGGCACTAATACCACCCACTGCACTCTTGACCTTAAGTTCCTTGACTTCGGCCATAAGAGACTTATGATCGCTAACCACTGACTCTACTTTATCGCCTAAGGCCTGAATAGCACGCAAAACAACAGACATATCAGGCTGAGGGCAAATAGTAGGTTCGGGGGTAGCCACTACAGGGGTAGGAAAAGGTAGGGGATCATGGGGTGAGGAAAAAAGTGAAGAGTGAGAAGAACTCCTCCTAACTCTGCCTCTCTCTAACTTGGTTGAATACTTCAGAAGACGGACAAAATCAAGTTCCGAAAGTCCGGCGCATTCCTCACATCGATTTTCTAACTGACAGGGTCTATCCCTACAGTCAGAACAAGCGGTGTGAGGATCTACCGAGGCCTTCGGAATACGCCTATTACAAGACCTACATCGCCTATGGGTGGGGGCTTGTGAAATGTCAGACATCTTGAATCCAAAGAGTTAGCCAAGTGGGGTTTCAAAATCAAGCAAAAGATCGTTAACCGTTAATCAGGATTAAATAAAAGCTATCTAAGCTAATATAAGAAGGTTTCCAGTAAAGCGACAGCCGAAATCAAAGAGAAATACTTCACCAAAAGCCGTGAAAATACTCCAAGATCAAAAGCGTATCCCAGAACGTCTTGCCGGAAGCACGACAGAGGAAAAATTGAGGAGGTGTCAACAAGAAGTACTATAGTACCTGGCCACAGGTGGCGCTGGTAAGTACACCCCCTTCTAGTATTGTGATAGCTGGCGTATCCCTCCATAGAATTCTGTCGGGCAACGGAGTTGACAGCTACATGATTATCGGGTAAGTTTAATATTGAAAAATGTAATTTAAAAATGAATGAAACTAAAGAAAGAACGAAAACCCCGAAAGGAATCGTTCTACAAGTTGAAAAACAAAAAACCAACTACAATTAGATTCATAACTAATTGAGACAAACGTACGGCGTAGCAACCCCCCCACACGGAAAGGAAGCTACAAGGGCGTAGTAACACATAGTAAAAGGGTGAACGACCTCAAGAGAGAGAGAGAGAAAGACATAAGTCAAACTCGATCGCCACCCATAAAATTACGCCGTGGTGGCCTAACTGCCGAGGACTCCACGTAGATATCGTACACTACACACACAAATCTGAAAAGGAAACTTACCTATTTCTATACTCAAATATATATACAAACATGAAAACATGTTTACATATATATTGAGTAAATGAAAAGTAAGCGATTAAGTAAAGACAAAACAAACAATGGCTGCCAAGAGAGGACCAAGACAGAGACGTCTGTCACAGTCCGAGCCAAAAGTGAAAGTGAGCATTCACCTGTGTGTGAGGGGGAGGAGGGGTAGCTAGCTACCACTCCCCTACCCCCCCCCCCCCCCCCCCGCTAACTAGCGCGGGGGTAATACACCCTCGTTAAATTCTAATGGCTCGCCATTTCAGCTGCGCTAAAAGGTAACCCTTTGTAAATAGCGTGGTTTGTATTTCGGTTACGGAACAATAAAAAATTATGGTTTCAGTATCCACTTCCAATTACTAACTACTTTCATCAGTCATATTTACTTTGATTTGCTTGTAGGCTACATGTTACGTATAATATCAGGACACACATTCATAAACTCTTAATGAACTGTTACCAGTAAAAGGAAAACCAACTTACCTTCCCCTCCTCTGCTATAACTGGCTGTGTATAATAACCCAACTTCCTTCATAGCTGACAACTAATAGATATACAGTAACTTCCCAATTTTAAGCGATGACATTTGTAATCTTTGTCCATGCCATTCCTTCATGCACTGATACAAATACAGGTGCTAATTGTTTGTTGCCTTTGATGATGAATATTGAAGGCAAGATAATTTAGTCTAGGTTGTAATCCTCAACAATGGCTATAGCAATAGTCTGATGATCACCTTTCTCCTTCATCTCAACTAAAGAAAAGAGGAACCATAATTAAACTATTGTACAGTACTTATATATGCCTTCAGACTATTTTATTATATAAAGGTGGAAAAAATTTGTTATCTAATCGACTTGTGAACTCCATTCAGGTTTACTGTAACAAGTAACAAATAAAAGTACATTGGTTGTGAAAATGTGTGAGAATTTTAGTTGAATTTAAACTTGATACACTGCCAAAGTCAGGACAGTAATTTACCTATATAAGTACTTTAAAAAATAAGAACCTGTGTACAATAATTAATAAAATGTTTTGAAAAATTGCAGTGCAAAATATGGATGAATTAATTTGAAAAAAAAAAAAGTACTTCATTATGTATGAATACCTGTAGAAATTGTAGATATATATCTAGGATAACTCACAACAGTTAGCAAAAATTAGTTGACTGAAGACGATGTAGTTGGATGCTTAATTCAATCATGTTGGACTTACAAAACAACTCTTGAAATGCATCTCGTTCTTATGTTGGAGGAATTGCTGTACCGACTTTGAAAATAAATTGTAAAATTTAGATTAGTAAAAAATAATATGATAGTCAAAATGAATTCAACAGCTCTCCACCTTTTTAATATATTTGGAACTATTTAATAGTTTTCCAAATCATATAAACTGCTCGTGTATTAACTATAAACTTTACTAAAAATTCATGGTTGTCTTCCATCAAAAAAAAAAAAAATCTACAAAATAGGCCTGTATCCATGATAAAAATGCAATGCATTCTAAAGTTCAAAACACAGGAACAACTGACTTGAATTACAGCCAGTTGTTGCCAAGTAAGAAACAAACCAAAATATTTAGTACTGCACATAATTCTACAGTATATCAACCCAACGTTTAGGAGAACAACTTGCAATCAGCAGAGAAAGTCCTTTTCTAGCCATGAAGTTAATTAGTTATCACAGATATACAAGCTATTCAGTAGTGTAACTGATAAATAAATCTAATTTTTTTGGATGGGATGAAATTTTATATTACCTCTTTTATTTTTAGGACTTTTTGTGGCAACACAACAGCCTTGTTGGACTCCAAAATATCCCATTACCTGATAAAGCTGCAGTTTATCAGAGATTTGTCACAAATGGTCAACTCTACCACTGATCTCAAAATTTAGGAAAGTACTATAACCAGTTGATACTTTCTTTACTAAAGTGGTCAACAACTATTATTTTAAGGAAACTTCTATCCCCATATCATTTGTTAATTGCATATACAGTATTGCATATGATTTAGGTCTTCTGAAAAGATAATACAGTATTGCATGTAAATATGAGTATAAGAAATAACAGCTTTATTACAAATCCCATTTTATGTACAAGAACCAAACACAACACCTATAAAGTAATTGCACATTGAAGTAAATTTTCACAGCCTTGCCACCCTATATGTTTGTTAGTGCAAAAGCATATTTATAGTGTACTACATAAGAGCCTGTTACACCTATGAAAGTACAATAGTATACACTACTGACTTATTAAAATGGTCTTGATTTACTCAACATCTCTTAAACTTTGGATACCTTTCCTACTAAGTGGGTTAAGAAGTAAATCTTTCAAGTAATTCATTAAACATTTTTTTTGGTAAACTATGAGAATGAAGAATGGTAATTTACAGTCCAGTTACACTAACGAGTGTAATAATAATAGTAATCTGGGAAAAGAATAACTTGAACCATGAAGATTTTACAAAATATTCTTTTCCAAGAAGAGTCTTCCAATACTTGTAAATCTCTTCCCAAATACCCACATCTTATTTTGTGATGATTGACAATTCATCAAATACAGTACTGTACTGTACTCAGTTATATATGATGAATAATCTGTGACATGGAACAGACATCAAATAATGTTCAAGCAATTAATAAAATAATAAATGATAGCATCATGAAATTGAATAAAAAATGAGAACAGACTTTTCTTGCACAGCTAAGGATCTTGAAAACAAAATACAAAGGGTTATAGATAAGGGACCATACAGTAATGCACTAATTCTTATTCTTTGCTGTAAATTTATTGGAAGTCTGTAAGCATAAACTAACCTTACTTTCTGGTAATTTTAACTGCCCTTACTATTATTATTATCACTATACAGTAATTACAATTAAACCAAGACACCTATGTATGAAATTTCTAAAGTTCACTATTATTACCACAATGAGTAACATGTTTACCAAATCTACACAAAACAACTTGATTAAAATTAGAATTTATCAAGACCCCTGTAGGTGACTTGCAAGTTATTAGAACAACCAAAGCAAAAGAATAAAAAAATATTCAACAAATTTTTAAAGCTCCTTTGGTATAAACCTAAGCTTCAGTATCATAATTGTATACTGGACTCGCAATAATATCAAAACTGATCATAAGTGGCTCTCTAATACATACTTCCCTACGACTAACAAATGCTTCATTCAATATCTAAGCTAAATCCGAGAAAAATAGTCTGATACTTGAATAAAAATGTAGCAAAGACATTTTATGAATTACTGTGATTACTAATGGAACCAGTGCTATAATACGGAAAAATTCTGTACCATAGAATAAAAAAAAATGCTATTAACCTGAGGTATTGAGAAATGAAGATGTGAAAAGCAACTTGATGCTGCATCATTACTCGTACATACGTCTACTATGGCACAACTATGAATGAACAAAACCAGTGTTAAGAATAAAACACTTATAAAATCTCTGTGGAATATTCAACACCTACTGTGTTTCAAATAAAAAACTTGTTCAAGTGATAAAACATGACACTAAAAGCACAATGCAATTTGTACAACCCATGTGTAATATATCAACAGTACTCCAAAGAAAACCTCTTTGTTGAGGGAAACGAAATGAGTATCTTGAAATTCATTCTTTAATACTTAAACTCAAAAGTATTAAAAATTCTCTATTCATAGCACAACCATCTGTGAGATCTAATTCTGAATTGCTGGTAATGAAACTATATGAAAACTGGAGTATCAACTCAGTATTCCAGTACTCTTTTAAGTCTAGTCATATTTTTACAGAAAAACATTTCAACATTATGTACATAATACTGAAAGTTACAACATAACCTGGGTTAAAGATCTTACCTAGAAAATATCAATATGGTGGTCATTTTTGTTTGAATGGTTTAAAAGAAAAATATATTTAAGAAAGAATGACTCAAAATGACTAGCGGTTTGAACTTACTGTACAGTATAATACATCTGATCTACCACTATGACTGCCAATACGGAATAATTCTAACTGCCAGCAATAAAATAGAGTACACTTTGGTATGAAAAAAGGATTAGTATTGAGTATGCAATGCCAATAATACATTTTACAGTAAAGAAAAATAAAAGCCAAATTAATGAAACTTATTTGCTTCAGTACTTGGGAATTAAACCTTTTAAACAGATAAGACTGCTACCTCTTTACTACCAAGTACTGCACTACATAAAAGAAATTAAACATATATTTAGTAAGTATATGGTATGGTGATTCATACATACATACATATACCAAGGCACTTCCCCCAATTTTGGGGGGTAGCCTACATTAACAAATGAAACAAAACAAAAAAGGGGACCTCTACTCTCTACGTTCCTCCCAGCCTAACAAGGGACTCAACCGAGTTCAGCTGGTACTGCTAGGGTGCCACAGCCCACCCTCCCACATTATCCACCACAGATGAAGCTTCATAATGCTGAATCCCCTACTGCTGCTACCTCTGCGGTCATCTAAGGCACCGGAGGAAGCAGCAGGGCCTACCGGAACTGCGTCACAATCACTCGCCATTCATTCCTATTTCTAGCACGCTCTCTTGCCTCTCTCACATCTCTCCTCCTATCACCCAGAGCTTCCTTCACTCCATCCATCCACCCAAACCTTGGCCTTCCTCTTGTACTTCTCCCATCAACTCTTGCATTCATCACCTTCTTTAGCAGACAGCCATTTTCCATTTTCTCAACATGGTCAAACCACCTCAACACATTCATATCCACTCTAGCTGCTAACTCATTTCTTACACCCGTTCTCACTCTCACCACTTCGTTCCTAACCCTATCTACTTGAGATACACCAGCCATACTCCTTAGACACTTCATCTCAAACACATTCAATTACTGTCTCTCCATCACTTTCATTCCCCACAACTCCGATCCATACATCACAGTTGGTACAATCACTTTCTCATATAGAATTCTCTTTACATTCATGCCCAACCCTCTATTTTTTATTACTCCCTTAACTGGCCCCAACACTTTGCAACCTTCATTCACTCTCTGACGTACATCTGCTTCCACTCCACCATTTGCTGCAACAACAGACCCCAAGTACTTAAACTGATCCACCTCCTCAAGTAACTCTCCATTCAACATGATATTCAACCTTGCATCACCTTCCCTTCTCGTTCATCTCATAACCTTACTCTTACCCACATTAACTCTCAACTTCCTTCTCTCACACACTCTTCAAATTCTGTCACTAATCGGCCAAGCTTCTCTTCTGTGTCTGCAACCAGTACAGTATCATCCGCAAACAACAACTGATTCACCTCCCATTCATGGTCATTCTCGTCTACCAGTTTTAATCCTCGTCCAAGCACTCAAGCATTCACCTCTCTCACCACTCCATCAACATACAAGTTAAACAACCACGGCGACATCACACATCCCTGCCTCAGCCCCACTATTCATAAAACATAAAAATGTTATAAAACTACATAATGCAAAAGGTTAGTTAACTGATGAATTTTTCTTTTACAATAAACCTTCCAATCTTAATTCCTACCAGTCTTTAGTGATCATATCCATTGCAAGGTAATGTTTTTCACTTCTTTAAGTCTCTCACTGCTGCAATATCAATCAATATAACAAATCAAAGGTTACTGGAGATCTGTTAATCAAAAATAATGTTAGAGCTGCTTTAGATTAATCAAGTAAATGCCATGAGATAGTGTACCGTACCAAAAGGCCTTTTACTGAGCAAATAGCATGAAATGCGGAATGTTGCACTGCCCTATTCAATATCAAGTGCAAGATAGCTTTAAACCTACAGTAAATATCAGACCTCAATAATGTGTGTAAAAGGCCCATTAGTGTCCATATTCAGAATTTGCCGAGCACCATATACCCCACACTTCACATTACCACTGGACACTTGTTCAACAGCCGTCCGCACTCCATGACATAGCTTGTGATATAGAGCTTCTCCTACATTCTTGTCAACATTATTATGATACTGCATAGCTTTTCCTTTTAATTTACCACCCAGCGTTGCCTGTGGAATTATAAGGATGTCGCCTTGGACATCGCAGATGGACACCCTTCTGCTGGTTTCGTTTTCACTAAGGCGAATATCTATGATGTGCTTCACAAGCTTTTCTACTGTTGCTTCTGAAGCTTGGTTGAGGAAACAAACAAAGACGACCATTCCTCGTCGGACCTAGAAAAGAAATACTGTAATCTAATGTTGTTAAAAATCCGTTTTAAAAAATCCATATATTCTGAAAAATATTGTGGGATGCTATTCCATAGTGGGTATACAATAGTTTCTACTTTCTTTTTCTTTTGTTTTTACAAAATATTGTACTTTCAATACCTTTAAATAGAAGTAAGCAAAAATAACTTTCCTTGTTAAACATTTTTGTTATGTTTACAACATTTGCATTATACTACATTTTATGTTTATATAATTCATCTCCTACTTTGAATAAGTTAAGAATCTAAATAATACAGGTTCCAACCTAAATTGAAGTCCATTTGGACCTTTCCTTTCTATGAGAAAAGAATTCTATGAGAAAAGGATAACTTTTACTGTGAAAAGAGGTATATCTTATTCAACAATCATATACTTCCAATAATTCATTATTACAATGCACAGCACAAGCACTTCATGTTAGTTTGACAAGGGACTCAACCGAGTTCAGCTGGTACTGCTAGGATGCCACAGCCCACCCTCCACGTTATCCACCAAAAAAATAAAGGTAATAAATCGAAATGGAACATCTGTGTTGACATGGAAAAATGTTATTTTTATAATAAAATAAATTTTTGAATATACTTACCCGGTGATTATATATAAGCTGCAACTCTGTTGCTCGACAGAAAACTCTACGTTAAAAATCCGACAGCGATCGCTATGCAGGTAGGGGGTGTACTTCAACAGCGCTATCTGTCGTGCAGGTACTCAGTACTCAATGTAAACAAAGAACTCAATTTTCTCCTCGGTCCACTGCGTCTCTATTGGGGAGGAAGGGAGGGTCCTTTAATATATAATCACCGGGTAAGTATATTCAAAAATTTATTTTATTATAAAAATAACATTTTTCAATATTTAACTTAGCCGGTGATTATATAAGCTGATTCACACCCAGGGGGGTGGGTAGAGACCAGCAATAAATGTTTACATTATTATGAGCTAAGGATTTTTTATTTCATTTTAGCAGTTATCAAAATAACAAACTTAAAATAAATAAGTACCTGGTAAGGAAGTCGACTTGAACAATTACTCTGCCTTTTTAAGTACGTCTTCCTTACGGAGCCTCGCGATCCTCTTAGGATGCTGAGCGACCCCTAGGAGCTGAAGTATCAAGGGTTGCAACCCATACAACAGGACCTCATCAAAACCTCTAATCTAGGCGCTTCTCAAGAAATGATTTTGACCACCCGCCAAATCAAGTAGGATGCGAAAGGCTTCTTAGCCTTCCGGACAACCCAAAAACAATAATAAAACATTTCAAGAGAAAGATTAAAAAGGTTATGGAATTAGGGAATTGTAGTGGTTGAGCCCTCACCCACTACTGCACTCGTTGCTACGAATGGTCCCAGAGTGTAGCAGTTCTCGTAAAGAGACTGGACATTCTTAAGATAAAAAGACGCGAACACTGACTTGCTTTTCCAATAGGTTGCGTCGATTATACTTTGCAGAGATCTATTTTGTTTAAAGGCCACGGAAGTTGCGACAGCTCTAACTTCGTGTGTCCTTACCTTCAGCAAAGCTTGGTCTTCCTCATTCAGATGGGAATGAGCTTCTCGTATTAACAGTCTGATAAAATAGGATAAAGCATTCTTTGACATAGGCAAAGATGGTTTCTTAACTGAACACCATAAAGCTTCAGACGGGCCTCGTAAAGGTTTAGTTCGTTTTAAATAGAACTTAAGAGCTCTTACAGGACATAAGACTCTTTCTAGTTCATTTCCAACCATACGATAAGTTTGGAATATCGAACGATATTGGCCAAGGCCGAGAAGGCAGCTCGTTTTTGGCTAGAAAACCAAGTTGTAGAACATGTAGCCGTTTCGGATGAGAATCCGATGTTCTTGCCGAAGGCATGAATCTCACTGACTCTTTTAGCTGTGGCTAAGCATACCAGGAAAAGAGTCTTTAAGGTGAGATCTTTCAGGGAGGCTGATTGTAGCGGTTCGAACCTGTCTGACATAAGGAATCTTAGTACCACGTCTAAATTCCAACCAGGTGTAACCAAACGACGCTCCTTCGTGGTCTCAAAAGACTTAAGGAGGTCCTGTAGATCTTTATTGTTGGAAAGATCTAAGCCTCTGTGACGGAAGACTGATGCCAACATGCTTCTGTAACCCTTGATAGTGGGAGCTGAAAGAGATCGTTCTTTCCTCAGATATAAGAGGAAGTCAGCTATTTGAGTTACAGAGGTACTGGTCGAGGATACGGATACTGACTTGCACCAGTTTCGGAAGATTTCCCACTTCGATTGGTAGACTCTAAGGGTGGATGTTCTCCTTGCTCTAGCAATCGCTCTGGCTGCCTCCTTCGAAAAGCCTCTAGCTCTCGAGAGTCTTTCGATAGTCTGAAGGCAGTCAGACGAAGAGCGTGGAGGCCTTGGTGTACCTTCTTTACGTGTGGCTGACGTAGAAGGTCCACCCTTAGGGGAAGTGTTCTGGGAACGTCTACTAGCCATCGAAGTACCTCGGTGAACCATTCTCTCGCGGGCCAGAGGGAAGCAACTAGCGTCAACCTTGTCCCTTCGTGAGAGGCGAACTTCTGCAGTACCTTGTTGACAATCTTGAACGGAGGGAATGCATATAGATCTAGATGTGACCAATCTAGGAGAAAGGCATCTATATGAACTGTTGCTGGGTCCGGGATTGGTGAGCAAAATATTGGGAGCCTCTTGGTCATCGAGGTTGCGAAGAGATCTATGGTTGGCTGGCCCCAGGTGGCCCAAAGTCTCTTGCATACATCCTTGTGGAGGGTCCATTCTGTTGGAATTATTTGTCCCTTCCGACTGAGACAATCTGCCATGACATTCAAGTTGCCTTGGATGAACCTCGTTACTAGTGATATGTCTAGACCTTTTGACCAGGTGAGGAGGTCCCTTGCGATCTCATACAACGTCAGAGAGTAGGTCCCTCCTTGCTTGGAGATGTACGCCAAAGCCGTGGTGTTGTCCGAGTTCACCTCCACCACTTTGCCTTGAAGGAGAGACCTGAAGCTTTTCCAGGCCAGACGTACTGCCAGTAGCTCCTTGCAGTTGAAATGCATTGTCCTTTGACTCGAGTTCCATATTCCCGAGCATTCCCGACCGTCTAATGTCGCACCCCAGCCTACGTCCGATGCGTCCGAGAAGAGAACGTGGTTGGGAGTCTGAACAGTCAGGGGAAGACCCTCTCTTAGGTTGATATAGTCCTTTCACCAAGTCAGACAAGACTTTATCTTTTCGGAAACCGGGATCGAGACCGCTTCTAGCGTCTTGTCCTTTTTCCAATGAAAAGCTAGATGGTATAGAAGAGGACGGAGGTGTAGTCTTCCTAGTGACACAAATTGATCCACGGATGACAGCGTCCCTACCAGACTCATCCACAGCCTGACTGAGCAGCGTTTCTTTTTCAGCATCTTCTGGATGGATAGCAGGGCTGGGGGCTGATCGTCTTGTTCAGCAACGTCCTCATCAGAGGGTTCCTCATCCGAAACTGATGAGGAAACGGCAACGGAGTGGGCAACGTCTGACTCGCTGAATCCGGTCGCACTGGTGGATGTGTGACGGAGCCGGACGCAATATCATGGAACTGCTGCACAGTCTGTGAACTGTCAACAACCATGGGTGCGCGAGGAAGCACAGCGTCAACCCGAAACTGTCTAGACCGTCTGGGTTGTGCAGTCAACACCCTACCGGGTTGCTGAGGTTGACGCACTGCGTCACAACAAGTCACCTCTGCTGGTTGTTGAACGTCCTGAACGTCAACAACCACCTCCGAGCGTCGCTTAACGTCAACGTGCGGCTGGCAACCCACACTGGGTCGCATCGGTGGAGGAACCACCTCAACTGGCAGACGCGAGTAGGTTACCTCAGCGTCAACAGGGCGCACAACCGACCGGTTGGAAGGTTGTTGGCCAGAAGGTTCTTCTCCGCATTTAAGTCCTCTATCAAGGACGCAAGCTTGGACTGCATGTCTTGCAGCAAAGCCCATTTAGGGTCTACGGGAGCAGGTGTGGCAACAGACGGGGTTAGCGACTGAGGCGGAACTGTTTACCATCCCTGAAAGCCTTGTTATGCGTGACATAATAGTACAACAAAACTTCAAAGGCTCGACAACAGCTGAGAAGTTGACCTGTAAACAACTTGGAGCGTCTCCTGGCTAGGCGCCAGGGAGAGTCTACCAGAATTGAGAAGTCTATCTGGGCAGAGGCATGAACTCCCAAGCCGAGAACTTCTCTCGTGTCATATCAGACTCTCGCTCTATAAACCAGTTTAAAAGAAGGGAAAGCAAAGGCTGTATCCCCCAAACTCCTCCTGGTGAAAAACCAGTCGCCTAGCCAACGTAACGCTCTCTAGGAGAGCGAGAGAGCACTAGCTTAAAAACAACGGCTTCGAAGTAGCTAGGCCTAGTGTAAGCTCTGACGTTTAGGCGAACGAGGAGCAGCAGTTACAAGATCCGGACGAAGATCCTTAAAAAAATCATCATGATTTAATTAAAGTCCATAGGAGGCTAAGCAGCTTAAGGCTCCTCTCCATCTGACAGAGTCCTCAAGGGAATATCAGTAGGAGGGAGAACAGCAACTTCCTCATCTACAGGAACCTTGTCCGATAAAAGCTGAGTCTCTCACTGGTGCATTAGTAGCGGACCAGAACGCAACGTCATGTAACTGCTTGACAGTCTGTGAACTGTCAACAACTGAACTGTCAACCACAACAGGTGCGTGAGGACGTACAGCGTCCACTCGAGACTGCTTTGACTGCCTAGACTGAGCAGTCAAAACAACTCTAGAATGCAGAGGTTGACGCACAGCGTCAAAACAAATCAACTTCGATTGTTAGTGAACGTCTAGAACGTCAACAGGAGCATCAGCCAGTGGCCTAACGTCCAAATGCGGCTGAAAAACCACACGAGACCGCATCGAGTGTGGTTCTAAACAACCTGACTGACGTGACTAAGCTACGCCAACGTCAACAGTAAGCACAAAGGAACGTTAGGTTGGCTGAAAGCCAGGATATCGATGAGATAAACGGCTAGACTCAACGGACTAATCGGCAGAATAGTCTTCCATAAGGGAGGCAAGCATATACTGCATGTTTTGCCATACAACCCCTTAAGGATCAACGGAAATGGTTGTGGTAATAGACGAGGGTAACGTCTGTGACCGCAACACTTTGCCTACAAAAAAAGACTTTCGGAGTCTGTGTTACGCTTTTGTTAGGCGGCGAGCAGTTATCCGATGACTGCATAGGGTCAGAGCTGTCCTAATGGCTGTAACCAGGACGCTGGACCTGTCCTGAAAGGACTGACTTTCGCTTAAGGGCTTCGAAACCTTGTGACAGGTTTCTTATGCGAAAAGCCTACGGATGGCGAGGAGAAACAACGTCTCTCTCGTCTTATGGTAGGGGAGATCTTGGTAAGAAACACCCGATACCATAGAGGGAAAATGTCTGTTCGTTGGTCAAGGCCTCTCGAACCCATAAGTCTTTTGACATTACTTCTCCCCTGGGCTTGGGAGCTTGCAAGAGGTCCCGGACTAGGTGAACGACAGGCACGAACAGACGAACCCTCGGACGCAACACTGTAACACTTTGCGCCTCGGACGCAACACTGTAACACTTTGCGCATATCACTTTATCACTTCGATTTTCTGTTTTGCACTTATTTCTACCTGAAACACGCAATTCTACCCTTCATTAAAAGGTAGTAATTGCGAAATTAGTCGTATAATGCAAGCTCATAATACCAGCAAAAAACAGAAAACATATTTTAAGATAAAAAGAAAAATCAGTGGCTGGGAAAGAGACTAAACACTAGTTCATATAACTACGTTTTCAATCTCTCACCGCACATAGCCTGGGGACGAGAATAAAAACCTAAAAACGTTTTATCCTTCCTCCCCGTACAGAGACTAGGGACGAGAGTAAAACGAGAACGTTACCCGCTTGAACGGAACGTTTTCTCTCCTCTCTCTCCCTCCGTCTCTATCTCTCTCTCTCTTTCTCTCTTGATTTCGCACATAAGAGAAGAGCCCAATTATATATCGTCAAAAAAAACATGTTATTTGACTAAAGGAAAAAACTGAAAGGTTTTTCAAATAAAAAGTTCCTTTAAATTAGAATTTAAAACATTTAAGCTAAGAAAGAATGAACAAAACGTCAGAATCGATTTACTCTTACTGCAAAGTGAAACCGTGAAACACTCTCTCTCTATCGTAACGATAGAGCGCATGTTGAACGTCCTGAACGTCAACAACTGCGTAGCATAAAAAACTAAACGTTAGTTCATCTTTGAAAACAGTACGAAGACTATCAAAGAAATTCTTTCATAAAATATTACATTTAAAGTTTTAAATCCTTTAAAAGCTAAAGACGATATAAAGGGCTCAATGTTGATTAACTTCGGTTTCCAAGTTAGGACCGCCTACTCTCAGGAAAGGTCTATATAAACAAAGCATTAAAATTTATTTTATATGTTTATAAAAAATGGAAAGTTAATCGAAGAGGCCTAATAAAGGCGGAGAGATATAAAATATATAGAGGAAAATCTATAACGTGATAAGATAATTACTAAAAGCCTAAACACACTTCCGTCTAAGGGAAGGATCGGCCATTTAAAAGTGAAAGAAAGTCCATACTCTCTTTGTCACCATAATTAAATCTATCCAAAACGATTTCAAGTTTTGATATGAAGATAAAACACCTGCATAGCGAAAGCTCAAAACTAGAATAGTGTACTTCACCAATAGTTGTGAAAACAAATCCAGTTAGCAACAGCGAATTAGTAGGTCTTGCCGGTAGCCCGACAGAGAGAAAATTGAGTTCTTTGTTTACATTGAGTACTGAGTACCTGCACGACAGATGGCGCTGTTGAAGTACACCCCCTACCTGCATAGCGATCGCTGGCGGATTTTTAACGTAGAGTTTTCTGTCGAGCAACAGAGTTGCAGCTTATATATAATCACCGGCTAAGTTAAATATTGAAAAAAATATTTTCAAACAATTCTAAGGCTTCAAAGATACAAATCAGGGATTGCAAATAGATTTTTTTTGCTGCTCTCAATGAGTTGGAACAGTTCTGAAATTCAAACCCTATTGGATGATTTGGCAATTCTACACATTTCAGTTGATTTGCATTAAAGTACACTGGCAGGAGGAAGAAAGAGATGTCTTTATGATACAATGGAATGTAAGTATGAGACATATAAAATACAGTAAATCACAGTAGGAAACTACAGAAAATAAGCAAATTTGTCAACTTATATTACTACAGGATTGTCTAGAATTCCATCTAACTGATTTATACATTACAGTACTACAGTCTAAATAAAAACTGGGTCCTTATTGACCCTGTGATTATTTAAAATCACTATGTCACTTATTCCTAAATAGTTATAAAAGACTATTGTTAAGGGATCAGAGATGAGGAATCATCGTCTTGATACCTCACATGTATTACATATATCACAACACAGAATTAGTGAAGAAAATTCACTAATAATTAATAACATCTATTATGTAGATTTCTGACTAGCAGTGTAATACCAAAACATGATATAAAGCTATGTGGTTGAAATCAAATACTTATCGTAAGTAAAATATAAAAGTGACTACATGATTTTCAGAATGAAGTAACTTGGACTTGTATTACCTTGAGGCTGCCTACATCATTTTCAAAACAACAAAGATAACAAATTTTAAAGTAATTTGTATTTTTTCTAACTAAACAAACCTGAGTTCTTTACACAGAAGATAATAGCACAAGCTGGAACACGGATATAAAAACTTATAATGAGATGTTAACAATTGGTTCGGCTGTTACCAGTAGGTAGCAGGCAAGCTACCCCCAGTCACTCACTACAACTCCACTTTGAATACAGATGGGATTTCTGGGGGTAATATGTGTAAAAATATGACAAATTCGTAGATAATTTGTATTTTTCCTAACTATACAAACCTGAGTTATTTAATAGGGGTATTACTTTCAGCGTAGCTGAAATGACGAGCCATTAATTTTTAACGAGGGTTTACTACCTTGCTACCTTCCCCCCTCGCACACACCTGTGCTTAAGCTCACTTTGCTTGGAGGTAGGACTGGCGGGTAAGTTTGGTTAAATAGCTAAGGTTTGTATAGTTAGGAAAAATACAAATTATCTTCGAATTAGTCATTTGATCCGTAACTGAAATACAAACCACGCTATTTAATAGGGGTGACTCACCCATTAGGAAGGGTGGACGTCCCAACCAGTCTGGCTTTTGGCTTTGCCCGAGGACTCCTTATTTAAGTGTGTAAGCACTCAAGAAATAAGGAGTCCCTGCACCTCGCTAAAACCTTGCTATGCAAGGTCTGCGGCCTACGCAAGCTGTGTGTGAAGGTATGATGAAGTGTGACTCGTCTTAGAAAGTTGTTCTGAAGTTCTTTAGATGGAAACTTGTAGACTAGGACTTTCCCAATACCACCTCGTCAGGGTATGGGGACGTATCAGTATTAATATTAATACTAGGAACACAAGGGAGCATGGTTTACCTGCAGTGGTTTGAGGTCAGCTATGCAGAGAACCCAGGATGCTGCTTTCCCCAAGAGAGGGGATGATGAAGAAAAGAATAAGGGCCAGTCAAACCTTTTCATTCATGCACACTAAAACCGGATAACAATGCCCTCAACCTTCTGCTACTCGTCCAATAAGGAGCTTGAGGTTTTAAACCGGCTGTTGTGCAGCCACCACAGGAACGATAGAGAACGTATCGAGTCTCCTGTGGGTCACGTCTTGCAGGTAGTGGGATGTGAACGTTGTTTGCCGTTTCCACACCCCCAGCTTGAAGAACCTGCGTCACTGAAAAATTTCTTTTGAAGGCCTGGGACGTAGTTATGTCCCTGACATCATGTGCTCTGGGGCAACGTGACGGAGGAGGGTCTGGATTCAGTGCCAGGTCAATGACCCTGCAAATCCATGCAGAGATGGTGTTCTTGGTGACCCTCCTCTTAGTCCTTCCTGTGCTGATGAATAGTGCTGGCAAACGAGGACGGGCTGCGGCTGTTCTTTTGAGGTACAGCCTCAAGCTCCTTATTGGGCATAGTAAGAGATGGTCTAGGTCATCTGTTACAGTACGGAGACTAGAAATCCAGAAGGAATCGAATCGAGGATCCACTACTCCTGGATTCTGAGTCTTAGCAATAAACTCAGGGACGAAGCTGAACGTTACTTCCCCCCATACCCTTGAATGGGCGATGTCATATGAGAGACCATGAAGTTCGCTGACTCGCTTGGCCGAGGCCAAAGCTAGCAGGAACACCGTCTTCCAGGTTAGGTGGCGATCTGATGCCTGGCGTAATGGTTCATAGGGAGGTCTCTTAAGAGACCTGAGAACTCTAACCACGTTCCACGGGGGAGGTCTCACTTCCCACTGAGGGCAGGTAAGCTCATAACTCTGTATGAGTGGACAAAGTTCTAGCGATGAAGAAATGTCCATTCCTTTCAGCCTGAAGGCGAGGCTTAAGGCTGAGCGATAGCCTTTCACTGCCGAGACTGAAAGGCGCATTTCTCCACGCAAATACACGAGGAACTCTGCTATTGTTGGAATAGTGGCATCGAGTGGAGAGATACTCCTTCCACGACACCAACCACAGAAGACTTTCCACTTTGCCTGGTGGACTGCTGCTGAAGACATTCGCAGGTGTCCACACATCTTGATAGCAACTTGTTGCGAAAATCCTCTCTCAGAGAGATGCTGGATAGCCTCCAGGCATGAAGCCGTAGTGAACCTACGACTTTGTGGAAAATGTTGGCATGTGGTTGTTTGAGTAGATTGCGTCGTGGAGGGAGTTCTCTTGGTGGCTCCGTTAGGAGTTGCAGAAGGTCCGGGAACCATTCTGCATGATGCCATAGCGGAGCTATCAGGGTCATTGAAAGATTGGCCAATGTTCTGGTCTTGTTGAGTACCCTCCTCATCAGACAGAACGGGGGAAAGGCGTAAACGTCGATGTTGTCCCACCGTTGTTGGAAAGCATCTTGCCAGAGAGCCTTGGGGTCTGGGACTGGGGAACAGTACAACGGGAGCCTGAAGTTCAGGGCCGTAACGAAGAGGTCCACAGTTGGAGAACCCCACAAAGTCGGGAATTTGTTGGCTACTAGATGATCCAAAGACCAATCGGTACTCACTATCTGAGATGCTCTGCTCAGGTTGTCAGCGAGCATATTCCTTTTGCCCGGAATGAAGCGTGCCGATAGTAGTATCGAGTGGATTTCGGCCCATCTCAGTATCTCTACTGCTAGATGGGGTAGTTGCAGCGAAAAAGTACCTCCTTGTTTGTTGATGTAGGCCACTACTGTGGTGTTGTCGCTCATCACCACCACAGAGTGACTTGCCAGGTACTCTTGGAACTGTTGAAGGGCTAGAAAGACGGCCTTCATCTCTAGGAGATTTATGTAGAGGTACAGTATACATAAACATTAAGAATGTTTACATATATATACAAGTATAAGAAAAAGTAAGTTAAAAGACAAAAATTAATGGCAGTCCAAAATAGGCGAGGAGGGAGAGAGGAAACAACTGCTCTCGCTCCGAGCCAACAGTAAAGTGAGCTCAAGCACAGGTGTGTGTGAAGGGAGGGGGGTAGCAAGCTACCCTCCCCTACCCCCGCTAACTAGCGGTGTGGGTAGTAAACCCTCGTTAAATCTTAATGGCTCGTCATTTCAGCTACGCCGGAAGTAATATGACAAATTCGAAGATAATTTGTATTTTTCCTAACCATACAAACCTTAGCTATTTACAAAGGGTATTACTTTTAGCGTAGCTGAAATGGCGAGCCATTAGAATTTAACGAGGGTGTATTACCCCCGCGCTAGTTAGCGGGGGGGGGTAGGGGAGTGGTAGCTAGCTACCCCTCCTCCCCCTCACACACAGGTGAATACTCACTTTCACTTAGAGGTAGGACTTGTCTTGGGGGACAGGGCTGACGGGCAAATATGTGTAAATAGCTAAGGTTTGTATGGTTAGGAAAAATACAAATTATCTTCGAATTTGTCATTTGTTCCGTAACCGAAATACAAACCACGCTATTTACAAAGGGTGACTTATCCCTTGGGAAGGGTGGAAAGTCCCCAGCCATACTGGCTTTGGCTTTACCCGGGGACTCAGAATCCGAGTGAGTCGCACTCGAGAAAAGGAGTCCCTGCACCTCACAAGTTCCTTGCTCCGCAAGGAACCATGTGGCCTACGTAAGCTTGTGTGTGAAGGAAGAAGTGTGACCCGTCCTAGGCAGTTGACCTGGAGTTCCAGAAGGAACTCTGGGTTAGGACGTTCCCAATACCACCTCGTCAGGGTATGGGGGACGCGACAGTATTGACTCAATACTCGGAACACAAGGAAGCATGGTTTACCTGCAGAGGTTCGAGGTCAGCTATGCAGAGACCAGGATGCTGCTTCCCCGTAGAGGGGATGATGAAGAAAGAAGTAAGGGCCAGACATACTTCTTTCGTTCATGCAGACTAAAACCTGATAACAATGCCCTCAACCTTCTGCTACCTGTCCAAAAAGGAGCCTGAGGTTAGACCAGCTGTTGTGTAGCCACCACAGAGCGATAGAAAACGTATCGAGACTCCTGTGGGTCACGCCCTGCAGGAAGCGGGCTGCGAAGGTCATTAGACGCTTCCAGACTCCAGCTTGTAGCACCTGCGTCACAGAGTAGTATTACTCGAAGGCGAGGGACGTTGCGATGTATCCAAAATCGTGCTGTAGGGCGACGTGACGGGGGAGGGTCTGGAGACAGGTCGAGATGAATGTCCTTGAGTCCGGGCTGAAGAGGTATACTGGTGACTCTCCCCCCATGTCCTCCTTGTGCTCCCAAATCGGCTGCAACTGAGGACAAACTGCAGCTGTTCCCAGCGCTAACCTCTCGATTCCTTTACTGGCAAGAAAGAGAAGGTCTTGGGACATCAGATACAGAATGGAGACTCGAAATCTTGAATGAATCGGACCGAAGGGCCGGGACCCTCAGATTCTGAGTCTAGCCAACAACTCAGGAGCGAGCCTGAATGTTGCCTTCCCCTCTTCCTTAGAAAGGGGGGAGTAGTAAGAGACCAAGAAGATTGCTTACACACTGGCCGTGGCCAGAGTGAGCAGAAGACCCAAGGCGGAATACAATCTGAGGCCTGTCGTAAAGGGTCTTGAGAAGATCTCTTAAAGGACTAAAAGTCCGAGCCATGCTCCAAGTTGGAGGTCTTCCTCCGACTAGGGCAGGGACGATCGTAGCTTCGCATGAGCGAGGATAGATCCAGCGGGCAGGAAAAAGTTATTCCTTTAAGCCTAAAGGTCAGGGAAAGGCTGAGCGACAGGCTTCATTGCCGAGAGCGGACAGGAGTTTCCTCCCGCCGAAAGGCAATAAGACCGTTATTGCTGGAGAAGAGGCCTCAAGGGAAGAGGTATATCTCCCACGGCACCAACCACCTTAGACTCTTCACTTTGCCTGGGAGACCCCTGTGGATGACTATCGCCGAAGACGCGACCTCCGTACCGCGACTGTAGCGGGTTGTCTCTTCTTGAGGAGGAAGCGTAGTGTCTCCAGGCATGAAGCCGAAGCGACGCCCCGGTTCGGGAGAGATGTCGCAGTGTGGTTGCTTGAGTAGTCTGCCCCGTGGGAGAAGCTCTCCCGGGAGTTCCGTCAGGGGAAGCAGAGGGTCCAGAAACCGTTCTGCGCATAGTCCCAGTGGAGCTCTCCCATTGAAAGGTTGACAGACAACCTGGTCTTGTTGAGACCCATTGTCCACAGACAAAAAGGAGGAAAGACGCAGGCGTCGAAGTTGTCCCACCATCACCGGAATGCATCTTGCCAGAGTCTCGGGGTCTGAGACTGGGGGGAAGAATAGCGGAAGCTTGAGGTTCCAAGCTGTCGCGATCAGGTCCCCCAGACCAGCACTTGCTGGTTACCCAAGGTCAAAGACCACCAGGTACACTCTCTCTACGAGGCTCTGCTCGGATAGTCTGAGAGAAACATTACTCTGCCTGGAATGAGAGAGCCGATGGTGGTATTGAGAGAATCTCAATCATCCCGGTATCTCTACTGCAAGATGTGAAGGTGTGAAAATGCGTCCCCTGATGGTTAGAATGAAGTCGACGCGCAACGGGGCGACTCGGCAGGAGCTGTAGGATCTGAAGAGGGGCCAGACTAAGGCCCCTAAGCCTGCCTGAATGATGGAGAGGTATCCTTCAGGTCTTGACCATAGGCCTGGACCGGAACATGCCCCCCCCCCCCCCCCTTCCTTTCACAAGTCCGAGAACCGCATCAAGAATGTGGGGAAAGGACGAGAATATCCACTACCATCAAGAGGCTCCATAGGTCAACACCCATTGCAGGTCTAATAGTTCCGCTGGTCCCCTAGGGCCAGGGAATCCGGTTAAACATTGCCTGAAGCCACCGGAACTTGGATCGCCCCACATGGAACTTATCCTGAGGCGACCGTTCGGACTATAGACGGGTCAATGAGGAAAGGAGAACTAGGAAACGTTCCAAGGTAGGGCTGAAAGCTCTGCTTGACTGAGAACAGGTACTGCGACTCTCCTCAGTCTTGCCACAGTCAACCGAGAGGAAGGCTCGGAGGATGTGGTAACAGAATCTGGCGTCCCCAGGTGGTCACCCATCCAAGTACCGACGTTGCTTAACTTCGCTGGACGGACGAGAAGCGGGGTTTCCAACGTGGTAAGGCCGTTGACTCAATATCATGGCCAGATACTCCAGATGTTGAGGCAGAGGAAGAGAAGGCTCCAAGCAAAATACCATGAGCCCACACTCATGGTAAGCATCCGGAAGCTTGTCCCGGCGCTGAAGAAGGTCGAACCCGAGCCTACCGGAGTTGACCAGCCCTCCAAACATCAGAGGAGGCGGAAGCCTGCACCTGAGCGGCCAAGAGGAAGGCAGGGAGAGTTCTCTGGGGAAACAAACCTGCTATGCCACGGCGGGATAGCCACACTGCATTATAAGCAGGAATACTTGCAGTCTAGGCTGAATTCGACGAGCACCCTGGAAGATGGATGGAATGGAAACTGAAAGTACCCGTCCTTCCGATCCAGGGTTTAAGGAGTCCTGTCGCCTCGTTACCAGTCTGATCGATTCTGCTGGTCTACGCTGGCCGAAGTTTGTTCGACAAACTTGATCAGGGCTGAGAGGTCGACTACGGACGTCCCCTCTCAGATCCTTCCTTACAAGAAAGGATCGACTGAGGGGGCCGGGGGTGAAGCCGTCGATGATCCTAAGGAAGACCTTCGCCTAAGGTATGGATCATTCTGCCCAACCGGGCAACTCTGCTGACGCTATGGCAAGAGGTTCAGAGACACTGAATTCGCTGACAGAGACGGCAGGCGCGATATCCTTGGCTAATCACAGAGATTGTGCGGGAATGGGCATCGGGAAGCTGTCATTCGGATGAGTAACCTTAAGCATCCTCCCAGCGAAAAACCTGCAATCCTAGAGTTCGTGAACTCCTTAAGGACTATGCCCCCCCCGGGGGAGTCTCCCGTGCCATCTGTTCCTGACAGGAGGAAACTGCAATTGGACACCTTGTCCCAGTTGTCGTAGCCGATAACTTAGGCCGACGTGGTTGAAAGAAAAGGGCGCTGGAGCCCTGCAGTCTGGAAGAAAGCGCCTTGGAGGAGTGAAACCGGAAGTCGATTTCCTCAGCACAGCAGCTGTCTAAGTCTCTGTCCTTGGGCACAAACAAACTCTTCTCAAGGATGGAAGGGTGTCTGAGGTCGTCGACCTCCACAGATGAGACACCCGAAGGAAGCCCTCAGTCAGCGCGTCCAGATGGTACAACATCGAGCTCTTCCGCAAGTTAGATACTTAACGACGAAAGGCCAAGGTGCCTGAGCTCGAGAGGAGGAAAGTACCCTTGATCTTCCTGTAGCTTCCTTGAACCAAACCTCGGGCCGTAACCGAGGAGGGAAAGAACCTGGTAAGCTCCCAGAGGAAGAGGTAAGCAGTCACCCCTCGTCCGATGGAGAAATCTCGAACGGAAAGCCCCCCCGCCAAAAATCCTTCCAGGTAATGACGGGGAAGGGCTAACCCAGGTTCAGGAAAGAGGAGTGTTGCTCAGATCTCCCTTAAGTTTCTCCTATTCTTGCAAGTGCCATGCTCTGCGTTTACGGGGTGAGGCCGTGTTCTGGAAATACGCTCCAGAAGAACTCGCCAGGCTGGTCATGCTGCGAAAACCCCATTGGGAATCGTGGTCGCAATCGCCCTGGAGCTCGCGCGACGGAAATTCAAAGATTTTCGCGTGGGCGAACGTGGAAGCGCTCATGCGCGGTAACGCAAACGAAGGTGAGCGAAGGAGCGCAGAAGGAGGGCGAGCGTGGTAGGAAGGGCGAGAGCTGGTGGTCGGCGAGCGATAACCCATAGACGAGCAATGGATACTGCAAGAAAAAAGCCGACATTTGTGCGAAGAAACACTGTAGGTTCGCGCGACGGAACACCATCCGTCCGCGCGATGGAAAAACCTTTGGTTCGCGCGTGGGCGAACATTGGAGAGCATGAGCGTAGACGTGTAGGCACGTGGGAGCGGTCGCGCGCGGGCGCGCAGGCGAGCGGTCGTGAGGGTGGGCAGGTGGATGAGAGCGAGTCCGAGGCGGCGAACGCAAGCGTTAGCGCGATGGCGAGGAAACGCGCCGCCGCGTGGGCGAGGAAGACCGCTGGCGATATGGATCAACAAGCGATCGGTGGTGAGCTGGTGAATGCAAATGCGCAGGTTGGCGATGGCGCGTTGTGTTATGCCGACGCGATGGTCGAGCAGTTTGCAAAGGTGAGCGATCGCGAGCAGCCTGTGCAGGAGGGCGATCGCGCGATGGTGATCAGCATGCGCCGGGTCGCGCGATGGTGATCAGCATGCGCCGGGTCGCGCGATGGTGATCAGCATGCGCCGGGTCGCGCGATGGTGATCAGCATGCGCCGGAGTATGCGCAGGGTCGCGCAATGGTGATCAGCATGCGCAGGGTCGCGCGATGGTGATCAGCATGCGCAGGGTCGAGCGATGGTGATCAGCATCCGCAGGTGTGCGGTCGCGCGATGGCGATCAGCATCCGCAGTTGAGGGTCGCGCGATGGCGATCAGCATCCGCAGTTGAGGGTCGCGCGATGGCGATCAGCATCCGCAGTTGAGGGTCGCGCGATGGCGATCAGCATCCGCAGTTGAGGGTCGCGCGATGGCGATCAGCATCCGCAGTTGAGGGTCGCTCGATGGCGATCAGCATCCGCAGTTGAGGGTCGCGCGATGGGGATCAGCATCCGCAGTTGAGGGTCGCGCGATGGCGATCAGCATCCGCAGTTTGAGGGTAGCGCGATGGCGATCAGCATCCGCAGTTGAGGGTCGCGCGATGGCGATCAGCATGCGCAGGTGAGCTAGTAGCTGGCGAACCATGTTCCTTCAGAAGTGTTGGAGAACGTTGGCGTGCCGGCTGTAACACACGTGGGAGATCCGGAGATCGCCGAGAGACAGGTGATTGCTGGCGAGCTGATGATCGCTGGCGAGCTGATGATCGCTGGCGAGCTGATGATCGCTGGCGAGCTGATGATCGCTGGCGAGCTGATGATCGCTGGCGAGCTGATGATCGCTGGCGAGCTGATGATCGCTGGCGAGCTGATGATCGCTGACGAGCGAGCAGAAGGCTACGCGTGGAAGCCTGCGCAAAGAAGAAGAGTCCTTGACCCCGACCTGAACCGAAGTTCTAGATCGCGAGGGCGAACGTGGGCGCGTAACAGGAACCAACAGGAACCGCAGGGATGATCATCTTGAAAGCGCTGACGAACAGGAGAGCGCTGATGAGAAGAAGAGCGCCTGTGTGCTAACACTGAGCAGGAGCAGGAGAGAACACAGCAGAAGGGCGCGCAGGGAAACCCTGACACGCAAGGGAAGAACCCCCGTGGGGGCAACCCTTTGCCCCGAAGGGATCGTTGTCCGCCGGAAGACTGATGTCCGTCGGAAGACCGCTGTCCGTCGGGAAGACCGTTGTCCGTCGGGAGGACCGTTGCCCGTCGGAAGACGAGATCAGACTGCTGTCCATCTGCACCAAGGCGGAAGATCGAGAAAAAGGAGTTGTAGGCTGCAAACGGAGATCCAAAAAGACGCCTCAAGCACCCTTATAGGGAGATGAGAGGCCCTTACGACGAGGCGGACGGTGGGCCTTACGGCGAGGGAGGCCAACAGCAACAGCAACAGCAACAGAAGAAACCTCCGAAGAGGAGTCTCTATGAGTGTACTCTCTCGCGAACGAAAGAGAAACACTTCGTGGAAGAGACTGGTAAGCCAGTGACCTAAAAGGAGCAATCCTCCGAAGAGGAGCTCCTGCAGTTGCCCAGCCCCTTGAGCGAAACTGCAGGTGCGACCGCTCAGCACCAAGAGCATAGTCGCACAAAAAAAAGGCAAGAGAAGAACCCCCCAAAAGGGGAAAAACTCAAGCCTGGACAGGAAAAACTTCCCTCGGAAGGAAAGTTACCCGCCCAAGGAGACAAGCCTCCTGAGAGTTCTAAAATGAACTGGAGAGCTGTCCGTCGTCACGGGAGTACTTCCAGTAGAAGGAGACACGCCCCTGACGAAAACACAAGGGGGGAGGCAGCAACAGCCGAATCCCCAGGACTCAACAAGACAGCTCACACCGTTGCCATATTACAGAAACGAACTAGATCGGTAACTGTAAAAAATAACACAAAAAAACATTAGTACACATTCATTCCCCCGGGAAGGCTCCGAAGAGGAATCCCGAGGGAAAGGAACAAGAATTACACAACAGGCACGTGCCCTCACAACCACTTACACTCGCGGAAGGAGAGCTGTAACCAAAACAGAATTATAACAATTATAATTATGTAACTATGTAATTATGTAATTTAAAAATGAATGAACACTAAAGAAAGAACGAAAACCACGAAAGGAATCGTTCTACAAGCTGAAAAACAAAAAACAACTACAATCAGATTCATAACTAATTGAGACAAACGTACGGCGTAGCAACCCCCCCACACGGAAAGGAAGCTACAAGGCCGTAGTAACACGTAGTAAAAGGGTGAACGACCTCAAGAGAGAGAGAGAGAGAAAGACATAAGTCAAACTCGATCGCCACCCATAAAATTACGCCGTGGTGGCCTAACTGCCGAGGCCTCCACGTAGATATCGTACACTACACACACAAAGCTGAAAAGGAAACTTACTTATTTCTATACTCAAATATATATACAAACATGAAAAATGTTATTTTCATTAGTAAAATAAATTTTTGAATATACTTACCCGATGATCATGTAGCTGTCAACTCCGTTGCCCGACAGAAATCTACGGTCGGGATACGCCAGCGATCGCTATCCAGGTGGGGGTGTACTTCAACAGCGCCATCTGTGGTCAGGTACTCAAGTACTTCTTGTCAACAAGAACTCAATTTTCTCCTCGGTCCACTGGTTCTCTATGGGGAGGAAGGGCGGGTTCTTTAATTCATGATCATCGGGTAAGTATATTCAAAAATTTATTTTACTAATGAAAATAACATTTTTCAATATTAATCTTACCCGATGATCATGTAGCTGATTCACACCCAGGGTGGTGGGTGGAGACCAGCATACATGTTAACAAAGAAGCTAAGTATCCCGTATTTCATTTTATTAGTTATTCAAAATAACATAAAATAAATAAGTACCTGGTAAGGAAGTCGACTTGAACCATTACTCTGCCTTTATTAAGTACGTCTTCCTTACTGAGCGTAGCGGTCCTCTTAGGATGCTGAACGACTCTTAGGTGCTGAAGTATAAAGGGCTGCAACCCATACTAAAGGACCTCATCACAACCTCTAACCTAGGCGCTTCTCAAGAAAGAATTGACCACCCGCCAAATCAACAAGGATGCGGAAGGCTTCTTAGCCGACCGTACAACCCAAAAACAACAATAAAAAGTATTCAAGAGAAAGGTTAAAAAGGTTATGGGATTATGGGAATGTAGTGGCTGAGCCCTCACCTACTACTGCACTCGCTGCTACGAATGGTCCCAGGGTGTAGCAGTTCTCGTAAAGAGACTGGACATCTTTGAGATAGAATGATGCGAACACTGACTTGCTTCTCCAATAGGTTGCATCCATAACACTCTGCAGAGAACGGTTCTGTTTGAAGGCCACTGAAGTAGCCACAGCTCTCACTTCATGTGTCCTTACCTTCAGCAAAGCAAGGTCTTCTTCCTTCAGATGAGAATGTGCTTCTCTAATCAGAAGCCTGATGTAGTAAGAAACTGCGTTCTTAGACATTGGTAGAGAAGGCTTCTTGATAGCACACCATAAGGCTTCTGATTGTCCTCGTAAAGGTTTTGACCTTCTTAGATAGTACCTAAGAGCTCTAACTGGGCAAAGTACTCTCTCTAGTTCGTTCCCCACCAAGTTGGACAGGCTTGGGATCTCGAACGACTTAGGCCAAGGACGTGAAGGAAGCTCGTTTTTAGCCAAAAAACCGAGCTGCAAGGAACATGTAGCCGTTTCAGATGTGAAACCTATGTTCCTGCTGAAGGCGTGGATCTCACTTACTCTTTTAGCTGTTGCCAAGCACACGAGGAAAAGAGTTTTTAATGTTAGGTCCTTAAAAGAGGCTGATTGGAGAGGTTCAAATCTTGATGACATAAGGAACCTTAGGACCACGTCTAGATTCCAGCCTGGAGTGGACAACCGACGTACCTTTGAGGTCTCAAAAGACCTAAGGAGGTCCTGTAGATCTTTGTTGGTGGAAAGATCCAAGCCTCTGTGGCGGAAAACCGCTGCCAACATACTTCTGTAACCCTTGATCGTAGGAGCTGAAAGGGATCTTACGTTCCTTAGATGTAACAGGAAGTCAGCAATCTGGGTTACAGTGGTACTGGTTGAGGAAACTGCATTGGCCTTGCACCAGCTTCGGAAGACTTCCCACTTAGACTGATAGACTCTGAGAGTGGATGTCCTCCTTGCTCTGGCAATCGCTCTGGCTGCCTCCTTCGAAAAGCCTCTAGCTCTTGAGAGTCTTTCGATAGTCTGAAGGCAGTCAGACGAAGAGCGTGGAGGTTTGGGTGTACCTTCTTTACGTGAGGTTGACGTAGAAGGTCCACTCTTAGAGGAAGAGTCCTGGGAACGTCGACCAGCCATTGCAGTACCTCTGTGAACCATTCTCTCGCGGGCCAGAGGGGAGCAACCAACGTCAGCCGTGTCCCTTTGTGAGAGGCGAACTTCTGAAGTACCCTGTTGACAATCTTGAACGGCGGGAATGCATACAGGTCGAGATGGGACCAATCCAGCAGAAAAGCATCCACGTGAACTGCTGCTGGGTCTGGAATCGGAGAACAATACAACGGGAGCCTCTTGGTCATCGAGGTAGCGAACAGATCTATGGTTGGCTGACCCCACAGGGCCCAAAGTCTGCTGCAAACATTCTTGTGAAGGGTCCACTCTGTGGGGATGACCTGACCCTTCCGGCTGAGGCGATCTGCCATGACATTCATATCGCCCTGAATGAACCTCGTTACCAGCGTGAGCTTTCGATCTTTTGACCAGATGAGGAGGTCCCTTGCGATCTCGAACAACTTCCTCGAATGAGTCCCTCCCTGCTTGGAGATGTAAGCCAAGGCTGTGGTGTTGTCGGAGTTCACCTCCACCACCTTGTTTAGCTGGAGGGACTTGAAGTGTATCAAGGCCAGATGAACCGCCAACAACTCCTTGCAATTGATGTGAAGTGTCCTTTGCTCCTGATTCCATGTTCCCGAGCATTCCTGTCCGTCCAAAGTCGCACCCCAGCCCGTGTCTGATGCGTCCGAGAAGAGACGGTGGTCGGGGGTCTGAACAGCCAAAGGTAGACCTTCCTTGAGAAGAATGCTGTTCTTCCACCACGTTAGAGTAGACCTCATCTCTTCGGAAACAGGAACTGAGACCGTCTCTAGCGTCTTATCCTTTATCCAGTGAGCAGCTAGATGATACTGAAGGGGGCGGAGGTGGAGTCTCCCTAACTCGATGAACAGGGCTAGCGATGATAGTGTCCCTGTTAGACTCATCCACTGCCTGACTGAGCATCGGTTCCTTCTCAGCATGCTCTGGATGCATTCTAGGGCTTGGTTGATCCTTGGGGCCGACGGAAAAGCCCGAAAAGCTCGACTCTGAATCTCCATACCCAGGTAGACAATGGTCTGGGATGGGACGAGCTGGGACTTCTCTAAATTGACCAGGAGGCCCAGTTCCTTGGTCAGATCCATAGTCCATCTGAGATTCTCCAGACAGCGACGACTTGTGGGAGCTCTTAAAAGCCAGTCGTCTAAATAGAGGGAGGCTCTGATGTCTGCCAAGTGAAGGAATTTCGCAATATTCCTCATCAGTCTGGTAAACACAAGAGGTGCCGTGCTTAGGCCAAAGCACAGGGCTTGGAACTGGTACACAACCTTTCCAAAGACGAATCTCAGGAAAGGTTGGGAGTCTGGATGGATGGGGACGTGAAAGTATGCGTCTTTCAGGTCTAACGAGACCATCCAGTCCTCCTGCCTGACCGCTGCTAGGACCGACTTCGTCGTCTCCATCGTGAACGTCTGCTTGGTGACAAAAGCATTGAGAGCACTGACGTCCAGCACCGGTCTCCAACCTCCTGTCTTCTTGGCTACCAGGAAGAGACGGTTGTAAAAGCCCGGGGATTGATGATCCCGGACTATGACCACTGCTTCCTTTTGTAGCAAGAGCGACACCTCTTGTTGCAACGCTAGCCTCTTGTCCTTCTCCTTGTAGTTGGGAGAGAGGTTGATGGGAGATGTAGCTAGAGGGGGATTGCGGCAGAACGGAATTCTGTATCCCTCCCTTAGCCACTTCACAGACTGAGCGTCTGCACCTCTGCTCTCCCAAGCTTGCCAGAAGGTCTTGAGTCTGGCTCCTACAGCTGTCTGGAGAGGAAGGCAGTCAAAACTTGCCTTTTGCGGACTTGGAACCCTTCTTGGACTTGCCACGGTGACTGTCTGCACGGGTACCTCCTCTGCTGGAGGTTCTGCCACGAAAGGGCGGGATGAACCTAGAAGCAGGTGTATCAACTGCTGCAGGGCGGAAGGGTCTAGGCACGGAAGGTAAGGTTTTAGCCTTACGTACAGAAGAAGCCATCAGATCATGAGTGTCCTTCTGGATAAGTGAGGCAGCCATCCCCTTAATCAACTCCTCCGGAAACAGACACTTGGAGAGAGGAGCAAACAACAACTCAGACTTCTGGCAAGGAGTGATACCAGCAGATAAGAAGGAGCAAAGATGTTCTCTCTTCTTGAGGACTCCTGATACATATGAAGCCGCAAGTTCACCAGACCCATCCCGAATTGCCTTGTCCATGCTAGACATGATCAGCATGGCCGAGTCCTTGTCTGAAGGGGAAGTCTTCCTGCTTAAGGCTCCCAAACACCAATCGAGGAAGTTGAATATCTCGAAGGCACGAAAGACTCCCTTCAACAGATGATCAAGATCTGAAAAGGACCAGCAGATCTTCGAACGTCTCATAGCCAACCTGCGGGGAGAGTCAACCAGACTTGAGAAGTCGGCCTGGGCAGAGGCAGGAACCCCCAAGCCAGGTTCCTCTCCCGTGGCATACCAGACGCTCGACTTAGAAGCAAGCTTGGGAGGAGGAAACACAAAAGAGGTCCTTCCCAGTTGCTTCTTGGAATGCAACCAGTCCCCCATAACCCTCAAAGCTCTCCTAGATGATCTGGCGAGAACAAGCTTGGTGAAGGCAGGCGCAGCAGACTGCATGCCAAGAGCAAACTCGGAGGGAGGAGAACGAGGGGTTGCAGACACAAAATGTTCAGGATACAAGTCCCTGAACAAAGCAAGGACCTTGCGAAAGTCTAAGGAAGGTGGCGAAGACTTGTGTCCTTCAACATCAGAGTGAGGTTCATCCAGATGAGCAGCTTCATCATCCGATACATCATCATCCGACAGTTGAGTTGTGAGTGGCAAAGGCAGAGCAGCAAGCTGACCGGCTGAATCCTGCAGAACGGGTGCATGCGTACCTGCGGATCCAACATCATACCTCTGCTGGACAGTCTGCGAGCTGGCAACAACAAAAGCAGAGGGCTGGTGTGAGGGAGGGTCTGCGGTGGGCTGAGGAGCATGCGGTATGGTATGCAGAGCATGCTGTAAGGTATGCGGCTCATGCTGCATGGTATGCGGAGCATGCTGTAAGGTCTGCAGAGCATGCTGCATGGGCTGAGGAGAATGCCGCATAGTGCTGGAACCCGGCAACTCCTGATGCGGCAGCTCACGCATGTTAGCAGATGGTGCAGCAAGAACATGCGTCTGGCAGGGAGGACTGCGCATCGGTGGAGGAGCTCTCACAGGTGGTGTGTGGGAGCGGGCAGCCGCAGTATCTGCTGAGCGCACAACCTCTGCGGGTTGTAGGCTAACAGGAGAGGTGTTAACCTTCTCGGCATGATACTCCTGCATGAAAGCCGCAAGCTGAGACTGCATAGTCTGCAGCATGGACCACTTAGGGTCTACTGTGGTTGGAGCAACAACAGACTGAGCAGTAGCCTGTTGAGGGACCACTCTACCTCTCTTGGGAGGTGTGCAGTCATCAGATGACTGTGGCGAGTCCGAACTGACCCAGTGGCTACACCTGGGCCGTTGGACAAGCTCGGAAGGGACCTTACGTTTGAGCGGTCGTGAGACCTTGGTCCACCGTTTCCTCCTGGAAACCTCTTCCACAGACGAGGAATGTAAGGGCTCATTCGTCTGTATGTGGATGGGACGATCCTTAACAGATACGTCCGCAACCACTGAGGATACATCCGTGCGCCGATCAAGGCCTGCCGAACCCTTTGGTCCTTCGACATTGCTTCTCCCCTGGGCTTGGGAGCTTGCAAGAGGTCCCGGACTAGGAGGACGACTGGCACGCACAGATGTACCCTCATGCGCAACACTGACACTGACACTATGCACATCACTAGCACTAACACTTCCCACTGCACTCTTCGCTTTCAGCTCTCTGACATCTGCCAAGAGCTGATTGCGGTCACTAACCAACGACTCCACCTTATCACAGAGAGCCTGAATGGCACGCAACATATCAGCCATTGCAGGCTGAGCACTCGTAGCAGGTTCGGGAGTCACCACCACAGGGGAAGGAAAAGGTTGAGGGGCATGGGGAGAGGAAAAATCCACAGAGCGAGAAGAACTCCTCCTATCTCTCTCCTTCTCTAACCTACGTGCATATCTGAGGAATTCGTTAAAATCGAATTCCGAAAGCCCAGCACATTCCCCACATCAATCTTCCAATTGACAGGATTTACCCCTACAATTGGAACATACGGTGTGAGGATCTATAGAGGCCTTCGGAAGACGCCTAGTACAAGTCCTAACACTACACTGCCTGTATTTAGGAACTTGGGAATGGTCAGACATCTTGAATTTAGAAGTAGTCAAGGGGGAATTCCAAAATTAAGCAAAGTTCGTTAACCAATAAGTCAAATTAATTCCAAAAGCTTGCTAAGCTAAGGATAAAGCTTCCTGAACAGCGAAGGCTAAACTTTAGAGCAAATACATCACCAAATCGTGAACAAAAGACTCCAAAATCAACAGCGTATCCAAGTAGGTCTTGCCGGCGGCACGAAAGAGGAAAAATTGAGTTCTTGTTGACAAGAAGTACTTGAGTACCTGACCACAGATGGCGCTGTTGAAGTACACCCCCACCTGGATAGCGATCGCTGGCGTATCCCGACCGTAGATTTCTGTCGGGCAACGGAGTTGACAGCTACATGATCATCGGGTAAGATTAATATTGAAAACATGTTTACATATATATAGAGTAAAAGAAAAGTAAGCGATTAAGTAAAGACAAAACAAACAATGGCTGCCAAGCGAGGACCAAGACAGAGACGTCTGTCACAGTCCGAGCCAAAAGTGAAAGTGAGTATTCACCTGTGTGTGAGGGGGAGGAGGGGTAGCTAGCTACCACTCCCCTACCCCCCCGCTAACTAGCGCGGGGGTAATACACCCTCGTTAAATTCTAATGGCTCGCCATTTCAGCTACGCTAAAAGTAATACCCTTTGTAAATAGCGTGGTTTGTATTTCGGTTACGGAACAAACCCCTATTAAATAGTGTGGTTTGTATTCCAGTTACGGAACAAACGCATGTTCTGACTCTTGCTGGTCTCCTCCTGCTGTAGGACTTGCAGTGAAGTCTCCTATCCCCGAAGGCTCTTGTTGGGGAGAGTCGCGGACATTCCCTGAGTGGCTAGTTGGCTCCATCCTAGTCCTAGAAGAGGACTTAGGCAATGTTTTGGAGTCTTTAGATTCCTTCCTGGGAAGGATATAAGACTCCAACATTGACGAGGGTGGCATGTTCCTTCCAATCCCAGACAGAGTAGACCCCTCAGCGCGGAGAGGTTTCCTTCATTGGTGCGATGGGGGAAAGTCTCTCCTCATGTGATTCCCTTGGAGACGGGAAATCTTCGTCCGAAAGGGGAGGAGAGGCAGTCTGAGGAATACAAGAAACATGACAAATTCGTAGATACAGTAATTTGTATTTTTCCTAACTATACAAACCTTAGCTATTTAATATGGGTTATTACTTCGGCGGAGCTGAATGACGAGCCATTAGAGTTTTAACGAGGGTTTACTACCCCACCGCTAGTTAGCGGGGGGTAGGAAGGGGTAGCTTGCTACCCCTCCCCCCCCTCTCACACAACGGTGAATAATCCACTTTGCTTAGAGGTAGGACTTCACGGGGGATAGGGCTGACGGGCAAGTTTGATTAAATAGCTAAGGTTTGTATAGTTAGGAAAAATACAAATTATCTACGAATTTGTCATTTGTTCCGTAACTGAAATACAAACCACGCTATTTAATATGGGTGACTCAACCATTAGGAAGGGTGGTAAGTCCCTGCCATACTGGCTTTGGCTTTGCCCGGGGACTCAATATTTGAGTGTGCAAGTACTCAGGAAATAAGGAGTCCCTGCACCTCGCTAGCATTGCTGTGCACTGCTGCGGCCTACATAAGCTGTGTGTGAAGGTGAGAAAAGTGACTTGCCCTAGGAAGTTGACCTGGAGCTCTTCAGATGGAAATCTAGGCTAGAACTCTCCCAATACCACCTCGTCAGGGTATGGGGACGCGACAGTATTAATATTAATACTAGGAACACAAGGGAGCATGGTTTACCTGCAGTAGTTTGAGGTCAACTGTGCAGAGAACCCAGGATGCTGCTTTTTCCAAGGGAGGAGAGGATGAAGAAAAGAATAAAGGCCAGACAAACCTTTTCATTCATGCACACTAAAACCGGGAAACAATGCCCTCAACCTTCTGCTACAGTACTTGTCCATTAAGGAGCCTGAGGTTAGACCAGCTGTTGTACAGCCACCACAAGGCCGACAGAGAACGTATCGAGCCTCCTGTGTTTCACGTCTTGCAGGTAGTGGGCTGTGAAGGTCGTCTGATGCTTCCACACCCCAGCTTGCAGGACCTGCGTCACTGAATAGTTCTTTTTGAAGGCCAGGGACGTAGCTATGCCCCTGACATCATGTGCTCTGGGGCGACGTAACGGAGGAGGGTCAGTATTCAAGGCTAGGCGTATTACCTTGCGAATCCAGGCTGAGATGGTATTCCTGGTGACCCTCCTCTTCGTTTTCCCAGTGCTCACAAACAAGGCTTGCACTTGGGGACGAACTGCAGCTGTTCTTTTAAGATACAACCTCAGACTCCTTACTGGGCACAGTAGGAGATGGTCTGGGTCATCTGTTACAGAACGAAGACTCGAAACCTGGAAAGAGTCAAACCTAAGGTCCGGCACTCCCGGATTCTGAGTCTTGGCAACAAACTCAGGGATGAATCTGAACGTTACCTCCCCCCATCCCCTTGAATGGGCGATGTCGTATGAGAGACCATGGAGTTCGCTGACTCGTTTGGCCGAGGCCAAAGCTAGTAGGAACACTGTCTTCCAAGTAAGGTGGCGATCTGAAGCCTGGCGTAATGGTTCGTAGGGAGGTCTCTTCAGAGACCTGAGAACTCGAACCATGTTCCATGGAGGAGGTCTCACTTCTGACTGAGGGCAAGTAAGGTCATAACTCCGTATGAGTAGAGAAAGTTCCAGCGAGGAAGAAATGTCCACTCCTTTGAGCCTGAAGGCTAGGCTTAAGGCTGAGCGATAGCCTTTTACCGCCAAGACTGAAAGGCGCATTTCTTCACGCAAATACACAAAGAACTCCGCTATTGCTGGAATAGTGGCATCGAGCGGAGAGATACCCCTTCCACGACACCAACCACAGAAGACTCGCCACTTCGCCTGGTAGACCCCTGCGGATGACCTGCGCAGGTGTCCAGACATCCTATTTGTAACTTGTTGCAAAAATCCTCTCTCAGGGAGGAGGTGCTGGATAGTCTCCAGGCGTGAAGTCGAAGCGAAGCTACGGCTTTGTGGAAGATGTTGGCGTGTGGTTGTTTGAGTAGCTCGTGACGTGGAGGGAGTTCTCTCGGGGGCTCCGTCAGGAGTTGCAGGAGGTCCGGAAACCACTCTGCGTGATGCCATAGCAGAGCTATCAGGGTCATCGATAGATTGACCGATACGCTGGTCTTGTTGAGCACCCTCCTCATCAGACAGAACGGGGGAAAGGCGTAAACGTCGATGTTGTCCCACTGTTGTTGGAAGGCATCTTGCCAGAGAGCCTTGGGATCCGGGACTGGGGAGCAGTACAGCGGGAGCTTGAAGTTCAGCGCTGTAGCGAACAGATCCACAGTCGGGGAACCCCACAAAGTCAGGACTTTGTTGGCTACTTGAGGATCCAAAGACCATTCGGTTCTCACTATCTGCGTCGCTCTGCTCAGACTGTCGGCGAGCACATTCCTTTTGCCTGGAATGAAGCGAGCTGAAAGTGTGACCGAGTGGGCTTCGGACCATCTCAGTATCTCTACTACAAGATGGGATAGCTGTTCAGAGAAGGTACCTCCCTGTTTGTTGATATAAGCCACTACTGTGGTGTTGGCGCTCATCACCACCACAGAGTGGCCTGCCAGGACCTGATGGAACTTCTGAAGCGCCAGGGATACGGCCTTCATTTCTAGCAGGTTTATGTGGAGGTACCTTTCTGATTCTGACCACAGGCCTGAGGTCCAGTTGTTCAAAACGTGGGCCCCCCACCCTATCTTTGATGCGTCCGAAAACAACATCAAATCCGGGGGAAGGACGATAAGATCCACTCCCTTTCGTAAGTTCTCGTCTGCTAGCCACCCAAAGGTCCGTCTGTTCCGCAGGACCCATAGGGATCAGAAAGTCCGGGGAATCGTGTCCTTGATTCCACCGAGACTTGAGTCGCCACTGGAGGGATCTCATTCTGAGGCGACCATTGGGAACCAGACGGAACAAGGAAGAGAGGTGGCCGAGGAGACGTAACCACGTTTGGGCTGGAAGTTCTTCTCGCTTGAGGAAAGGCTTTGCAACCTTCCTCAGCCTTGCTATCCTGTCGTCTGATGGAAAGGCTTGGTGGAGATTGGTGTCTATGACCATGCCTAGGTATACCAGTTTCTGAGAGGGCTGCAGAGAGGACTTCTCGAAATTTACCATGATCCCCAGATCCTGGCAAAGCTCGAGAAGCCTGTCTCGGTGGCGAAGAAGGGTTGCCTCCGAGTCTGCTAGGATCAGCCGGTCATCCAGGTAACGGAGGAGACGGATACCGATCCTGTGAGCCCATGATGAAATCAGGGTGAACACTCTGGTGAACACTTGAGGAGCTGTGGAGAGATCGAAGCACAGCACCTTGAACTGGTAGATCTTGTTGTCTAGGCTGAATCTTAGGTACTTCCTGGAAGACGGATGGACTGGGATCTGGAAGTACGCGTCCTTCAGGTCCAGTGTACACATGAAGTCTTGCGGTCTCACTGCAAGTCTGACCGTGTCTGCCGTCTCCATGCTGAACGGAGTCTGTCTGACAAACCCGTTCAGGGTCGAGAGGTCGATGACTGGTCTCCAGCCTCCAGACACCTTCTTTACAAGAAAGAGTCGACTGAAGAAGCCTGGGGAGCCGTCTACAACCTCCTGGAGAGCATCCTTCTTGAGCATGGTCTTGACTTCTGCCCGAAGGGCTAGCCCCTTTGCCGATCCCATGGCATAGGAGCTCAACGACACTGGATTCGCTGTCAGGGGAGGTTGAGATGATATCCTTGTCCAATCACAGAGACCGTCCAGGAATCGGCCCCGTGTTGCTGCCACCTGAGCACGCAACTTTGCAGGCATCCCCCCACAGGTGGACACGCAGGGGGATTGCCAATCCTAGCGTTTGCGGCCTCGGCCGCTCCTTCTAGGATTTCTGCCTGCCCTGGAGGACTTTCCGCCCTTCTTGTCTTTGAAAGGAAAGGGCTGCGGTTTAGACACCTTGGTCTTAGCTGCCAGAGCCTGCTTCGGTGTCCTGCGAGGCTGCTGTTGTTGTTGAGGAGCTGGAGGTTTGTAGGGCCGAGATGTAAGGGCCTTCTGGAGGAGCGAATCATGACTCGTCTTCCTCCACCTCTCAGCTGTCCGTTCTACATCCTTGGGCTCAAACAGGTTTCCTCCAAGGATTTAAGAATGTCTGAGCTTGCTGACATCCATAGCGGGGACCTTCGGGTGGAACCTCTAAGTCACCGCATCACATCGCTTAAGAATCGAGTTAGCCCACAGGTTAGTGACCTGGTGAGCTAAAAACTCGATGGAGCGCGTGCCCGAGAGGAGGAAGGTCTCCAGGGCCTTCCTATTGCTCTCATTGGACAATTTCTCAGAGCGCAATAGGATGCCCAGAGACCCTAGCCAGACATCCAGCCACAAAGTGGCCTGCATGGCACACTTCGCGACTTTCTCTTGGCTCAGGATCTCCGACGCTGAGAATGTCACCTGCCGGGCATTGAGTTTCTCTAAAGAGAGACCCCTGGTGAGCTCTTCCACGGAATGGTGGAGGGGAAGAGCTAAACAAGACTCCTCCATGATCTCGAAGTACCTCCTCTGCTGAATGCGAGGAGGTGGGAGGAGCTTGTTCCCGGCAGAAGAACGGCTGGAGGAGGCGAGCTAGGAAAGCTGGCCCTCTACCTTGTCCCTGGCACTCTTCACCCCCTGGGACCAGGGCAGGGCTGCACTGGTCTTGGGGGCTTCTGAATACCATAAACCTGGTCCAGGACCGTATCCTTGCCTTCGCGAGGGGCGGTCTCGGGGTCCTTAAAACTATTGAGTTGCCTCATTAGATTAAGGACCTGCCAGAAGGCGTGCTCCGATTCGCGCTGCTCTCCTCCTTGTGGACTGGCAGCTAAGTCTCCTGTCCCCATTGGCTCTTCATGGGGGACACGCGGACGTTCTCCCAGGGAAAGGTTGGCTCTAGACGAAACCTCGACAATGACTTGGGTATCGTCTTTGAGTCCTAGGGCTCCCTCCTGGGAGGGATACAGGACTCCAGCAAAGAGGTCTGAAAGGTCCCTCCTACGCGAGACATTTCTCTTCCTTGAGGTGGGGTTCCTCCCATTGGTGCTGTGGGAGAGTGCCTCACCTCACTGGATTCTCCCGAGGACGGGAAAGGTTCGTCCACAGGAGAGGGAGAAAATGCCTGCAAAAGGGAAGGGGCCTTCCCGACGGACCTCTTGGGAGCCAGCTTAACCCTGGGAGAAGTTACAGCGAAATCCACTCCTCTCCTTCTCTTCAGCGGGGGCGAGGGAGCCTTTGGTTTTAGTCCCAGATCAGCGAGAGCTGGCTTCATAACCTGCACGACCGCTTTCATCAGGAAACCAAACCAAGGCTGGCGGCTGACTGACGCAGTGTCAGCAATTCCCGCTGGAGGGAAGGGGATCGGCTGATCCTCAGGAGTGGATACTACAGGGCCTGCCTGTAAAAAAGAAAGGGAAGAAGAATGTTGCCTGGACCTCTCCGATGAATCTTCCTGCTCCTGGACGCGTGCTTGGCGCTTCCGAGATGGCGATCGCGAGGACGATCTGGAAGCACGTGGCCCCGGTAACTCGCAAGTTTGGGCGTGCTGCGAAACCCGGCGGGAATCGCGTTGGGGGTCACACTGGCGCTCGCACGATGGCAGAATCGCTGGGTCGCGCGTGGGCGCTGGGTCGCGTGTGGGCGACTGTTGGCGCGCAGGCGTGCGGAGATGAGGGCGCGGGCGCGCGTGGGCGTGCTGGCGAGTGGGCGCGTGGATGCGCTGACGAGGGGGCGCGCAGGCGAAGGTGTGTGTGAATGCACAGGTGAGGGTGTGCGCGAGTGCCTGGGTGATCGCTGGCGATCAGGAGAACGATGGCGCGTAGGCGAACGGTGAAGCCTAGGCGAGAGTAAGCGCGTTGGAGAGCGATGGCGCGTTGGCGAACGATGACGCGTGGGGCGAGTAGGCGACCGACTACGCACAGGCGAGTTAGCGCGTGGGCGAGTCGGAGACCTGTGGCGATCAGACGCATGGGCGCGTTGTGAGCGTTCGCGCACAGGCGAAGGATCGCGCGGGCGTGTAGGAGAACGCTGGCGCGTAGGAGATCGCTGACGCGTAGGATGGCGCTCAGTGGCACGGAGAGAAGTTGCCAACTGGGGCGCAGGGCCAGGGGGCGCTGAAGTGCTCGAGGGCGAAGTCTTGTGGGCGGGCTCAGGAGTTGACTCGTGGGCGCGCGGCCGCGCATGCACTTTAGAAGTGCGCGCAGGAGAAAACGCACGGTGGTGCGAAGGCGGCGGTCGACGCGCAGGGGAATGCTGGCGAGGCAACGGAACAATGTCCTTGCCTGCGCCCAGATCCGAAGAGCGTGGGCGCGTGGGCGAACGTTGGCGCACAGGGCGCGCATCAGGAACTGGGCGCGCAGTAGTGCGCTGATGAGCAGGAGATTGAAGGCGCTCAGGAGACTGTTGACGCGCAGGGCACGCAGCAGGGACCGAAGGGCGCGTCCGCGCAGGCAAGTGCTGGCGAGCAGGAGAGCGCTGGCGAGCAGGTGAACGCTGGCGAGCAGGAGAGCGCTGGAGATCAGGAGAGCGCTGACGAGCAGGAGAGCGCTGGCGATCAGGGGCGCGCTGGCGATCAGGAGAGCGCTGGCGATCAGGAGAGCGCTGGCGATCAGGAGAGCGCTGGCGAGAAGAGTCTGACGACTCATCCGCAGGAGAGCGCTTGCGCGCAGGAGGGCGCTGGCGAGCAGGAGAGTGCTGGCGAGCAGATGAACGCTGGCGAGCAGGAGAGCGCTGGCGAGGAGAGTCAGGTGACTCTTCAGCAGGAGAGCGCTGGCGCGCAGGAGACCGCTGGCGAGCAGGAGAGCGCTGGCAAGCAGGAGAGCGCTGACGAGCAGGAGGGTGCTGGCGATCTGAAGAACGGTGGCGCTTCCGCGCTACTGAAGGGCGCACATGTGAAACCTGGCGCGGAAGAGACTTACCCACATTGTGGGATAAGCCCTTCTGCCCCGAAGGGACCGGTGCTTGCGTTAGCAAGGAAGATCTGGCAGGCGCAGGAGATCGCGAACGATCTGCAGAGAGGTCCAGTGATGTTACTGCCACAGTCTGCTCCCGACGAGAAGAGTCCTTTGCAGGGGACGACGAGGATGAAGACCCGAAGAGAAGGCGCCTCTTAACTCCCTTGTAAGGAGAAGGAAGGCCTCGGCGACGAAGAGGAGGGCGAGCCTTACGGCGAAGACGACCTCGATTCAGGGTATCACCGTCGTCGGTCCTCCGAAGAGGAGTCTCTGTTAGTGCACTCCCCGGAGGGGGAGCAACACTCGCAGGAGAGACCGTAGGACCCAGCTTCCCCCTCAAAGTATGTTCGGAGGGGGAACCTGAGCCTTCAGCAACATCCGCAACAGTAGCAGCTGGGGTTTGACCAGACCCGTCGGACGCCTCTGCCACAACAACGTCGACAATAGCCAGAGGGTCTACCTCTGGTATTACCGGTGACTGTTGGACAGCTGCCCCCAACTGGATCAGATCAAACAGGGCTTCCTTGGAGGGCAAGCCCTTAAGCCCCAAGGAAGCCCAAAGCTGGAAAAGATCATTGTTAGATACAGTCTGGTCATAATCAACAAAATCAATAATATTCTCCCCCGGAGGGGGAGGGGGAGCTGCCTCGCTATGGGAGGCAACACCCTCTCCCAAACCCCGAGATTGGGAAACAAAAGAAGGACCTACGCTACCACTCGGCGACCTCTCACGAGAGACCGAATGAGTGGGAGCTTCGGAGGAGGTTCAGGCAACGGAAGAAGTCCTTGGAGCCTTCCTTCCCCAGGGCAGTCACTGAGGGAGAACGGTCTCGCTTAGAACTCTTCTTACGCCGCCGGGCAAACCTCTCCCACAGGGAGGTAGGCCACTCCCGACATTCCATACAAACGTTATCACTTTGACACCGTTGACCTCGACACTGCGGGCAAAGGGTGTGAGGGTCTGTATCGACCGCCGACATGAATGTTCCACAGGGGCGGTCGGTAAGTCCAGGGCATTTCCGCATAATGGGAAGAAAGGGTAGAGGCCAACTTCAAATGCACAACTGAAAGAAAAAGAAAAACAGATTAAGGCTGTCAAATATGCGAGGACGAGACGGACACGTCTGTACTGTACATCGTCCGAGCCAAAAGTGAAGTGAGGCAGCTCACCGGTGTGGGGGGGGGTTTAGCTAGCTACCCCTCCCCTACCCCCGTGCTAACTAGCGCGGCGGTAGTTTAACCCTCGTTAAAATCTAATGGCTCGTCATTTCAGCTACGCTGAAAATAAACCCTATGCAAATAGCATGGTTTGTATTTCGGTTACGGAACAATTAGATGAAAAGTAAATGACAGCAAATATGAGTGAACCAAAATCATCTAATGATTACCTCAACCAGTTCTGGTTCTCTGCCTTCAATACCTGGAAGTTTTAGAGAGGCACTCAGGCACTGCTGAATGACCAAGCGCCCAGTTAACTCGTTCATCTTTCCAGAAGACCTGAAATACATAGGAATTATTACTACTGATACTTTTTAATTTCCAATCATACAGCAAAAATTTCTCATAGCTTCTATAAGAGACACCTGGATATTATACATAATTTCTCCATGATAAAGTATCTGATCTGTTATGGCAATGCATAGGTGGTTTAACCATGAATCAAAAGAATTGTTACTCATGAGTATGATGTGACCACATGTGGTAATGTTTTGGCAATTCTCTAGTGTACTGTAGTTCAGTTCGTTTGAGTATTTTGCATATTTGCACAGACTTTTTTCCCATAGACCTTTCTAACTGCATTATCACATTTTCAATCTTTTCATCTGTCAGTAAAGATCTATATTCCATTATTTCAACAGTATTCTATGATGAGTATTAGCAATCATTATCAATGTAATTCAAGTAAGTGCAGAAAGTTTGATTTCAAATTAAATTACTGGAATTAAGATAATTAAAAGCCATCAGATGATGTAATTCCCTAAAATGAAAGATAAATGGAAGGAATCTTTGAATCACTTGCCTCAACCCCAAAGGTTAAATCATGAAGGAACCAAGATATTTGTGGGAATATAAATACTGTACAGGTACATACCGGAACCATACAGCACTTCAAAGAACCTATCTCATGCATTTGCATCATACAATGTTAAAAGTTACAGTATATCCTCATGTAAGATCCTTGCTAGTCATGTAAAACACGTGACCCTACGCAAGGTAATGCACTTTGCAGAGAACTGTCCCGAAATTCAAAAACACTGCTACCTCCTCATTGAGACGATTATGATTATGGCTTCAAAGCTATATAAGTTGTGGACAGATTTGAGGGTGGTAGGCTAGAGCACTGGATTGAATAAGATAAACTTGGATGTATATCTTTCAAGTAACGGTATTATTCTTTGGTTTTTAAAATCATCTTTCTCCATTGAGGACCAGTATTAAACATTGTCCACAGGTAAATCATTTCTACAATTTCACTTGTGCTTTAATCCCAAGCTATTTCACCATATATTTTGGTGGTCAGTCAATTGTGTAGCTCTTTCACCGTCTTCCTTGGAGCTAATTTTGCTTTTCACCACCTATAAACTACTGTTTCCTAAACTACTGAGGACCCCAGTTGCATGTCTAGGGTAATCAATAGGTGTAAGAAAATAAACAGTGGTTCACCTAAATCAAGAGGGAAAAACACAAAATAAACAGCTAGAGGAGCAGCTGGGACAGTGCTTGCTTTTAAATGAAAATATTTTGCACTTCACTATGATGGGGTGAATATTTAGTAGGAAAAAATGTACATGAAAAAATTTATTATTCTATAAGGGAATGTTGAGTAAGGTAATAGAGTTTATGTAACATCAGTGGCATGAGTTATTTGCCTACAATAATGTTATTTTTATAATAAAATAAATTTTAAATATACTTACCCGGTGATTATATAAGCTGCAACTCTGTTGCTCGACAGAAAACTCTACGTTAAAAATCCGACAGCGATCGCTATGCAGGTAGGGGGTGTACTTCAACAGCGCCATCTGTCGTGCAGGTACTCAGTACTCAATGTAAACAAAGAACTCAATTTTCTCCTCGGTCCACTGCGTCTCTATTGGGGAGGAAGGGAGGGTCCTTTAATATATAATCACCGGGTAAGTATATTCAAAAATTTATTTTATTATAAAAATAACATTTTTCAATATTTAACTTAGCCGGTGATTATATAAGCTGATTCACACCCAGGGGGGTGGGTAGAGACCAGCAATAAATGTTTACATTATTATGAGCTAAGGATTTTTTATTTCATCTTAGCAGTTATCAAAATAACAAACTTAAAATAAATAAGTACCTGGTAAGGAAGTCGACTTGAACAATTACTCTGCCTTTTTAAGTACGTCTTCCTTACGGAGCCTCACGATCCTCTTAGGATGCTGAGCGACCCCTAGGAGCTGAAGTATCAAGGGTTGCAACCCATACAACAGGACCTCATCAAAACCTCTAATCTAGGCGCTTCTCAAGAAATGACTTTGACCACCCGCCAAATCAAGTAGGATGCGAAAGGCTTCTTAGCCTTCCGGACAACCCAAAAACAATAATAAAACATTTCAAGAGAAAGATTAAAAAGGTTATGGAATTAGGGAATTGTAGTGGTTGAGCCCTCACCCACTACTGCACTCGTTGCTACGAATGGTCCCAGAGTGTAGCAGTTCTCGTAAAGAGACTGGACATTCTTAAGATAAAAAGACGCGAACACTGACTTGCTTTTCCAATAGGTTGCGTCGATTATACTTTGCAGAGATCTATTTTGTTTAAAGGCCACGGAAGTTGCGACAGCTCTAACTTCGTGTGTCCTTACCTTCAGCAAAGCTTGGTCTTCCTCATTCAGATGGGAATGAGCTTCTCGTATTAACAGTCTGATAAAATAGGATAAAGCATTCTTTGACATAGGCAAAGATGGTTTCTTAACTGAACACCATAAAGCTTCAGACGGGCCTCGTAAAGGTTTAGTTCGTTTTAAATAGAACTTAAGAGCTCTTACAGGGCATAAGACTCTTTCTAGTTCATTTCCAACCATACGATAAGTTTGGAATATCGAACGATATTGGCCAAGGCCGAGAAGGCAGCTCGTTTTTGGCTAGAAAACCAAGTTGTAGAACATGTAGCCGTTTCGGATGAGAATCCGATGTTCTTGCCGAAGGCATGAATCTCACTGACTCTTTTAGCTGTGGCTAAGCATACCAGGAAAAGAGTCTTTAAGGTGAGATCTTTCAGGGAGGCTGATTGTAGCGGTTCGAACCTGTCTGACATAAGGAATCTTAGTACCACGTCTAAATTCCAACCAGGTGTAACCAAACGACGCTCCTTCGTGGTCTCAAAAGACTTAAGGAGGTCCTGTAGATCTTTATTGTTGGAAAGATCTAAGCCTCTGTGACGGAAGACTGATGCCAACATGCTTCTGTAACCCTTGATAGTGGGAGCTGAAAGAGATCGTTCTTTCCTCAGATATAAGAGGAAGTCAGCTATTTGAGTTACAGAGGTACTGGTCGAGGATACGGATACTGACTTGCACCAGTTTCGGAAGATTTCCCACTTCGATTGGTAGACTCTAAGGGTGGATGTTCTCCTTGCTCTAGCAATCGCTCTGGCTGCCTCCTTCGAAAAGCCTCTAGCTCTCGAGAGTCTTTCGATAGTCTGAAGGCAGTCAGACGAAGAGCGTGGAGGCCTTGGTGTACCTTCTTTACGTGTGGCTGACGTAGAAGGTCCACCCTTAGGGGAAGTGTTCTGGGAACGTCTACTAGCCATCGAAGTACCTCGGTGAACCATTCTCCCGCGGGCCAGAGGGAAGCAACTAGCGTCAACCTTGTCCCTTCGTGAGAGGCGAACTTCTGCAGTACCTTGTTGACAATCTTGAACGGAGGGAATGCATATAGATCTAGATGTGACCAATCTAGGAGAAAGGCATCTATATGAACTGTTGCTGGGTCCGGGATTGGTGAGCAAAATATTGGGAGCCTCTTGGTCATCGAGGTTGCGAAGAGATCTATGGTTGGCTGGCCCCAGGTGGCCCAAAGTCTCTTGCATACATCCTTGTGGAGGGTCCATTCTGTTGGAATTATTTGTCCCTTCCGACTGAGACAATCTGCCATGACATTCAAGTTGCCTTGGATGAACCTCGTTACTAGTGATATGTCTAGACCTTTTGACCAGGTGAGGAGGTCCCTTGCGATCTCGTACAACGTCAGAGAGTAGGTCCCTCCTTGCTTGGAGATGTACGCCAAAGCCGTGGTGTTGTCCGAGTTCACCTCCACCACTTTGCCTTGAAGGAGAGACCTGAAGCTTTTCCAGGCCAGACGTACTGCCAGTAGCTCCTTGCAGTTGAAATGCATTGTCCTTTGACTCGAGTTCCATATTCCCGAGCATTCCCGACCGTCTAATGTCGCACCCCAGCCTACGTCCGATGCGTCCGAGAAGAGAACGTGGTTGGGAGTCTGAACAGTCAGGGGAAGACCCTCTCTTAGGTTGATATAGTCCTTTCACCAAGTCAGACAAGACTTTATCTTTTCGGAAACCGGGATCGAGACCGCTTCTAGCGTCTTGTCCTTTTTCCAGTGAAAAGCTAGATGGTATAGAAGAGGACGGAGGTGTAGTCTTCCTAGTGACACAAATTGATCCACGGATGACAGCGTCCCTACCAGACTCATCCACAGCCTGACTGAGCAGCGTTCCTTCTTCAGCATCTTCTGGATGGATAGCAGGGCTGGGGGCTGATCGTCTTGTTTAGCAACGTCCTCATCAGAGGGTTCCTCATCCGAAACTGATGAGGAAACGGCAACGGAGTGGGCAACGTCTGACTCGCTGAATCCGGTCGCACTGGTGGATGCGTGACGGAGCCGGACGCAATATCATGGAACTGCTGCACAGTCTGTGAACTGTCAACAACCATGGGTGCGCGAGGAAGCACAGCGTCAACCCGAAACTGTCTAGACCGTCTGGGTTGTGCAGTCAACACCCTACCGGGTTGCTGAGGTTGACGCACTGCGTCACAACAAGTCACCTCTGCTGGTTGTTGAACGTCCTGAACGTCAACAACCACCTCCGAGCGTCGCTTAACGTCAACGTGCGGCTGGCAACCCACACTGGGTCGCATCGGTGGAGGAACCACCTCAACTGGCAGACGCGAGTAGGTTACCTCAGCGTCAACAGGGCGCACAACCGACCGGTTGGAAGGTTGTTGGCCAGAAGGTTCTTCTCCGCATTTAAGTCCTCTATCAAGGACGCAAGCTTGGACTGCATGTCTTGCAGCAAAGCCCATTTAGGGTCTACGGGAGCAGGTGTGGCAACAGACGGGGTTAGCGACTGAGGCGGAACCGTTTACCATCCCTGAAAGCCTTGTTATGCGTGACATAATAGTACAGCAAAACTTCAAAGGCTCGACAACAGCTGAGAAGTTGACCTGTAAACAACTTGGAGCGTCTCCTGGCTAGGCGCCAGGGAGAGTCTACCAGAATTGAGAAGTCTATCTGGGCAGAGGCATGAACTCCCAAGCCGAGAACTTCTCTCGTGTCATATCAGACTCTCGCTCTATAAACCAGTTTAAAAGAAGGGAAAGCAAAGGCTGTATCCCCCAAACTCCTCCTGGTGAAAAACCAGTCGCCTAGCCAACGTAACGCTCTCTAGGAGAGCGAGAGAGCACTAGCTTAAAAACAACGGCTTCGAAGTAGCTAGGCCTAGTGTAAGCTCTGACGTTTAGGCGAACGAGGAGCAGCAGTTACAAGATCCGGACGAAGATCCTTAAAAAAATCATCATGATTTAATTAAAGTCCATAGGAGGCTAAGCAGCTTAAGGCTCCTCTCCATCTGACAGAGTCCTCAAGGGAATATCAGTAGGAGGGAGAACAGCAACTTCCTCATCTACAGGAACCTTGTCCGATAAAAGCTGAGTCTCTCACTGGTGCATTAGTAGCGGACCAGAACGCAACGTCATGTAACTGCTTGACAGTCTGTGAACTGTCAACAACTGAACTGTCAACCACAACAGGTGCGTGAGGACGTACAGCGTCCACTCGAGACTGCTTTGACTGCCTAGACTGAGCAGTCAAAACAACTCTAGAATGCGGAGGTTGACGCACAGCGTCAAAACAAGTCAACTCCGATTGTTAGTGAACGTCTAGAACGTCAACAGGAGCATCAGCCAGTGGCCTAACGTCCAAATGCGGCTGAAAAACCACATGAGACCGCATCGAGTGTGGTTCTAAACAACCTGACTGACGTGACTAAGCTATGCCAACGTCAACAGTAAGCACAAAGGAACGTTAGGTTGGCTGAAAGCCAGGATATCGATGAGATAAACGGCTAGACTCAACGGACTAATCGGCAGAATAGTCTTCCATAAGGGAGGCAAGCATATACTGCATGTTTTGCCATACAACCCCTTAAGGATCAACGGAAATGGTTGTGGTAATAGACGAGGGTAACGTCTGTGACCGCAACACTTTGCCTACAAAAAAAAGACTTTCGGAGTCTGTGTTACGCTTTTGTTAGGCGGCGAGCAGTTATCCGATGACTGCATAGGGTCAGAGCTGTCCTAATGGCTGTAACCAGGACGCTGGACCTGTCCTGAAAGGACTGACTTTCGCTTAAGGGCTTCGAAACCTTGTGACAGGTTTCTTATGCGAAAAGCCTACGGATGGCGAGGAGAAACAACGTCTCTCTCGTCTTATGGTAGGGGAGATCTTGGTAAGAAACACCCGATACCATAGAGGGAAAACGTCTGTTCGTTGGTCAAGGCCTCTCGAACCCATAAGTCTTTTGACATTACTTCTCCCCTGGGCTTGGGAGCTTGCAAGAGGTCCCGGACTAGGTGAACGACAGGCACGAACAGACGAACCCTCGGACGCAACACTGTAACACTTTGCGCCTCGGACGCAACACTGTAACACTTTGCGCATATCACTTTATCACTTCGATTTTCTGTTTTGCACTTATTTCTACCTGAAACACGCAATTCTACCCTTCATTAAAAGGTAGTAATTGCGAAATTAGTCGTATAATGCAAGCTCATAATACCAGCAAAAAACAGAAAACATATTTTAAGATAAAAAGAAAAATCAGTGGCTGGGTAAGAGACTAAACACTAGTTCATATAACTACGTTTTCAATCTCTCACCGCACATAGCCTGGGGACGAGAATAAAAACCTAAAAACGTTTTATCCTTCCTCCCCGTACAGAGACTAGGGACGAGAGTAAAACGAGAACAACGTTACCCGCTTGAACGGAACGTTTTCTCTCCTCTCTCTCCCTCCGTCTCTATCTCTCTCTCTCTTTCTCTCTTGATTTCGCACATAAGAGAAGAGCCCAATTATATATCGTCAAAAAAAACATGTTATTTGACTAAAGGAAAAAACTGAAAGGTTTTTCAAATAAAAAGTTCCTTTAAATTAGAATTTAAAACATTTAAGCTAAGAAAGAATGAACAAAACGTCAGAATCGATTTACTCTTACTGCAAAGTGAAACCGTGAAACACTCTCTCTCTCTATCGTAACGATAGAGCGCATGTTGAACGTCCTGAACGTCAACAACTGCGTAGCATAAAAAACTAAACGTTAGTTCATCTTTGAAAACAGTACGAAGACTATCAAAGAAATTCTTTCATAAAATATTACATTTAAAGTTTTAAATCCTTTAAAAGCTAAAGACGATATAAAGGGCTCAATGTTGATTAACTTCGGTTTCCAAGTTAGGACCGCCTACTCTCAGGAAAGGTCTATATAAACAAAGCATTAAAATTTATTTTATATGTTTATAAAAAATGGAAAGTTAATCGAAGAGGCCTAATAAAGGCGGAGAGATATAAAATATATAGAGGAAAATCTATAACGTGATAAGATAATTACTAAAAGCCTAAACACACTTCCGTCTAAGGGAAGGATCGGCCATTTAAAAGTGAAAGAAAGTCCATACTCTCTTTGTCCCCATAATTAAATCTATCCAAAACGATTTCAAGTTTTGAGATGAAGATAAAACACCTGCATAGCGAAAGCTCAAAACTAGAATAGTGTACTTCACCAATAGTTGTGAAAACAAATCCAGTTAGCAACAGCGAATTAGTAGGTCTTGCCGGTAGCCCGACAGAGAGAAAATTGAGTTCTTTGTTTACATTGAGTACTGAGTACCTGCACGACAGATGGCGCTGTTGAAGTACACCCCCTACCTGCATAGCGATCGCTGGCGGATTTTTAACGTAGAGTTTTCTGTCGAGCAACAGAGTTGCAGCTTATATAATCACCGGCTAAGTTAAATATTGAAAAATTACAATTTTATTTCCTTATACTCAAAAGTAAATTCAGAATAAGAACTACAGTATATCAAAATTGTTGTGTTATAAAGCAAAAGAGTTTCATGAGACCACATCAATATATGTATTTGGCGACGGGCGGTAAGTTCTGTACCGTATGAAGTGTGTCAAACAGTATGAACAATTTTAGTCCTATTTTAGCTGTATGCCATTATAATACTGAATCGTGAACATGAATACTGTATCCTCTTTGCTCTTACTATAATCCAATTGGGTATATTCAAACATACATTTAGGTCTCCATTTTAAAACACTCATATTGTGTCCCATTCTAACTGGTCACAGATTCCACTCTGACTAATAACATACTGTACTTAATAATACATGCCAATATAATAAAAATCCAAGCCAATAAGGCAACAGAATATATTGATCAACATTATCATATTTGCTAAGGAAATAACTTACAATAAAACAACACAGTACAGTATAACAATCACTACTTTCTGTAAAATTACATAAGTGTGCATACCCCACAAGGCAATGTATGATAAACCACTCATAAGTTACAAGTCATATGGTAGTTACTGTATATCCATGTTGGCAGCCAAACTTGAAATGACCAAATGAGAACAGTGAGACCTGTGAAATATGTTATTTTTATTAATAAAATAAATTTTTGAATATACTTACCCGATAATCATGTAGCTGTCAACTCCGTTGCCCGACAGAATTCTATGGAGGGATACGCCAGCTATCACAATACTAGAAGGGGGTGTATTTACCAGCGCCACCTGTGGCCAGGTACTCAAGTACTTCTTGTTGACACCTCCTCAATTATTCCTCGGTCCACTGGTTCTCTATGGGGAGGAAGGGAGGGTCGATTAAATCATGATTATCGGGTAAGTATATTCAAAAATTTATTTTATTAATAAAAATAACATTTTTCAATATTAAACTTACCCGATAATCATGTAGCTGATTCACACCCAGGGGGGTGGGTGAAAAATGTTATTTTTATTAATAAAATAAATTTTTGAATATACTTACCCGATAATCATGTAGCTGTCAACTCCGTTGCCCGACAGAATTCTATGGAGGGATACGCCAGCTATCACAATACTAGAAGGGGGTGTATTTACCAGCGCCACCTGTGGCCAGGTACTCAAGTACTTCTTGTTGACACCTCCTCAATTATTCCTCGGTCCACTGGTTCTCTATGGGGAGGAAGGGAGGGTCGATTAAATCATGATTATCGGGTAAGTATATTCAAAAATTTATTTTATTAATAAAAATAACATTTTTCAATATTAAACTTACCCGATAATCATGTAGCTGATTCACACCCAGGGGGGTGGGTGAAAAACCAGTGTACAAGACTAAAGGATAGCTAAGTATCCCGTATTTCATATAATCAGTTATCCACAATAACAATGAAATAATAAGTACCTGGTAAGGAAGTCGACTTGAACCGTTACTCTGCCTTTAATAAGATCGTCTTCCTTACTGAGCGCAGCGTTCCTCTTGGGAGGCTGAATCAACTCAAAGGTGCTAAAGTATACAGGGCTGCAACCCATACTAAAGGACCTCATCACAACCTTTAACCTTGGCGCTTCTCAAGAAAGAATTGACCACCCGCCAAATCAACAAGGATGTGGAAGGCTTCTTAGCCGACCGTACAACCCATAAAAAGTATTCAAGAGAAAGGTTAAAAAGTTATGGGATTATGGGAATGTAGTGGCTGAGCCCTCGCCTACTACTGCATTCGTTGCTACGAATGGACCCAGGGTGTAGCAGTACTCGTAAAGAGACTGGACATCTTTGAGATAGAATGATGCGAACACTGACTTGCTTCTCCAATAGGTTGCATCCATAACACTCTGCAGAGAACGGTTCTGTTTGAAGGCCACTGAAGTAGCCACAGCTCTCACTTCATGTGTCCTTACCTTCAGCAAAGCAAGGTCTTCTTCCTTCAGATGAGAATTTGCTTCTCTAATCAGAAGCCTGATGTAGTAAGAAACTGAGTTCTTAGACATTGGTAGAGAAGGCTTCTTGATAGCACACCATAAGGCTTCTGATTGTCCTCGTAATGGTTTTGACCTTCTTAGATAGTACTTAAGAGCTCTAACTGGGCAAAGTACTCTCTCCAGTTCGTTCCCCACCATGTTGGACAGGCTTGGGATCTCGAACGACTTAGGCCAAGGACGGGAAGGAAGCTCGTTTTTAGCCAAAAAACCGAGCTGCAAGGAACATGTAGCCGTTTCAGATGTGAAACCTATGTTCCTGCTGAAGGCGTGGATCTCACTTACTCTTTTACCTGTTGCTAAGCACACGAGGAAAAGAGTTTTTAATGTGAGGTCCTTAAAAGAGGCTGATTGGAGCGGTTCAAATCCTGATGACATTAGGAACCTTAGGACCACGTCTAGATTCCAGCCTGGAGTGGACAACCGACGTTCCTTTGAGGTCTCAAAAGACCTAAGGAGGTCCTGTAGATCTTTGTTGGAGGAAAGATCCAAGCCTCTGTGGCGGAAAACCGCTGCCAACATACTTCTGTAACCCTTGATCGTAGGAGCTGATAGGGATCTTACGTTCCTTAGATGTAACAGGAAGTCAGCAATCTGGGTTACAGTGGTACTGGTTGAGGAAACTGCATTGGCCTTGCACCAGCTTCGGAAGACTTCCCATTAAGACTGATAGACTCTGAGAGTGGATGTCGTCCTTGCTCTGGCAATCGCTCTGGCTGCCTCCTTCGAAAAGCCTCTAGCTCTTGAGAGTCTTTCGATAGTCTGAAGGCAGTCAGACGAAGAGCGTGGAGGTTTGGGTGTACCTTCTTTACGTGAGGTTGACGCAGAAGGTCCACTCTAGGAGGAAGAGTCCTGGGAACGTCGACCAGCCATTGCAGTACCTCGGTGAACCATTCTCTCGCGGGCCAGAGGGGAGCAACCAACGTCAGCCGTGTCCCTTTGTGAGAGGCGAACTTCTGAAGTACCCTGTTGACAATCTTGAACGGCGGGAATGCATACAGGTCGAGATGGGACCAATCCAGCAGAAAGGCATCCACGCGAACTGCTGCTGGGTCTGGAATCGGAGAACAATACAAGAGGAGCCTCTTGATCATCGAGGTAGCGAATAGATCTATGGTTGGCTGACCCCACAGGGCCCAAAGTCTGCTGCAAACATTCTTGTGAAGGGTCCACTCTGTGGGGAAGACCTGACCCTTCCGGCTGAGGCGATCTGCCATGACATTCATATCGCCCTGAATGAGCCTCGTTACCAGCGTGAGCTTTCGATCTTTTGACCAAATGAGGAGGTCCCTTGCGATCTCGAACAACTTCCTCGAAAGAGTCCCTCCCTGCTTGGAGATGTAAGCCAAGGCTGTGGTGTAGTCGGAGTTCACCTCCACCACCTTGTTAAGCTGGAGGGACTTGAAGTTTATCAAGGCCAGATGAACTGCCAACAACTCCTTGCAATAGATGTGAAGTGTCCTTTGCTCCTGATTCCATGTTCCCGAGCATTCCTGTCCGTCCAGTGTCGCACCCCAGCCCGTGTCCGATGCGTCCGAGAAGAGACGGTGGTCGGGGGTCTGAACAGCCAATGGTAGACCTTCCTTGAGAAGAATGCTGTTCTTCCACCACGTTAGAGTAGACCTCATCTCTTCGGAAACAGGAACTGAGCCCGTCTCTAGCGTCATGTCCTTTATCCAGTGAGCAGCTAGATGATACTGAAGGGGGCGGAGGTGGAGTCTCCCTAACTCGATGAACAGGGCCAGCGATGAAAGTGTCCCTGTTAGACTCATCCACTGCCTGACTAAGCATCGGTTCCTTCTCAGCATGCTCTGGATGCATTCTAGGGCTTGGAAGATCCTTGGGGCCGACGGACAAGTCCGAAAAGCTCGACTCTGAAGATCCATACCCAAGGAGACAATGGTCTGGGATGGAACGAGCTGAGACTCCTCAAAATTGACCAGGAGGCCCAGTTCCTTGGTCAGATCCATAGTCCATTTGAAAATCTCCAGACAGCGACGACTTGTGGGAGCTCTTAAAAGCCAGTCGTCTGACGGAGCCGGACACAAGATCATGATACTGCTGCACAGTCTGTAAACTGTCAATCATGGGCAAGCGAGGAAGTACAGTGACAACCCGAATCTGTCTAGACTGTCTGGGTCGTACAGACAACTCCTTAACGGGTTGCTGAGGTTGCCGCACTGCGTCACAACAAGTCCCTTCTGTTGGTTGTTGAACGTCTTCCCCGTGACACATTGACTCCGTAAACAAAAAATCCTCTAACAAGGACTAAGCTTGGACTGCATGTCATGCAACACAGCTCAAGGTCTAAGGGAGCAGGTGTGGTAACAGACGGGATTAGCGGCTGAAGTGGAACCATTACCTTCCCTGTAAGCATGTTATGCTTAAATAAAAGTCCATAAGAGGTTATGCAGCTAAAGGCTCCCTCCAAATGACAGAGTCCTCAAGGGAATATCAGAAGGAGGGAGAAAAGAACTTTCTCATCTACAGGGACCTTATCCTAGAAAAGCTAAGTTCTCTGAGTGAGGGTTCACTGGTGCAAAAGCAGCAGACTAGAAGGCAACGTTATGAAACTGCTTGACAGTCTAGTGAGTTGGCAACAACCCAAGATGTGTTGAGAAGCATGCGGTAAGGTATGCAGAGCATGATGTATGCAGAGTATGCTGTATGCAGAGCATGCTGTATGTAGAGCATGTTGTATGCAGAGCATGCTGAATGCAGAGCATGCTGTATGCAGAGCATGTTGTATGCAGAGCATGCTGAATGCAGAGCATGCTGTATGCTGAGCATGTAGTAAGCAGAGCCTGCTGTAAGCAGAGCCTGCTGTAAGGAAAGCAGAGCGTGTGCATGGCGTTTAACATTTCTCAGAAATTCCATGACCAGTGCTAGAGTGCTTTATGCATGCTTGCATGGGGTTTAAACCATGGTATGAAAATGGAGGTAAGGTATGCTGAACAGCAGAGTCAGAACGAGCTGGAACAACAATAGTTGTGGTTTCCTCTTCAAGACTCCGATGAGGGAACACCTGAGGCTCAGTCTGCAAAGGCTGAATAAAAGACAAGCAGAAGGAAGGCGCATGGGTGGAGGAGGCTGACTCCTAGCATGAGTGGTTGAACCCAAGGGTTGCGCTTGCTGAGCGGTTGGCGGAAGCGGAGTAGCAAGTTCCAGTTCCTGTGGTGTGAGCGGAGCGCGATGAGGAAGAGGCTGCGCAGAACAAGGTAAATGTCTCGCAAGCTGAGGCTCCTGAGGCGCAAGGCTAAGGTGTTGTGGTGCTTGCCTTGTGGAGGGTTGAGCTCGCTGCAGCGAGAGCTGAGGAGACTGACTCATGGACGGGAGAGGTTGTTGTACCTCAACCGAGTGTTGCATCACTGGTGGAGCAGCAAGTGGAGGCGGAGGAAGAGAGGTATAATCCTCCTGATCCCAATGTAAAGGTTGCCTTAAGGAAGGCGGAGGCTGAACACCACAGGGAACAGCAAACTCAGCACGTGGCTCAACATCGTACGCCTGGCAGGTGGAACTGCTGGCAGGTGGTACTGCGATCAGGCGGAGCGAGTGTAGGTGGAGGGAGTGTAGGCGGAGGCGGAGGAGCAACACTCTCAGCCCGACACTCACGCATCAAGTCCGAAAGCTGTGCTTGCATGGACTGTAGTAGAGTCCACAACATCGTACGCCTGGCAGATGGTACTGCGATCAGGCGGAGCGAGTGTAGGTGGAGGGAGTGTAGGCGGAGGCGGAGGAGCAACACTCTCAGCCCGACACTCACGCATCAAGTCCGAAAGCTGTGCTTGCATGGACTGTAGTAGATTTCACAACATCGTACGCCTGGCAGGTGGTACTGTGATCAGGAGGAGCGATCATAGGCGGGGGGGAGTGTAGGCGGAGGCGGAGGCGCAACACTCTCAGCCCGACACTCACGCATCAAGACCGAAAGTTGTGACTGTATGGACTGCAGTAGAGTTAACTTGGGGTCGGCAGACACTAAGTTCTGCTGAGGTAAAGCCTTAACAGCAGAGATCTGTTGTGGCAGAACCTTACTCCTCTTAGGCGGAGTGTAATCAACTGATGACTGAGGAGAGTCAGAGCTAACCCAATGACTGCATTCGGGTTGTGAACTTTAACTTCGTACGTCTGGCATAGGTCTGGACTTAACGTTTAAGAGGTCTTGAGACCTGAGACCAGCGTTACTCTGCCTTTATTTTCTCCCCTAATCTCTTCTGCAGACGAGCAAAATAAGGGCTCAATCGTCTGCGGGTGGGAGTGACGGTCTCGGTAAGACACGCCCACAACCACCGAGAATACTTCTGTGCGCCGATCAAGGCCTGCTGAACCCTTATGCCCTTCGACATTGCTTCTCCCCTGGGCTTGGGAGCTTGCAAGAGGTCCCGGACTGGGAGGACGACTGGCGCGCACAAAAGTACCCTCACGCACTAATCACTTATCACTTTGATTTCTGTTTGCACTTATTTCACTGAACTCGAAACTTTAAGTGGTTTGTACCTGAAATACGCAATTCTATCCTTTCTCAAAGTTAGTAATTGCGAAAACAGAATTACAATGTAACAGAAAAATCTAATGAAAGATAATTCAGTGGTTGGAAAGAGACTAAACACTAGATCACTCTAGAAACGTTTAGTTTCTTCCCCTAAAGAGACTAGGGAGAAGAGCAAAAACGATAACGACGTTACTCGTACGCCTGGCAGGCTTGAATGAAACGTTTATCCTCTTTCTCCCTCCGTCTCTATCTCTCTCTCTCTCTCTCTCTCTCTCTTGACTTAGAACCTGAGAGAAGAGCCCAATCATATATATCGTTAAAACATATTATTGTTAAAGGAAAAAAACTGAAAAGTTCCTTTATTAGGATCAAAACCATTAAGTTAAGAAAGAATGAACAAAACGCTAGACACGGTTACTCTTACTGCAACGTGAAACCGTGAACATTCTTTCTCTATCGTAACGATAGAGTGCAAGTTGAACGTTCTGAACGTCAACAACTGCAGAGACAAAACAAAACGTTAGTTCAACTTTGAAAACAGTACGAGACTGTCAAAGAAAATCTTTCAAACTCTGTGGCGGAAATAGCATAATATGTTAACAGGTAAAACCGAAATGACGGGCTCAAAGTTTATTAACTTCGGTAAAAGACCGCCTACTATTAGGAAGGTCGAATATAAACAAATATAAAAATTAATTTTAATGAGTTTATAATAAAAGGAAGTTAATCGAAGAGGCCTATAAGAGGCGGAGAGATATAAAATAAATCTATAACTTTTGTTAAGCAAAATTAAGAAAGAGAGTCTATACTCTCTTAGACACCAACACTTCCGTCTAAGGGAAGGGTCGGCCATTGAAAGGTGAACGAGAGTTCATACTCTCTCGTCACCATAATTAATCAAATTAATTCCAAAAGCTAACTAAGCTAATATAGAAGTTTCCAGTAAAGCGACAGCCGAAATCAAAGAGAAATACTTCACCAAAGTCGTGAAAATACTCCAAGAACATAAGCGTATCCCAGAACGTCTTGCCGGAAGCACGACAGAGGAATAATTGAGGAGGTGTCAACAAGAAGTACTTGAGTACCTGGCCACAGGTGGCGCTGGTAAATACACCCCCTTCTAGTATTGTGATAGCTGGCGTATCCCTCCATAGAATTCTGTCGGGCAACGGAGTTGACAGCTACATGATTATCGGGTAAGTTTAATATTGAAAAACCAGTGTACAAGACTAAAGGATAGCTAAGTATCCCGTATTTCATATAATCAGTTATCCACAATAACAATGAAATAATAAGTACCTGGTAAGGAAGTCGACTTGAACCGTTACTCTGCCTTTAATAAGATCGTCTTCCTTACTGAGCGCAGCGTTCCTCTTGGGAGGCTGAATCAACTCAAAGGTGCTAAAGTATACAGGGCTGCAACCCATACTAAAGGACCTCATCACAACCTTTAACCTTGGCGCTTCTCAAGAAAGAATTGACCACCCGCCAAATCAACAAGGATGTGGAAGGCTTCTTAGCCGACCGTACAACCCATAAAAAGTATTCAAGAGAAAGGTTAAAAAGTTATGGGATTATGGGAATGTAGTGGCTGAGCCCTCGCCTACTACTGCATTCGTTGCTACGAATGGACCCAGGGTGTAGCAGTACTCGTAAAGAGACTGGACATCTTTGAGATAGAATGATGCGAACACTGACTTGCTTCTCCAATAGGTTGCATCCATAACACTCTGCAGAGAACGGTTCTGTTTGAAGGCCACTGAAGTAGCCACAGCTCTCACTTCATGTGTCCTTACCTTCAGCAAAGCAAGGTCTTCTTCCTTCAGATGAGAATTTGCTTCTCTAATCAGAAGCCTGATGTAGTAAGAAACTGAGTTCTTAGACATTGGTAGAGAAGGCTTCTTGATAGCACACCATAAGGCTTCTGATTGTCCTCGTAATGGTTTTGACCTTCTTAGATAGTACTTAAGAGCTCTAACTGGGCAAAGTACTCTCTCCAGTTCGTTCCCCACCATGTTGGACAGGCTTGGGATCTCGAACGACTTAGGCCAAGGACGGGAAGGAAGCTCGTTTTTAGCCAAAAAACCGAGCTGCAAGGAACATGTAGCCGTTTCAGATGTGAAACCTATGTTCCTGCTGAAGGCGTGGATCTCACTTACTCTTTTACCTGTTGCTAAGCACACGAGGAAAAGAGTTTTTAATGTGAGGTCCTTAAAAGAGGCTGATTGGAGCGGTTCAAATCCTGATGACATTAGGAACCTTAGGACCACGTCTAGATTCCAGCCTGGAGTGGACAACCGACGTTCCTTTGAGGTCTCAAAAGACCTAAGGAGGTCCTGTAGATCTTTGTTGGAGGAAAGATCCAAGCCTCTGTGGCGGAAAACCGCTGCCAACATACTTCTGTAACCCTTGATTGTAGGAGCTGATAGGGATCTTACGTTCCTTAGATGTAACAGGAAGTCAGCAATCTGGGTTACAGTGGTACTGGTTGAGGAAACTGCATTGGCCTTGCACCAGCTTCGGAAGACTTCCCATTAAGACTGATAGACTCTGAGAGTGGATGTCGTCCTTGCTCTGGCAATCGCTCTGGCTGCCTCCTTCGAAAAGCCTCTAGCTCTTGAGAGTCTTTCGATAGTCTGAAGGCAGTCAGACGAAGAGCGTGGAGGTTTGGGTGTACCTTCTTTACGTGAGGTTGACGCAGAAGGTCCACTCTAGGAGGAAGAGTCCTGGGAACGTCGACCAGCCATTGCAGTACCTCGGTGAACCATTCTCTCGCGGGCCAGAGGGGAGCAACCAACGTCAGCCGTGTCCCTTTGTGAGAGGCGAACTTCTGAAGTACCCTGTTGACAATCTTGAACGGCGGGAATGCATACAGGTCGAGATGGGACCAATCCAGCAGAAAGGCATCCACGCGAACTGCTGCTGGGTCTGGAATCGGAGAACAATACAAGAGGAGCCTCTTGGTCATCGAGGTAGCGAATAGATCTATGGTTGGCTGACCCCACAGGGCCCAAAGTCTGCTGCAAACATTCTTGTGAAGGGTCCACTCTGTGGGGAAGACCTGACCCTTCCGGCTGAGGCGATCTGCCATGACATTCATATCGCCCTGAATGAGCCTCGTTACCAGCGTGAGCTTTCGATCTTTTGACCAAATGAGGAGGTCCCTTGCGATCTCGAACAACTTCCTCGAAAGAGTCCCTCCCTGCTTGGAGATGTAAGCCAAGGCTGTGGTGTAGTCGGAGTTCACCTCCACCACCTTGTTAAGCTGGAGGGACTTGAAGTTTATCAAGGCCAGATGAACTGCCAACAACTCCTTGCAATAGATGTGAAGTGTCCTTTGCTCCTGATTCCATGTTCCCAAGCATTCCTGTCCGTCCAGTGTCGCACCCCAGCCCGTGTCCGATGCGTCCGAGAAGAGACGGTGGTCGGGGGTCTGAACAGCCAATGGTAGACCTTCCTTGAGAAGAATGCTGTTCTTCCACCACGTTAGAGTAGACCTCATCTCTTCGGAAACAGGAACTGAGCCCGTCTCTAGCGTCATGTCCTTTATCCAGTGAGCAGCTAGATGATACTGAAGGGGGCGGAGGTGGAGTCTCCCTAACTCGATGAACAGGGCCAGCGATGAAAGTGTCCCTGTTAGACTCATCCACTGCCTGACTAAGCATCGGTTCCTTCTCAGCATGCTCTGGATGCATTCTAGGGCTTGGAAGATCCTTGGGGCCGACGGACAAGTCCGAAAAGCTCGACTCTGAAGATCCATACCCAAGGAGACAATGGTCTGGGATGGAACGAGCTGAGACTCCTCAAAATTGACCAGGAGGCCCAGTTCCTTGGTCAGATCCATAGTCCATTTGAAAATCTCCAGACAGCGACGACTTGTGGGAGCTCTTAAAAGCCAGTCGTCTGACGGAGCCGGACACAAGATCATGATACTGCTGCACAGTCTGTAAACTGTCAATCATGGGCAAGCGAGGAAGTACAGTGACAACCCGAATCTGTCTAGACTGTCTGGGTCGTACAGACAACTCCTTAACGGGTTGCTGAGGTTGCCGCACTGCGTCACAACAAGTCCCTTCTGTTGGTTGTTGAACGTCTTCCCCGTGACACATTGACTCCGTAAACAAAAAATCCTCTAACAAGGACTAAGCTTGGACTGCATGTCATGCAACACAGCTCAAGGTCTAAGGGAGCAGGTGTGGTAACAGACGGGATTAGCGGCTGAAGTGGAACCATTACCTTCCCTGTAAGCATGTTATGCTTAAATAAAAGTCCATAAGAGGTTATGCAGCTAAAGGCTCCCTCCAAATGACAGAGTCCTCAAGGGAATATCAGAAGGAGGGAGAAAAGAACTTTCTCATCTACAGGGACCTTATCCTAGAAAAGCTAAGTTCTCTGAGTGAGGGTTCACTGGTGCAAAAGCAGCAGACTAGAAGGCAACATTATGAAACTGCTTGACAGTCTAGTGAGTTGGCAACAACCCAAGATGTGTTGAGAAGCATGCGGTAAGGTATGCAGAACATGATGTATGCAGAGTATGCTGTATGCAGAGCATGCTGAATGCAGAGCATGCTGTATGCAGAGCATGCTGAATGCAGAGCATGCTGTATGCAGAGCATGTTGTATGCAGAGCATGCTGAATGCAGAGCATGCTGTATGCTGAGCATGTAGTAAGCAGAGCCTGCTGTAAGCAGAGCCTGCTGTAAGGAAAGCAGAGCGTGTGCATGGCGTTTAACATTTCTCAGAAATTCCATGACCAGTGCTAGAGTGCTTTATGCATGCTTGCATGGGGTTTAAACCATGGTATGAAAATGGAGGTAAGGTATGCTGAACAGCAGAGTCAGAACGAGCTGGAACAACAATAGTTGTGGTTTCCTCTTCAAGACTCCGATGAGGGAACACCTGAGGCTCAGTCTGCAAAGGCTGAATAAAAGACAAGCAGAAGGAAGGCGCATGGGTGGAGGAGGCTGACTCCTAGCATGAGTGGTTGAACCCAAGGGTTGCGCTTGCTGAGCGGTTGGCGGAAGCGGAGTAGCAAGTTCCAGTTCCTGTGGTGTGAGCGGAGCGCGATGAGGAAGATGCTGCGCAGAACAAGGTAAATGTCTCGCAAGCTGAGGCTCCTGAGGCGCAAGGCTAAGGTGTTGTGGTGCTTGCCTTGTGGAGGGTTGAGCTCGCTGCAGCGAGAGCTGAGGAGACTGACTCATGGACGGGAGAGGTTGTTGTACCTCAACCGAGTGTTGCATCACTGGTGGAGCAGCAAGTGGAGGCGGAGGAAGAGAGGTATAATCCTCCTGATCCCAATGTAAAGGTTGCCTTAAGGAAGGCGGAGGCTGAACACCACAGGGAACAGCAAACTCAGCACGTGGCTCAACATCGTACGCCTGGCAGGTGGAACTGCTGGCAGGTGGTACTGCGATCAGGCGGAGCGAGTGTAGGTGGAGGGAGTGTAGGCGGAGGCGGAGGAGCAACACTCTCAGCCCGACACTCACGCATCAAGTCCGAAAGCTGTGCTTGCATGGACTGTAGTAGAGTCCACAACATCGTACGCCTGGCAGATGGTACTGCGATCAGGCGGAGCGAGTGTAGGTGGAGGGAGTGTAGGCGGAGGCGGAGGAGCAACACTCTCAGCCCGACACTCACGCATCAAGTCCGAAAGCTGTGCTTGCATGGACTGTAGTAGATTTCACAACATCGTACGCCTGGCAGGTGGTACTGTGATCAGGAGGAGCGATCATAGGCGGGGGGGAGTGTAGGCGGAGGCGGAGGCGCAACACTCTCAGCCCGACACTCACGCATCAAGACCGAAAGTTGTGACTGTATGGACTGCAGTAGAGTTAACTTGGGGTCGGCAGACACTAAGTTCTGCTGAGGTAAAGCCTTAACAGCAGAGATCTGTTGTGGCAGAACCTTACTCCTCTTAGGCGGAGTGTAATCAACTGATGACTGAGGAGAGTCAGAGCTAACCCAATGACTGCATTCGGGTTGTGAACTTTAACTTCGTACGTCTGGCATAGGTCTGGACTTAACGTTTAAGAGGTCTTGAGACCTGAGACCAGCGTTACTCTGCCTTTATTTTCTCCCCTAATCTCTTCTGCAGACGAGCAAAATAAGGGCTCAATCGTCTGCGGGTGGGAGTGACGGTCTCGGTAAGACACGCCCACAACCACCGAGAATACTTCTGTGCGCCGATCAAGGCCTGCTGAACCCTTATGCCCTTCGACATTGCTTCTCCCCTGGGCTTGGGAGCTTGCAAGAGGTCCCGGACTGGGAGGACGACTGGCGCGCACAAAAGTACCCTCACGCACTAATCACTTATCACTTTGATTTCTGTTTGCACTTATTTCACTGAACTCGAAACTTTAAGTGGTTTGTACCTGAAATACGCAATTCTATCCTTTCTCAAAGTTAGTAATTGCGAAAACAGAATTACAATGTAACAGAAAAATCTAATGAAAGATAATTCAGTGGTTGGAAAGAGACTAAACACTAGATCACTCTAGAAACGTTTAGTTTCTTCCCCTAAAGAGACTAGGGAGAAGAGCAAAAACGATAACGACGTTACTCGTACGCCTGGCAGGCTTGAATGAAACGTTTATCCTCTTTCTCCCTCCGTCTCTATCTCTCTCTCTCTCTCTCTCTCTCTTGACTTAGAACCTGAGAGAAGAGCCCAATCATATATATCGTTAAAACATATTATTGTTAAAGGAAAAAAACTGAAAAGTTCCTTTATTAGGATCAAAACCATTAAGTTAAGAAAGAATGAACAAAACGCTAGACACGGTTACTCTTACTGCAACGTGAAACCGTGAACATTCTTTCTCTATCGTAACGATAGAGTGCAAGTTGAACGTTCTGAACGTCAACAACTGCAGAGACAAAACAAAACGTTAGTTCAACTTTGAAAACAGTACGAGACTGTCAAAGAAAATCTTTCAAACTCTGTGGCGGAAATAGCATAATATGTTAACAGGTAAAACCGAAATGACGGGCTCAAAGTTTATTAACTTCGGTAAAAGACCGCCTACTATTAGGAAGGTCGAATATAAACAAATATAAAAATTAATTTTAATGAGTTTATAATAAAAGGAAGTTAATCGAAGAGGCCTATAAGAGGCGGAGAGATATAAAATAAATCTATAACTTTTGTTAAGCAAAATTAAGAAAGAGAGTCTATACTCTCTTAGACACCAACACTTCCGTCTAAGGGAAGGGTCGGCCATTGAAAGGTGAACGAGAGTTCATACTCTCTCGTCACCATAATTAATCAAATTAATTCCAAAAGCTAACTAAGCTAATATAGAAGTTTCCAGTAAAGCGACAGCCGAAATCAAAGAGAAATACTTCACCAAAGTCGTGAAAATACTCCAAGAACATAAGCGTATCCAGAACGTCTTGCCGGAAGCACGACAGAGGAATAATTGAGGAGGTGTCAACAAGAAGTACTTGAGTACCTGGCCACAGGTGGCGCTGGTAAATACACCCCCTTCTAGTATTGTGATAGCTGGCGTATCCCTCCATAGAATTCTGTCGGGCAACGGAGTTGACAGCTACATGATTATCGGGTAAGTTTAATATTGAAAAACGGGAATATTAATATAACCATTGCAATTAGTTGAGTCAAAGAATGTGCAAACCCAGTCATGTTCCTAGTAACAGGCTATTATGAAAATTGTTAAAGTGAAATATCAGTGACTAAGGACATGGCCCACAATCCGCTATTTGGGAAATCAATCGTCGGCAAAGATTCCTACAAAGCGTAAACTTTATGAAAAATGTTATTTTTATTAATAAATAAATTTTTGAATATACTTACTCGGTGATTATATAGGCTGCAGCTCTGCTGCCCGACAGAAAAACTCTACGTTCAAAATACGCCAGCGATCGCTATGCAGGTAGGGGGTGTACATCAACAGCGCCATCTGTCTAGCAGGTACTCAGTACTCAATGTAAACACAGAACCAATTTTCTCCTCGGTCCACTGGGTCTCTATTGGGGAGGAAGGGAGGGTTCTTTAATATATAATCACCGGGTAAGTATATTCAAAAATTTATTTTATTATAAAAATAACATTTTTCAATATTAAACTTAGCCGGTGATTATATAAGCTGATTCACACCCAGGGGGATGGTAGAGACCAGCATTACTTGTTTACATTATTATGAGCTAAGTATTTTGTATTTCATTTTAGCAGTTATTCAAAATAACAAACATAAAATAAATAAGTACCTGGTAAGGAAGTCGACTTGAACAATTACTCTGCCTTTTTAAGTACGTCTTCCTTACGGAGCCTCGCGATCCTCTTAGGATGCTGAGCGACCCCTAGGATCTGAAGTATCAAGGGTTGCAACCCATACAACAGGACCTCATCAAAACCTCTAATCTAGGCGCTTCTCAAGAAATGACTTTGACCACCCGCCAAATCAAGTAGGATGCGAAAGGCTTCTTAGCCTTCCGGACAACCCAAAAACAATAATAAAACATTTCAAGAGAAAGATTAAAAAGGTTATGGAATTAGGGAATTGTAGTGGTTGAGCCCTCACCCACTACTGCACTCGTTGCTACGAATGGTCCCAGAGAGTAGCAGTTCTCGTAAAGAGACTGGACATTCTTAAGATAAAAAGACGCGAACACTGACTTGCTTTTCCAATAGGTTGCGTCGATTATACTTTGCAGAGATCTATTTTGTTTAAAGGCCACGGAAGTTGCGACAGCTCTACTTCGTGTGTCCTTACCTTCAGCAAAGCTTGGTCTTCCTCATTCAGATGGGAATGAGCTTCTCGTATTAACAGTCTGATAAAATAGGATAAAGCATTCTTTGACATAGGCAAAGATGGTTTCTTAACTGAACACCATAAAGCTTCAGACGGGCCTCGTAAAGGTTTAGTTCGTTTTAAATAGAACTTAAGAGCTCTTACAGGACATAAGACTCTTTCTAGTTCATTTCCAACCATACGATAAGTTTGGAATATCGAACGATATTGGCCAAGGCCGAGAAGGCAGCTCGTTTTTGGCTAGAAAACCAAGTTGTAGAACATG
>NC_090746.1:67808090-67832667 GCF_036898095.1 Palaemon carinicauda | reverse complement strand
AGTGGCTGAGCCCTCGCCTACTACTGCATTCGTTGCTACGAATGGACCCAGGGTGTAGCAGTACTCGTAAAGAGACTGGACATCTTTGAGATAGAATGATGCGAACACTGACTTGCTTCTCCAATAGGTTGCATCCATAACACTCTGCAGAGAACGGTTCTGTTTGAAGGCCACTGAAGTAGCCACAGCTCTCACTTCATGTGTCCTTACCTTCAGCAAAGCAAGGTCTTCTTCCTTCAGATGAGAATTTGCTTCTCTAATCAGAAGCCTGATGTAGTAAGAAACTGAGTTCTTAGACATTGGTAGAGAAGGCTTCTTGATAGCACACCATAAGGCTTCTGATTGTCCTCGTAATGGTTTTGACCTTCTTAGATAGTACTTAAGAGCTCTAACTGGGCAAAGTACTCTCTCCAGTTCGTTCCCCACCATGTTGGACAGGCTTGGGATCTCGAACGACTTAGGCCAAGGACGGGAAGGAAGCTCGTTTTTAGCCAAAAAACCGAGCTGCAAGGAACATGTAGCCGTTTCAGATGTGAAACCTATGTTCCTGCTGAAGGCGTGGATCTCACTTACTCTTTTACCTGTTGCTAAGCACACGAGGAAAAGAGTTTTTAATGTGAGGTCCTTAAAAGAGGCTGATTGGAGCGGTTCAAATCCTGATGACATTAGGAACCTTAGGACCACGTCTAGATTCCAGCCTGGAGTGGACAACCGACGTTCCTTTGAGGTCTCAAAAGACCTAAGGAGGTCCTGTAGATCTTTGTTGGAGGAAAGATCCAAGCCTCTGTGGCGGAAAACCGCTGCCAACATACTTCTGTAACCCTTGATTGTAGGAGCTGATAGGGATCTTACGTTCCTTAGATGTAACAGGAAGTCAGCAATCTGGGTTACAGTGGTACTGGTTGAGGAAACTGCATTGGCCTTGCACCAGCTTCGGAAGACTTCCCATTAAGACTGATAGACTCTGAGAGTGGATGTCGTCCTTGCTCTGGCAATCGCTCTGGCTGCCTCCTTCGAAAAGCCTCTAGCTCTTGAGAGTCTTTCGATAGTCTGAAGGCAGTCAGACGAAGAGCGTGGAGGTTTGGGTGTACCTTCTTTACGTGAGGTTGACGCAGAAGGTCCACTCTAGGAGGAAGAGTCCTGGGAACGTCGACCAGCCATTGCAGTACCTCGGTGAACCATTCTCTCGCGGGCCAGAGGGGAGCAACCAACGTCAGCCGTGTCCCTTTGTGAGAGGCGAACTTCTGAAGTACCCTGTTGACAATCTTGAACGGCGGGAATGCATACAGGTCGAGATGGGACCAATCCAGCAGAAAGGCATCCACGCGAACTGCTGCTGGGTCTGGAATCGGAGAACAATACAAGAGGAGCCTCTTGGTCATCGAGGTAGCGAATAGATCTATGGTTGGCTGACCCCACAGGGCCCAAAGTCTGCTGCAAACATTCTTGTGAAGGGTCCACTCTGTGGGGAAGACCTGACCCTTCCGGCTGAGGCGATCTGCCATGACATTCATATCGCCCTGAATGAGCCTCGTTACCAGCGTGAGCTTTCGATCTTTTGACCAAATGAGGAGGTCCCTTGCGATCTCGAACAACTTCCTCGAAAGAGTCCCTCCCTGCTTGGAGATGTAAGCCAAGGCTGTGGTGTAGTCGGAGTTCACCTCCACCACCTTGTTAAGCTGGAGGGACTTGAAGTTTATCAAGGCCAGATGAACTGCCAACAACTCCTTGCAATAGATGTGAAGTGTCCTTTGCTCCTGATTCCATGTTCCCAAGCATTCCTGTCCGTCCAGTGTCGCACCCCAGCCCGTGTCCGATGCGTCCGAGAAGAGACGGTGGTCGGGGGTCTGAACAGCCAATGGTAGACCTTCCTTGAGAAGAATGCTGTTCTTCCACCACGTTAGAGTAGACCTCATCTCTTCGGAAACAGGAACTGAGCCCGTCTCTAGCGTCATGTCCTTTATCCAGTGAGCAGCTAGATGATACTGAAGGGGGCGGAGGTGGAGTCTCCCTAACTCGATGAACAGGGCCAGCGATGAAAGTGTCCCTGTTAGACTCATCCACTGCCTGACTAAGCATCGGTTCCTTCTCAGCATGCTCTGGATGCATTCTAGGGCTTGGAAGATCCTTGGGGCCGACGGACAAGTCCGAAAAGCTCGACTCTGAAGATCCATACCCAAGGAGACAATGGTCTGGGATGGAACGAGCTGAGACTCCTCAAAATTGACCAGGAGGCCCAGTTCCTTGGTCAGATCCATAGTCCATTTGAAAATCTCCAGACAGCGACGACTTGTGGGAGCTCTTAAAAGCCAGTCGTCTGACGGAGCCGGACACAAGATCATGATACTGCTGCACAGTCTGTAAACTGTCAATCATGGGCAAGCGAGGAAGTACAGTGACAACCCGAATCTGTCTAGACTGTCTGGGTCGTACAGACAACTCCTTAACGGGTTGCTGAGGTTGCCGCACTGCGTCACAACAAGTCCCTTCTGTTGGTTGTTGAACGTCTTCCCCGTGACACATTGACTCCGTAAACAAAAAATCCTCTAACAAGGACTAAGCTTGGACTGCATGTCATGCAACACAGCTCAAGGTCTAAGGGAGCAGGTGTGGTAACAGACGGGATTAGCGGCTGAAGTGGAACCATTACCTTCCCTGTAAGCATGTTATGCTTAAATAAAAGTCCATAAGAGGTTATGCAGCTAAAGGCTCCCTCCAAATGACAGAGTCCTCAAGGGAATATCAGAAGGAGGGAGAAAAGAACTTTCTCATCTACAGGGACCTTATCCTAGAAAAGCTAAGTTCTCTGAGTGAGGGTTCACTGGTGCAAAAGCAGCAGACTAGAAGGCAACATTATGAAACTGCTTGACAGTCTAGTGAGTTGGCAACAACCCAAGATGTGTTGAGAAGCATGCGGTAAGGTATGCAGAACATGATGTATGCAGAGTATGCTGTATGCAGAGCATGCTGAATGCAGAGCATGCTGTATGCAGAGCATGCTGAATGCAGAGCATGCTGTATGCAGAGCATGTTGTATGCAGAGCATGCTGAATGCAGAGCATGCTGTATGCTGAGCATGTAGTAAGCAGAGCCTGCTGTAAGCAGAGCCTGCTGTAAGGAAAGCAGAGCGTGTGCATGGCGTTTAACATTTCTCAGAAATTCCATGACCAGTGCTAGAGTGCTTTATGCATGCTTGCATGGGGTTTAAACCATGGTATGAAAATGGAGGTAAGGTATGCTGAACAGCAGAGTCAGAACGAGCTGGAACAACAATAGTTGTGGTTTCCTCTTCAAGACTCCGATGAGGGAACACCTGAGGCTCAGTCTGCAAAGGCTGAATAAAAGACAAGCAGAAGGAAGGCGCATGGGTGGAGGAGGCTGACTCCTAGCATGAGTGGTTGAACCCAAGGGTTGCGCTTGCTGAGCGGTTGGCGGAAGCGGAGTAGCAAGTTCCAGTTCCTGTGGTGTGAGCGGAGCGCGATGAGGAAGATGCTGCGCAGAACAAGGTAAATGTCTCGCAAGCTGAGGCTCCTGAGGCGCAAGGCTAAGGTGTTGTGGTGCTTGCCTTGTGGAGGGTTGAGCTCGCTGCAGCGAGAGCTGAGGAGACTGACTCATGGACGGGAGAGGTTGTTGTACCTCAACCGAGTGTTGCATCACTGGTGGAGCAGCAAGTGGAGGCGGAGGAAGAGAGGTATAATCCTCCTGATCCCAATGTAAAGGTTGCCTTAAGGAAGGCGGAGGCTGAACACCACAGGGAACAGCAAACTCAGCACGTGGCTCAACATCGTACGCCTGGCAGGTGGAACTGCTGGCAGGTGGTACTGCGATCAGGCGGAGCGAGTGTAGGTGGAGGGAGTGTAGGCGGAGGCGGAGGAGCAACACTCTCAGCCCGACACTCACGCATCAAGTCCGAAAGCTGTGCTTGCATGGACTGTAGTAGAGTCCACAACATCGTACGCCTGGCAGATGGTACTGCGATCAGGCGGAGCGAGTGTAGGTGGAGGGAGTGTAGGCGGAGGCGGAGGAGCAACACTCTCAGCCCGACACTCACGCATCAAGTCCGAAAGCTGTGCTTGCATGGACTGTAGTAGATTTCACAACATCGTACGCCTGGCAGGTGGTACTGTGATCAGGAGGAGCGATCATAGGCGGGGGGGAGTGTAGGCGGAGGCGGAGGCGCAACACTCTCAGCCCGACACTCACGCATCAAGACCGAAAGTTGTGACTGTATGGACTGCAGTAGAGTTAACTTGGGGTCGGCAGACACTAAGTTCTGCTGAGGTAAAGCCTTAACAGCAGAGATCTGTTGTGGCAGAACCTTACTCCTCTTAGGCGGAGTGTAATCAACTGATGACTGAGGAGAGTCAGAGCTAACCCAATGACTGCATTCGGGTTGTGAACTTTAACTTCGTACGTCTGGCATAGGTCTGGACTTAACGTTTAAGAGGTCTTGAGACCTGAGACCAGCGTTACTCTGCCTTTATTTTCTCCCCTAATCTCTTCTGCAGACGAGCAAAATAAGGGCTCAATCGTCTGCGGGTGGGAGTGACGGTCTCGGTAAGACACGCCCACAACCACCGAGAATACTTCTGTGCGCCGATCAAGGCCTGCTGAACCCTTATGCCCTTCGACATTGCTTCTCCCCTGGGCTTGGGAGCTTGCAAGAGGTCCCGGACTGGGAGGACGACTGGCGCGCACAAAAGTACCCTCACGCACTAATCACTTATCACTTTGATTTCTGTTTGCACTTATTTCACTGAACTCGAAACTTTAAGTGGTTTGTACCTGAAATACGCAATTCTATCCTTTCTCAAAGTTAGTAATTGCGAAAACAGAATTACAATGTAACAGAAAAATCTAATGAAAGATAATTCAGTGGTTGGAAAGAGACTAAACACTAGATCACTCTAGAAACGTTTAGTTTCTTCCCCTAAAGAGACTAGGGAGAAGAGCAAAAACGATAACGACGTTACTCGTACGCCTGGCAGGCTTGAATGAAACGTTTATCCTCTTTCTCCCTCCGTCTCTATCTCTCTCTCTCTCTCTCTCTCTCTTGACTTAGAACCTGAGAGAAGAGCCCAATCATATATATCGTTAAAACATATTATTGTTAAAGGAAAAAAAACTGAAAAGTTCCTTTATTAGGATCAAAACCATTAAGTTAAGAAAGAATGAACAAAACGCTAGACACGGTTACTCTTACTGCAACGTGAAACCGTGAACATTCTTTCTCTATCGTAACGATAGAGTGCAAGTTGAACGTTCTGAACGTCAACAACTGCAGAGACAAAACAAAACGTTAGTTCAACTTTGAAAACAGTACGAGACTGTCAAAGAAAATCTTTCAAACTCTGTGGCGGAAATAGCATAATATGTTAACAGGTAAAACCGAAATGACGGGCTCAAAGTTTATTAACTTCGGTAAAAGACCGCCTACTATTAGGAAGGTCGAATATAAACAAATATAAAAATTAATTTTAATGAGTTTATAATAAAAGGAAGTTAATCGAAGAGGCCTATAAGAGGCGGAGAGATATAAAATAAATCTATAACTTTTGTTAAGCAAAATTAAGAAAGAGAGTCTATACTCTCTTAGACACCAACACTTCCGTCTAAGGGAAGGGTCGGCCATTGAAAGGTGAACGAGAGTTCATACTCTCTCGTCACCATAATTAATCAAATTAATTCCAAAAGCTAACTAAGCTAATATAGAAGTTTCCAGTAAAGCGACAGCCGAAATCAAAGAGAAATACTTCACCAAAGTCGTGAAAATACTCCAAGAACATAAGCGTATCCCAGAACGTCTTGCCGGAAGCACGACAGAGGAATAATTGAGGAGGTGTCAACAAGAAGTACTTGAGTACCTGGCCACAGGTGGCGCTGGTAAATACACCCCCTTCTAGTATTGTGATAGCTGGCGTATCCCTCCATAGAATTCTGTCGGGCAACGGAGTTGACAGCTACATGATTATCGGGTAAGTTTAATATTGAAAAACGGGAATATTAATATAACCATTGCAATTAGTTGAGTCAAAGAATGTGCAAACCCAGTCATGTTCCTAGTAACAGGCTATTATGAAAATTGTTAAAGTGAAATATCAGTGACTAAGGACATGGCCCACAATCCGCTATTTGGGAAATCAATCGTCGGCAAAGATTCCTACAAAGCGTAAACTTTATGAAAAATGTTATTTTTATTAATAAAATAAATTTTTGAATATACTTACTCGGTGATTATATAGGCTGCAGCTCTGCTGCCCGACAGAAAAACTCTACGTTCAAAATACGCCAGCGATCGCTATGCAGGTAGGGGGTGTACATCAACAGCGCCATCTGTCTAGCAGGTACTCAGTACTCAATGTAAACACAGAACCAATTTTCTCCTCGGTCCACTGGGTCTCTATTGGGGAGGAAGGGAGGGTTCTTTAATATATAATCACCGGGTAAGTATATTCAAAAATTTATTTTATTATAAAAATAACATTTTTCAATATTAAACTTAGCCGGTGATTATATAAGCTGATTCACACCCAGGGGGATGGGTAGAGACCAGCATTACTTGTTTACATTATTATGAGCTAAGTATTTTGTATTTCATTTTAGCAGTTATTCAAAATAACAAACATAAAATAAATAAGTACCTGGTAAGGAAGTCGACTTGAACAATTACTCTGCCTTTTTAAGTACGTCTTCCTTACGGAGCCTCGCGATCCTCTTAGGATGCTGAGCGACCCCTAGGATCTGAAGTATCAAGGGTTGCAACCCATACAACAGGACCTCATCAAAACCTCTAATCTAGGCGCTTCTCAAGAAATGACTTTGACCACCCGCCAAATCAAGTAGGATGCGAAAGGCTTCTTAGCCTTCCGGACAACCCAAAAACAATAATAAAACATTTCAAGAGAAAGATTAAAAAGGTTATGGAATTAGGGAATTGTAGTGGTTGAGCCCTCACCCACTACTGCACTCGTTGCTACGAATGGTCCCAGAGAGTAGCAGTTCTCGTAAAGAGACTGGACATTCTTAAGATAAAAAGACGCGAACACTGACTTGCTTTTCCAATAGGTTGCGTCGATTATACTTTGCAGAGATCTATTTTGTTTAAAGGCCACGGAAGTTGCGACAGCTCTACTTCGTGTGTCCTTACCTTCAGCAAAGCTTGGTCTTCCTCATTCAGATGGGAATGAGCTTCTCGTATTAACAGTCTGATAAAATAGGATAAAGCATTCTTTGACATAGGCAAAGATGGTTTCTTAACTGAACACCATAAAGCTTCAGACGGGCCTCGTAAAGGTTTAGTTCGTTTTAAATAGAACTTAAGAGCTCTTACAGGACATAAGACTCTTTCTAGTTCATTTCCAACCATACGATAAGTTTGGAATATCGAACGATATTGGCCAAGGCCGAGAAGGCAGCTCGTTTTTGGCTAGAAAACCAAGTTGTAGAACATGTAGCCGTTTCGGATGAGAATCCGATGTTCTTGCTGAAGGCATGAATCTCACTGACTCTTTTAGCTGTGGCTAAGCATACCAGGAAAAGTGTCTTTAAGGTGAGATCTTTCAGGGAGGCTGATTGTAGCGTTTCGAACCTGTCTGACATAAGGAATCTTAGTACCACGTCTAAATTCCAACCAGGTGTAACCAAACGACGCTCCTTCGTGGTCTCAAAAGACTTAAGGAGGTCCTGTAGATCTTTATGTTGGAAAGATCTAAGCCTCTGTGACGGAAGACTGATGCCAACATGCTTCTGTAACCCTTGATAGTGGGAGCTGAAAGAGATCGTTCTTTCCTCAGATATAAGAGGAAGTCAGCTATTTGAGTTACAGAGGTACTGGTCGAGGATACGGATACTGACTTGCACCAGTCTCGGAAGATTTCCCACTTCGATTGGTAGACTCTAAGGGTGGATGTTCTCCTTGCTCTAGCAATCGCTCTGGCTGCCTCCTTCGAAAAGTCTCTAGCTCTCGAGAGTCTTTCGATAGTCTGAAGGCAGTCAGACGAAGAGCATGGAGGCCTTGGTGTACCTTCTTTACGCGTGGCTGACGTAGAAGGTCCACCCTTAGGGGAAGTGTTCTGGGAACGTCTACTAGCCATCGAAGTACCTCGGTGAACCATTCTCTCGCGGGCCAGAGGGAAGCAACTAGCGTCAACCTTGTCCCTTCGTGAGAGGCGAACTTCTGCAGTACCTTGTTGACAATCTTGAACGGAGGGAATGCATATAGATCTAGATGTGACCAATCTAGTAGAAAGGCATCTATATGAACTGCTGCTGGGTCCGGGATTGGTGAGCAAAATATTGGGAGCCTCTTGGTCATCGAGGTTGCGAAGAGATCTATGGTTGGCTGGCCCCAGGTGGCCCAAAGTCTCTTGCATACATCCTTGTGGAGGGTCCATTCTGTTGGAATTATTTGTCCCTTCCGACTGAGACAATCTGCCATGACATTCAAGTTGTCTTGGATAAACCTCGTTACTAGTGATATGTCTAGACCTTTTGACCAGGTGAGGAGGTCCCTTGCGATCTCGTACAACGTCAGAGAGTAGGTCCCTCCTTGCTTGGAGATGTACGCCAAAGCCGTGGTGTTGTCCGAGTTCACCTCCACCACTTTGCCTTGAAGGAGAGACCTGAAGCTTTTCCAGGTCAGACGTACTGCCAGAAGCTCCTTGCAGTTGAAATGCATTGTCCTTTGACTCGAGTTCCATAATCCCGAGCATTCCCGACCGTCTAATGTCGCACCCCAGCCTACGTCAGATGCGTCCGAGAAGAGAACGTGGTTGGGAGTCTGAACAGTTAGGGGAAGACCCTCTCTAAGGTTGATATAGTCCTTTCACCAAGTCAGACAAGACTTTATCTTTCCGGAAACCGGGATCGAGACCGCTTCTAGCGTCTTGTCCTTTTTCCAGTGAAAAGCTAGATGGTATAGAAGAGGACGGAGGTGTAGTCTTCCTAGTGACACAAATTGATCCACGGATGACAGTGTCCCTACCAGACTCATCCACAGCCTGACTGAGCAGCGTTCCTTCTTCAGCATCTTCTGGATGGATAGCAGGGCTGGGGGCTGATCGTCTTGTTCAGCAACGTCCTCATCAGAGGGTTCCTCATCCGAAACTGATGAGGAAACGGCAACGGAGTGGGCAACGTCTGACTCGCTGAATCCGGTCGCACTGGTGGATGCGTGACGGAGCCGGACGCAATATCATGGAACTGCTGCACAGTCTGTGAACTGTCAACAATCATGGGTGCGCGAGGAAGTACAGCGTCAACCCGAAACTGTCTAGACCGTCTGGGTTGTGCAGTCAACACCCTACCGGGTTGCTGAGGTTGACGCACTGCGTCACAACAAGTCACCTCTGCTGGTTGTTGAACGTCCTGAACGTCAACAACCACCTCCGAGCGTCGCTTAACGTCAACGTGCGACTGGCAACCCACACTGGGTCGCATCGGTGGAGGAACCACCTCAACTGGCAGACGCGAGTAGGTTACCTCAGCGTCAACAGGGCGCACAACCGACCGGTTGGAAGGTTGTTGGCCAGAAGGAGGAACCACCTCAACTGGCAGACGCGAGTAGGTTACCTCAGCGTCAACAGGGCGCACAACCGACCGGTTGGAAGGTTGCTGGCCAGAAGGAGGAACCACCTCAACTGGCAGACGCGAGTAGGTTACCTCAGCGTCAACAGGGCGCACAACCGACCGGTTGGAAGGTTGTTGGCCAGAAGGTTCTTCTCCGCATTTAAGTCCTCTATCAAGGACGCAAGCTTGGACTTCATGGCTTGCAGCAAAGCCCATTTAGGGTCAACGGGAGCAGGTGTGGCAACAGACGGGGTTAGCGACTGAGGCGGAACCGTTTACCATCCCTGAAAGCCTTGTTATGTGTGACATAATAGTACAGCAAAACTTCAAAGGCTTGACAAAAGCTGAGAAGTTGACCTGTAAACAACTTGGAGCGTCTCCTGGCTAGGCGCCAGGGCGAGTCTACCAGAATTGAGAAGTCTATCTGGGCAGAGGCATGAACTCCCAAGCCGAGAACTTCTCTCGTGTCATATCAGACTCTCGCTCTATAAGCCAGTTTAAAAGAAGGGAAATCAAAGGCTGTATCCCTAAAAACTCCTCCTGGTGCAAAAACCAGTCGCCTAGCCAACGTAACGCTCTCTAGGAGAGCGAGAGAGCACTAGCTTAAAAACAACGGCTTCGAAGTAGCTAGGCCTAGTGTAAGTTCTGACGTTTAGGCGAACGAGGAGCAGCAGTAACAAGATCCGGACGAAGATCCTTAAAAAAATCATCAAGATTTAATTAAAGTCCATAGGAGGCTAAGCAGCTTAAGGCTCCTCTCCATCTGACAGAGTCCTCAAGGGAATATCAGTAGGAGGGAGAACAGCAACTTCCTCATCCACAGGAACCTTGTCCGATAAAAGCTAGGTTACCTCAGTGAGTCTCTCACTGGTGCATAAGTAGCAGACCAGAAGGCAACATCATGTAACTGCTTGACAGTCTGTGAACTGTCAACAACTGAACTGTCAACCACAACAGGTGTGTGAGGACGTACAGTGTCCACTCGAGACTGCTTTGACTGTCTAGACTGAGCAGTCAAAACAACTCTAGAATGCGGAAGTTGACGCACCGCGTCAAAACAAAACAACTTAGACTGTTGTTGTACCTCGCGAACGTCAACGGAAGATTCCGTGCGTCGCTGAACGTCAACATGCGGCTGGCAGGGTACACTGGAACGCATGGGTGGCGGGACTCTCTTGGAGTGCGGGAGAAGGTCGCCTCAGCGTCCACAGGACGCACAACCGTGGTTGGTTGTAGGCTAGAGGTTGGTGCAGTGTCAACCTTCTCCGCACGAAAGTCCTGCATCAATGACGTTAACTGAGACTGCATGGTCTGCAGCAAAGACCACTAGGGTCTACAGGAGCAGGTGCGGCAACAGACGGTGTGACTGCCTGATGCGGTACCGCTTTGCCTCTCTTAGGAGGTGAGCAGTCGTCGGAAGACTGCAGCGAGTCCGAACTGACCCAGTGGCTACAACTGGGCCGTTGGACTTGCGCGGAAAGGACCGACTTGCGCTTAATAAGCCGCGAGACCTTGGTCCATGGTTTCTTACGAGAAACCTCTTCCGCAGACGAGGAATAAATGGGCTCTCTCGTCTTAGAGTGGGTGGGGCGATCTTGGGTAGATACGCCCGAAACCACAGAGGGAAAACGTCTGTTCGTTGATCAAGGCCTCTCGAACCCATAAGTCGTTCGACATTACTTCTCCCCTGGGCTTGGGAGCTTGCAAGAGGTCCCGGACTAGGTGAACGACAGGCACGAACAGACGAACCCTCGGACGCAACACTGTAACACTTTGCGCATATCACTTTATCGATTTTCTGTTTTGCACTTATTTCACTGAAATCGAAACTTTTACTGATTTCTACCTGAAACACGCAATTCTACCCTTCATTAAAAGGTAGTAATTGCGAAATCAGTCGTATAATGCAAGCTCATTAATACCAGCAAAAAACAGAAAACATATTTTAAGATAAAAAAATCAGTGGCTGGGAAAGAGACTAAACACTAGTTCATATAACTACGTTTTCAATCTCTCACCGCACATAGCCTGGGGACGAGAATAAAAAACTAAAAACGTTTTATCCTTCCTCCCCGTACAGCGACTAGGGACGAGAGCAACTCGAGAAAAACGTTACCCGCTTGAACGGAACGTTTTCTCTCCTCTCTCTCCCTCCGTCTCTATCTCTCTCTCTCTCTTTCTCTCTTGATTTCGCACCTAAGAGAAGAGCCCAATTATATATCGTAAAAAAAAAACATGTTATTTGACTAAAGGAAAAAACTGAAAGGTTTTCCAAATAAAAAGTTCCTTTAAATTAGAATTTAAAACATTTAAGCTAAGAAAGAATGAACAAAACGTCAAAATCGATTTACTCTTACTGCAAAGTGAAACCGTGATACACTCTCTCTCTATCGTAACGATAGAGTGCATGTTGAACGTCCTGAACGTCAACAACTGCGTAGTCTAAAAAAACTAAACGTTAGTTCATCTTTGAAAACAGTACGAAGACTATCAAAGAAATTCTTTCATAAAACATTAAATTCTAAAAAGTTTTAAATTCTTTAAAGGCTAAATACGATATAACGGGCTCAACGTTGATTAACTTCGGTTCCAAGTAAGGACCGCCTACTATCAGGAAAGGTCGCATATAAACAAAACATAAAAATTTATTTTTATATGTTTATAATAAATGGAAAGTTAATCGAAGAGGCCTAATAAAGGCGGAGAGATATAAAATATATAGATCTATAACGTGTTAAGCAAAATTACTAAAAACCTAAACACACTTCCGTCTAAGGGAAGGGTCGGCCATTTAAAAGTGAAAGAGAGTCCATACTCTCCTTGTCACCATAATTAAATCTATCCAAAACGAGTTCAAGTTTTGAGATGAAGATAAAACACCTGCATAGCGAAAGCTCAAAACTAGAAATGTGTACTTCACCAAAATATGTGAAAACCAATCCAGTAAGCAATAGCGAATTTAGTAGGTCTTGCCGGTGGCACGACAGAGAGAAAATTGGTTCTGTGTTTACATTGAGTACTGAGTACCTGCTAGACAGATGGCGCTGTTGATGTACACCCCCTACCTGCATAGCGATCGCTGGCGTATTTTGAACGTAGAGTTTTTCTGTCGGGCAGCAGAGCTGCAGCCTATATAATCACCGGCTAAGTTTAATATTGAAAACAAAGAATTTATCAAAAATAGGTGATAAATGAATAAGAATAACCACAAAAGGAACTACAACATTAATCTCATCTCTTCATGCCCCATCATTCACTCAAAATGCAGGGTATCCCCCATTGGTGGTGGATATATTACAGTATACAGTATCTCATAATTACTTATTGTCATTTTCAAATAAAACCATAGCTTTCCAATATGAAAATCATTATTTCTTTATTAGAAAATGTTGTTCTGACCGGAACTATAATAAAACCCAGCAGTGTAAGGGGAGGGGTCGCAGGCAGCAAAGCCGCCCCTCCCGGTAGATAGGTAGGTCAGGATATGGCACCTGGGTTAGGTTAGGTACTGTTCTTGAATTTGTTTCCCTTTAAAGACGTGGCTTGTCAGTCAACTTTTGTAATTTCAAAACGTCTTAAATTTGATAAACAGGGGTTTCTTCCAGGTATTATTGTAATTACGGATGGGGAAACCTTTCCTAGTTAAATCCAGCTTATCCCTAAAAATAAGAAAAAAAAACGGCCGTTTCCTTAAAAACTGACACTTCTTATTGTCAAATTCATTAATTACACAAAATTGTCATAAGACGATATTCTACGTTTGCATTAGATCCTTTAAGATTAAAAGTATTCATATCGGAATTTTACATTAATGTTACATTACAGCTCAAACAAAGAGTGTAACATTTTCCTAAATTACGATCTAAATTTCTTACCTTTAAATGCAGATTTATTAAAAGTCAGATTGAAAGTTGAAACACGAATGTGGATTGTGGACAGGTGGAGGATTGGTAGTAGTAGTTGCAGAAATTGCAGTTAAAACGGCGCTTCTCACTTATTCTAGTTAGCCTGCCATCTGCGATATTTTTTATCTATGGTACACTATAACCTTGATGATTACTCTCTTATTTTCGAATCATGCATCTATGAACGTTAGAATATTATATAATAATTAATAATTTCCTTTTTGGCATGTCTGCTGAGTTAAACGAAATTTGCTCCTAAATAATTTAATACATGCTGGAAAAGTAATAAATACATTAAATATTTAATCATAATGTGTCTTCGTCTGGTTAATATTCTTGTGGATAAACAAAAGAGACTTCTTATTACACTATCAATCTACTTTTGTCCTAACGTTTTACAATTGGGTTTAGTTATGTTACATAAATTTCCAAATATTACTTGGATTATGGTAACCTTTAATTTTCAAAGATTAATACTTTTCCATTAGTCCAATTCGTTTTCAATAGTTTCGAGTAACTTGAAGAAGCCATTAATCCCACCCATTAGGGGATACTATTCTGTATGCACTGAGGCTTATATCTTCTTTATATATAAGAGCTATTTTTATATCATTCATACGATAACAAAAGGTAAATATTAGCACATCAATTTTGCTTTTATTTGTCACCTATAAAACTTTTACGACCTCTGTTATTTCCTCTTTAAAAAAAAAATTGGCTTCAAAGTATTATCGGCATATAAAAATATATATCTATTTCCTAATTGAAAAAAAAACAATATATTTAAACTATTTGCCCGATTATTTCTTTTCTTTTGCAGATATGCTTAAAGAACTCTTCGTTTTTGCATCCTCTTCCACTGAAACTGATTTTAGGACATAGGACCAGCAAGAGAGAGAGAGAGAGAGAGAGAGAGAGAGAGAGAGAGAGAGAGAGAGAGAGAGAGAGAGAGAGAGAGAGAGAGAGAGATTAAACTTCTCTTAGATGTTTTTATCAAATGACGTATATACAGGATGCACTTGAAACAAATAGAATTTCTTACTCAAAGAATCATTATTCACATATTCATTATAAAGCCTTTTTATCATAATTCTATTAATCTGTTAGTAAGATATTAATGAGATAGAATATGGAAAATTCAAGTCGGGTTGGCATCAGTCTTGACTAGGAAATGTAATTTTTTTTTATTTAAACGAATTTTTAGAGAAGAAAATTTAGTAAAATAAATTTTCATATTTTTTTCCGGCCTTTAATTGATAACGAAACATTGGTTTACAATTAAAAAAACACACGAACATAAATTCTTGTACTTTTTTCATAGAGTTGTGAAATCTGGTTGTCATGTCAATGGTGGTTCTTAGACATTTAAGGAAAGATGAATTTAAAGGTTTGAAAGTCCCTAGGGATAGTGACAATGCCCAAGAGACTGACTATTTATACATATGATAAAAGTCCAAAGGACCTCTCCACCCAAGCTAGGACCAGGGAAGGCCGGACAATGGCTGCCGATGACTCAGTAGGTAGATCTGCATGCTTTTCCCTAACCCCCATCCTTAGCTCACAAGGATGGTGAGGTTGTAGACACAACAGGAAACTAATGAGTTTGATAGGGACTCGACCCCTAGCAGAACGCAAGACAAGGTCGTTATCAATAGGCTACCAGGACCAAGAATTAAAAAGATGACTAATAATACTTGAGAAGAAAGGAGCAAGACGGGAAGAAGAGAATAGCAAATTGAAGACAAAAACAAAATTGAAGGTAATACAGAAGATGCATGTGAAAGAGACAGATAAGAACTGAGTAGAAAAAAGTGCCAGATAATAATAAACAAGATTGAGAAATAAAAAGAACAAAATATAGGAGATATAACGAAGGGCAGATATATATATATATATATATATATATATATATATATATATATATATATATATATATATATATATATATATATATATATAATCACCAGCCGTTACTGGTCCACTGCAGAACAAAGGCCTCAGACATGTCCTTCCACTTTCATTTGTTTACGGTCTTTCTGTGCCAGTCCACACCCGCCAACCTCCTTAGTTCGTCAATCCATCGCATTTTCTTTCTTCCTCTGCTTCCTTCCCAATCTCTATGGACTCATTTTGTTATCCTTAATGTCATCTATTATCTGTTATTCTCATTATATGTCCTGCCCATGTCCATTTCTTTTTCTTATAAGTTGGTAAAATATCTTCTACTTTAGTTTGCTCTCGTATTCATGTTACTTTTTTTCTGTCTCCTATCATTATTCTTTCCATAGCTCTTTGAGTTGTAACTAGCCTATGTTCTAAGGCTTTAGTAAGGCTCCAAGTTTCTGATGTATAACTTTGTGCTGGTAGGACCATCCCATGAAATACTTTTCTTTTTAGAGAAAGTGGCCGTTTACTTTTCATAATCTCATTTTGTTTGCCAAATGCTTTCCATCCAATGCTTATCGTTCTTTTAATTTCGGTCTCGTGTCCTGGGGAAACGCTTAATGTCTGTCCTAAGGACGTATATTCATTAACAATCTCTAGAGGCTCGTCCATAAATCTTATTTGTTATCTCTCTAAATTTTCATTAAACATTATCTTAGTTTTACACATATTCATTTTCAATCGTACATTTATGCTTTCTCTATTAATATTATCTATCATGTTTTGTAATTCATCCCATGATTCACTAAACACAACTATGTCACCTGCAAATCTCAAGTTGTTAAGGTATTCCCCAGTAATATTAATTCCCAATTTTTCCCAATCTAAATTCTTCAAAACTTCTTCTAGACATGCTGTGAATAATTTAGGAGAGATGGAATCTCCTTGTCTAACTCCTTTCTCAATCAGAATTTTCTCACTATCTTCATTTAGTTTTAGGATTGCTGTACTTCCTGTATATATATCTTCACAAGTGTTCTAACATACGATTCTTCTATTCCTTGTTTTTGAAGGGCTTATATATATATATATATATATATATATATATATATATATATATATGCGTGTGTTTGTGTATGTGTATGGGAGTGTTTTTGCATTTTATATTTACGCGTGTAGATAGTGCGTGGATCTGCTTACACAGAGCTAAGTTTACAGAAGTAAAAGGTTGCTGAAATGAAAGTGACCTTTTGGAATAAAATCAAGGAAAGGGGAATTGAAAGAAGAAAAATAAGAAGGACGATTATTTATTTTGTCATGTTATGAAATAATGCTACTATTGCTACTACTATTACTACTGCTATTAATACTCGTGTGATACTACTACTACTACTACTACTACTACTACTACTACTACTACTACTACTACTACTAATAATAATAATAATAATAATGATATAGATTGTGATGTTGATGGTAATACTAATATGCTGTTTCCAGGAATATTAACTCGGTTTCAAAATTAATAATATAATAATGATAATTAGAAGAGAATAAAAAAGAAATAGAAAAAGTAAAAGGAAAAGAAGAAACAATATTCACAGAGAAATACTTAGTGCTGAAACGTTTAGTAAAAGCAGGTCAATTGAGTGCACCACTTACAGCAGCGCCAGTTGTGGATTAGCTCTCAATTCTCATGTAGCAATTAAAACTTTCCGGTCCGACAGTCACACTCAAGGAGAACGTTTCAAGTTCCAAAATTGAATTTAGCAGCGAGATTTCTGAAGGTAAATCTAACAGAACTTTCGTTTGTTGATAAGAAAAAAGACCGAACTTATGTACAGTTCGACACATAAGTCCGTGGCATACCTCGTCACACACTTACTTCGCGTCGAGTAACCTCCTAACAAATAATGAAGGGAGAGATGGGGCTTAAGTCAGGAACTCGCCGCACAGTAAGAGCGTGGCTAGGCGCACTTCTTCAGCACAAGGTGTAACAGGAATCCCTGTGTCCAACTGTACACATGCCCAACATTCGATGACCCTTTTTACCCAGGATAGAACCTGAATGAACCAGACAATAACTCAGGCGCCGAAACAGCATGGCGAACCTCAAAGGAACGGAAAGTTGCAAGGGTTAGGGAACACGGAAACAGAAAGAAAATTTCTAAACTTTTTGATCAGTTTTCGTGTGAAATCATAATTTGAAGGGTTTTCATTATCTGGGAAATGTTATATCTTGTATTTTCGGAATTCAAAAGTGAAGAATGTATAAGTTCCTGATTCCTTATTGACGACTCAGTTAATTGATAACAATAAATCAAGTATCTATAGTAGAAATAAATTAACACTACAAATGATAATATCTATAATGATAATCTTCATCAAAATCAATATTATCAAATACTAAACGTAATAATTAAACACAAAAATGGCATTTAATTTTTTCTTGAAGATTGACATATACGAAGACTAATTTTAATTTCCTCTCTCTCTCTCTCTCTCTCTCTCTCTCTCTCTCTCTCTCTCTCTCTCTCTCTCTCTCTCTCTCTCTCTCTCTTTCGAAATTCACTCACATATATGACACATATGGGTATACGGATATATGTACAGTATTGTTTAGATATGTGAATAGAAGTAGTTTTGCTTCTTTTTACTGCCATCTTGCACTATTATTGTAAGTCAAATTAAAAAAATTTATATTTTGTAATGTACTATCATACCCTGAGAGGGGTCGCTAGTGTTAATAAAATCCTTAAATCCTTAAAAACTCCTTAAAATCCTTACACAGTATACACCACAAGAACCACTTATGTTGTCAGCCGGGTGTGGCTTATCTGTTAGACGCTGGTGTTTAATATTAGTTCGACGAAACTGATCCTGTGATGTGTGTGTTCTTAAACACACTCCCCTTCCCCCTTCTCTCTCTCTCTCTCTCTCTCTCTCTCTCTCTCTCTCTCTCTCTCTCAGGCGAAGGGGTGGGGTGGGGTAGGTATGTTCCTTAACTCGATTTACCGGTGTTGAATTCCGCAGTGATTTGGGTGCCTGTTTTTGGATTATCGTTAGTACCTGGTTGTTAGTCGGTACTTGTGGGTGGCAGCTAGGATGTAAAAAAACACCATAGACACAACTTTCCTGGTGCGACACCATTTATAACATATCTCTAATACAGTCTCTAGATTGAAAGAGCTTAATACTATCTTAGACCAAATTATGATAGTTAAATAAGTGTGCCTGACATCGCGAACAAGAAATAATTCCAAAAAACACAAAATAGAATTCGCAGTCATTCAAGAGAAACAAGAATAAACCGCGAAAAGATGAAAAAACTTAAAGTACGGAAAGAGTTTGAAATGTAAATACGAAAGAGTTTTACTTCTGCTAAATCAAGGGTTGAAGTACTGAACTGGGAAAAACATGGTTAAATTAATCTTTAAATATAGTGTTATATAAATTAATTCATAATATATATATATATATATATATATACATATATGTATGTATATATATATATATATATATATATATATATATATATATATATATATATATGTATATATATATATATATATATGTATATATATATATAGATATATATATATATATATATATAGTATATATATATATATATATATATATATTTATATATATATATATATACAGTATATATATATATATATATATATATATATATATATATTTATATAGAATGTTAATGCATAGATAGATATATTGGTAAATAGATAAAGAGCAAAATCTCGACCACTTACATCAGATCATGGATACGTCTAACAAATACTTGCAAGAAACTCGACAAAAACAAGTCTTCACCGAGACGACACAATTAATGAAGCCATGCCAGGAGTGAGTAAAGACCTCCAAAAGGTTTTAAAGACCAAATCCTCTCCCCGGCTTACTCCCTATTACCAAATACGCAGTGCGTAAATCAACTTGTACCCCACCATTACTGGATGGGAGGGGTCGGTCTCTGCGGTAACCTTGCTTAATCCTTTCTATCTTCGCAGGAAATTCTTTAAACCCGATGAAGCTTTTTATTCTTTAAAATAGATTTACAACAACATAGTAGGTTGGCTAGAACACATATCATCCGTTGAAATACTACCGCTATAGAGTTATTGGAATCTTTGATCGGCCAGACAGTTCTATATTGGATCCCTCTCTCTGGTTACGGCTCATTTTTCCTTTGCTTACACATACACCAAATTGACTGGGCCATTCTTCCCACATCTCTATCCTCATGCAAGCGACAACGCTGTGATAAAAAAGTCTTCTTCGCTCAAGAAGGTAACTACTGCAATGCAATTGCTCAGTGGTACTTTTCTCTTGGTAGGGTAGAAGATATTCTTTAGATATGGAAAGCAGCTCTTCTAGGAAAAGGACATTCAAAAATAAAACCATTGTTCTCTAGTCTTGGGTAGTGTCATAGCCCCTGTACCATGGTCTTTCACTATCTTAGGTGAGAGTGCTCCTGCTTGAGAGTACACACGGGCACATTATTCTATCTTGTTTCTCTTTGTATCTTTTTTTAAGTTTTTATAGTTTATATATGAAACATCTAACTTAATGTTGTCACTGTTCTTAAAATATTTTATTTTATGTTCATTACTCCTCTTGTAGTTTATCTATTTCATTGTTTCCTTTCCTCACTAGGTTAATTTTCACCGTTGTGGCCCTTGGACTTATAGCATCCTGCTTTTCCAATTAGGGTTGTAGCTTACCTAATAATAATAATAATAATAATGATAATAATAATAATAATAATAATAATAATAATAATAATTACTTAATTTTGAATAAAGATATTTATAGAATCAAGCAAACAAGTATGTGACGAGCAATGGTCGAATTACGTTTTCTGATATGACCAGAATCTCCCCTATGTAATAAAGAACAAATGTCTGGATATATATATATATATATATATATATATAAATCAGGTTACTGTGTGATCTCTCCGTATTTCGGGAAGCGAGGACAGTAGTCATACCCTGATGAGAAGGGGTGCGGTGTGTGTGCGTGCATACGCATACCTATCTAAATATTCATGACGGGTTGCATAAAGTAGTTTTAAATAATATGATATTGTTTGAATCAAACAAGGGATCGTGTAACAAGCAATGGTTGAATTACATTCTCTGATATTGACTCAGATTAAGAGATAATTACCAAATGAGGTGGATGGTAAAAGACTTGACGTAGAAGAAAAATATATCTACGAAACAAAATACGTTTAAAATGGTCTTTTTTTCTGTGTTGTAAATCATAACCATAAATTTTCTATATACACAAATTAAAAGTTTGTCATTTAATAGATATTAAAAAAACCTATTATTCAACATATGTAAATGGAGCTGACGAAGGCTTGAAAAATAGTCGAAGAAATCTGAAAAGAATAAAGAAATAAGGAACTAAAGAAAAAATGAATACCTAAGAAAGAGGATGGGTTAACCAAAGAAAACTGATAATAGTACACAAGAAACAAGACATTAAATGTAAGAAAGAAAAGGTTATACAACACTGGAAAAAGGCAACAGCCGTCGAACAACAAACAAAAATGTCCGTCTCGGTGACTGGACGAAAACAATTGACCTTTGAACAACTTTTCCTGGGTAGACTTTCGACGATACATACATACATATATATATATATATATATATATAAATATATATATATATATATATATATACACACATATATATATATACATATATATATAGATATAGATATGCATATATATACATATATTATACAGTATATATTTAAATATATACATATATATACACAAGTATATATATATATACATATATATCTAAATATATATATATATATATATATATATATAGATAGATAGATAGATAGATAGATATGTATATACATACGTATATTATACAGTATATATCTAAATATATACATATATAGATATATATAAATATATATACATGTATATATATACAGGTATATATATATATACAGTATATGTTTAAATATATATATATATATATATATATATATATATATGTGTATATATACACACACACACACACATATATATATATATATAGATATATATATATATATATATATATTTAAACATATACTGTTTATCATATATGTATATATATACCTGTATATATATGTATATATTTAGATATATATGTATATATACTTATATATATCTATATATGTATATATTTAGATATATACTGTAAAATATACGTATGTATATACATATCTATCTATCTATCTATCTATCTATATATATATATACATAGATAGAAAGATAGATAGATAGATAGATATAAATAAACAAACCAAAAACAACAAATGCAGTCGTTTCTAGTCCACTGCAGGACAAAGGCCTCACTCTAGTCCTTAATCCTATCTGTGGGTTAGCCATTTTCATCACCACGCTTGGTGTTGGTGGGAGACTTTTGTCTGATCGCTCACAGCAAACCAACCTAGTACGAATGGTGCTGTCGAGTACAGCTTTGCTGATCATGGCGATACGCAAACCCTCTCACCACGTTAAGGTGAAAACCTACTTGATGTTTTGGGTGACTCGTCAGTATCGGTGATGTTTGTGGGAGTGTCTGGCAATATTCGTAGATGTCATTATGTAGATGAAAAGAACTAAATAGTTGTCGAAGTAATTTCATTGTTTACTGGGAGCATTGTTAAAGCTCGCTTACAGGCAGATATACACATGGTAAACTGATCAAAACATGTAAACGATGTATGAATATAATTCATTCACGAATGGCTGAGCCAAGGGACAGTGACATTGACGTGTCTCTAGCTAGCAGGACAATGTCCTGGAGAATTACCATACAAAGTATATATATATATATATATATATATGTATATATATATATATATATATATGTGTGTGTGTGTGTATTATACATACATATATATAATATACATATATTCATGTATATGTATATATATATATATATATATATATGTATATATATATATATGGTACGTATTCGCATGTACCCATTTACTCTCATCATTGGGTAAAAAACAGGGTACACTTGAGCGCAATTTCTTCTCGTATGTTGATTTACATTTTAACATTTTTCATTTGCTTTTTTTTTCTTCTACATTTGTATGCTTACTACGTAGCCAGTCTGTCTTTACGCTTCTCTCTCGGGCAATCCTTTCACAGGATTTGATCTTGTTTTAAGTGGATGTTTTATCAAAGCTGATGATGATTATAAAGTGAATAGACTTTCTTCCGTTTTTCATATCTATCTTCTTATCATTATTATAAGAATGTTACCGTTATTGTGATTATTATAGTAGTCACCATTATCATTGTTACTATTATTAGAATAACAGATTTGTCTCCGTTTTCAAGCAATTAATATTCCATCGGAGTTCTCTCTCTCTCTCTCTCTCTCTCTCTCTCTCTCTCTCTCTCTCTATGTGAAATTTATCTAAATATTATTATGATGATGATGATGATTATCAAGAAGAAGAAAAATGTGTAAGAAATAAGAATTGAAAAGAAGAAGAGAACTAGATGAAAGGGAAACTTATGCACTGATTGATAAACTCCATTATCATCAATTATATAAAATAATATGACCACCAATTGTACCCAAAACGGACCTAGATAATGATTAATAGATAACTAAATATGAAGTTCCTTCGAAGAATCTTCCTATAGAGTAGATGGGTGGTCCCTCAAAAAAAAAAAAAAAAAAAAAAAAAAAAGGTAAGGACCCTTTATATATGGTTACCTTCAACTATTATGAAACAAATGGTTCAAGTTGAAAGGGAAGAAGAAGTTTTCGAAGGTACTTATGGGTTTTTTTCCTAGACCCTTTACTCGACCGAAAGTTCGAAAGAGCAGTGAAAGGGATCGCTTCGAATTATGAAGAGCAAAAATCAGCCAATTGCCATCTGTTTTAGAAGAGCCTGGCGATTGATTTTGCCTATTCACCGTCATAAAGACTTCTTAAGGTCAGTTGCCTTTTGGATGCTGTTTCAAAGACTGCTATGAAAACCCTAACCTTAATTTGGGCTGTGTCAATCTACAGTAAGATGGTCGATGGAGAAATTTATATTTGGGGTAAGATCATAATAAAGTATGGATCTAGGATTGAAAATTGATAAGGACCTAAATTGGCCATTGACTTAAAAGTATTAATCCATATGTGAATGAATCCAAAATTAATGTTACTGCTTTCACTAGAGCTTCATTCACGCATATAACCATTTATTTTTATTTTACTAAGATACTGCAGTTCATTCTCTAGTGGCATATTTGCGATTTTATGTGAAAGCGACAGCAATGCCTGCACGTAATAAAATATAGATATTGATATGAAATTAAAAAATACCTAGGTATATATATATATTCATGCATATATATATATATATATATATAGAGAGAGAGAGAGAGAGAGAGAGAGAGAGAGAGAGAATGTGTACCCATGCTTGTACTTACGCCACCACACTACTTATCCACACACACGCATACATATATATATGTATGTATGTATATATATATTTATATATATATTATATATATATATATCTTTGTGTGTAGGTAAGTACATAAATATGAATGAGTGTTTGTACGTGCATGTGTGAACATATTGTTCATACAATTAAATCTACAAAGCGTCTAACACTGTCAAAATCTATTTCAATCATGAAAGTGGAAACACTGATATTCTCTCTCTCTCTCTCTCTCTCTCTCTCTCTCTCTCTCTCTCAGCGATATTGCCCCAATTCTCGTTAGTTATTCATGGAAGTAGCAAGAACAATGTATGCAAGTCTTACGCTCTCTTACATCTCCGGAGACTACCGGGAACACAAACCGGTACTTCCGATACACCTCTCCCCCACGCACCCCCCCCCCCACCCTTCTCTCTCTCTCTCTCTCTCTCTCTCTCCTCTCTCTCTCTCTCTCCCTCCTACGTACCCATAAACCTATCCCAATCACCAATATATCTTCAGCTTTATACGCAAATTTTATCTCTTACCTACCAGTTTCTACGCTATTTGACGCCTATCGCATTTTCGGCATCTGTCCAGCACAAGCGGCGTAATCTCTACTTTTATTATCAGTTTTTACTTATGTTGTACCTCTGGGGAGTCCTTCACTTCTACCCTGCCCGAAAAAAAAGTGGTCCAGTTCGAGTAGAGGACGGAGCGATGTTTGGCCTTTCATCCCCCGACCAACC
>NC_090746.1:67803090-67805590 GCF_036898095.1 Palaemon carinicauda | reverse complement strand
TTATTTGATACCGGGATCTCACTTTAATATAAAATGATGTATTTTACTTCCTTTCCGTTATCTCCCTCTTTATAATAAAGATCAGTTTTCTGCTTCTATTATATATATATATATATATATATATATACTGTACATAAATATTTTGTATGTATTTCCTTTCCGGTCACGCTCAGCTCTCCCCGTCGCTCGGGTAGGGCGAGAGGGTTAGTCATAACCTGGTGAGAATGGGGTGCGTGTGTGTGCATACTATTCTGAATATCTAGCCGTCTATTTTGGCGGATCGCGTACACTAGTTGTTAATAATTTCCTTAAAGGGTTTACAAATTTAGACATTGCTTTCCCTTCGCAGGAGCGTTCAACATATAATTGGCTCCTCACAAAACAGCAATTGTTCATGTTGTGAAACGGAGCTTCCTCCTTTATTCCAGGTTTGTAAAGCATTCATCTCCACCTGCCTCTTTCTCTGTATGTCTGTCTGTCTCTCTTTCCCTGGGCATTTCACCGTGACTTTTGGATATTAACACGATGCCTGGCAGGCGATACGCAGCGGGCAGAAATATTCCACATAATTGTAGAGGAAAAATTATTGCTGTATTGTAAAGAAGATAACTTTTACTGTCTTCTATTGAAAAGTCACTCGGTCATTTTCAATATAAATGACATCCCCTTGACCTCTTGCTTGATGAGGCATGACCTAATTGGACATTAAATTACAATGATAATCTCATGCGTTATCATTATTATTATCATTTATGTAATTATTATTTTCAGTATTATTATTATTATTATTATTATTATTATTATTATTATTATTATTATTATTATTATTATTAGCTAAGCTACAATCCTAGTTGGAAAAAGCCAGATTCTATGAGCCCAATGGATCCAACAGGGAAAAACAGCCCAGAGAGGAATGGAAATAAGTAAATAAACGATAAAAGAAGTAATGAACCATTAAAAGAAATTATTTTTAAAACATTAATAACATTAATACAGATATTTCATATATAAACTATAAAAAGACTTATGTCAGCCTGTTCAACATAAAAACATTTGCTGCACGTTTGAACTTTTGAAGTTCTACTGATTCAACTACCCGATTATGAATATCATTCCACAACTTGGCCACAGCTGGAATAAAACTTCTAGAATACTGTGAAGTATTCAGCCTTATGAAGGGGTGACTATCAAAATTAATTGCATGCCTAGTATTACGAACAGGATGGAACTGTCCGGGAAGATCTGAATGTAAAGGATGATTAGAATTATAAAAAAAAAAAAAATCTTATGCAACATGCATAACGAACTAATTGAACAACGGTGCCAGAGATTAATACCTAGATCAGGAATAAGAAATTTAATAAACCGTAAGTTTCTGTCCAACAAATTAAGATGAGAATCAGCAGCTGAAGACCAGACAGGTGAACAATTCTCGAAACAAGGTAGAATGAAAGAATTAAAACACTTCTTCAAAATAGATTTGATTAACAGATCAAAATGAATACAGTAGTTGACAGAACAGAGAAAGCTCTATTTAAGATAAAAACTTAATACATTGATAAAACCTTGACTTTGGCCAGCAGTACACGGGTCATTTACTTACCCTGTGGACACTTGTACTTTGATAGCATATGTGTGAATACATCCTATGGGGCGGTAAAGCATTTGGCAGCGGTACGATGTTATGAAGTTTTTGTTGCTGTCGATTGCCTGGTCCTTGTGGACAAGCAAGGGCTCTCGCAATTCTGCAGCCCATAAGTGTGTAAGGATATTTATTTTAAGATGAATAAAGGATAAAAAGGTTATACGAACGCGCTGCTGATATGCGAAGGAGGACTAATTTTCCTTCAAAATTAAGAAATAAAAACGATCAAGTTGTCTTGTCCAGGAGTATCTACTGTAATGAAATAAAAAAAAAAATATATGCTAAGGTTATTAGGGAGGCATTGAAGGTTACTGAAAGGGTACTTTGACCATGGTTAGTAAGAGAAATGTGGGGAGAGCAGTACCAGAGGTCAACGATATTAAGATGGTAATGTTACCAATTACGGGCCTTCAGGAGATACGCAATTTTTTCACCAGATATGAGCATGCGTATAGGCAGTGATAAAATGGACTATTAAAGTGGTTTCAATTCGACGTGGAACTTTCAATTTTATAGATTTTCAACATGAAGAGGCATATATTAGTGGAGAGAGAGAGAGAGAGAGAGAGAGAGAGAGAGGAGAGAGAGGAGAGAGATGGCAAAATGTTACAAGATGTATAAAAAAAAATCATACTGAACGCAAGTAAAAGTAAAGTATCGATAATTTCTTCTTACAATGAGCCACCCTGCTCCTTCCTCTTAAAAATGTTCTCTGCTTAAACTGTTTCCTTTTCATAGATTTACACCGTAGGAATACGTGGTGCCTCTGACAATGCTTTATCAGCGACGAGTGGCAGATTGAACCACTGCAACTCACGTCTTCTTGTAAGTCCAAGGGAATCTCAACGTCTGTGG
>NC_090746.1:67798090-67800590 GCF_036898095.1 Palaemon carinicauda | reverse complement strand
TTTTAGAGGCCTGTTAAGCCTAAGCTTTCTAATTAGACGTAAGCTGAAACGGATAAGGTGATTGAATGTATCACTTCAGGAATAGGAAGGGTAACTGGAAAAAAAAAAACGTTTTGGAATGGTAATAAAAAACGTTATGGATGGGTATCTATAAAGTATCTATAAAACGTTTTAAGGGGAATCTAAAAAACGTTTTGGAATGGTATTAAAAACGTTATGCATGGGTATCTATAAAACGTTTTAAGGGAATCTAAAAAACGTTTTGGAATGGTATTAAAAACGTTATGCATGGGTATTTATAAAACGTTTCAAGGGAATCTAAAAAAAACGTTTTGGAATGGTAATAAAAAAAGTTATGGATGGGTATCTATAAAGTACCTATCAAAAGTTTTAAGGGAATCTAAAAAAAAAACGTTTTGGAAGGGATATACAAAAACCTTTAGAAAGGGAAGTATTATACAAAAAAAGTTTTAGACGGGTATATATAAATCATTTTAAGGGTATCTAAAAACGTGTTGAAAAGGGAGCTAAAAAATGAATAAAGTGAAATCAAGGTGGATCTCCAGCAAATAGTTTTTCAAAGAATGTCGAAGGTCTGGTATAGTGAAATTAATTGTAAAATCTAGTCTAGAGAGTTTGTTTCAGATCACAGTGAAAACTCAAACTGATTTTTGTAGTCTTCGGCTATGCACACAAACATAACCTTAAGTGCAGAAAAAAATGACGTACTGTTTAGAGAAGGTGAAAAAAAACGAGAGAGAGAGAGAGAGAGAGAGAGAGAGAGAGAGAGAGAGAGAGAGAGAGGACTGGATCGAAGAAGAAAATATAAAGAAAGGTCGTTGATGGAGAATAAAAAATAGGAGGATGCCATGAAAAATAAAAAGGAAATTGATAAAAAATAGAGATTAGAAAGAAAAGATTTTGAAAGGCCAGTAATAAGGAAAAATGAAAGAAAGAAGAAATGCGAAAGGAAACAGTAGGAGCGATAGAAGAAAGGATAATAATGATAATAATAATAACAATAATAACAATATTGTGGATGTAGATAATGACGATAAAGATGATGATGTTTATAGCATGAGAGAGAGAGAGAGAGAGAGAGAGAGAGAGAGAGAGAGAGAGAGATTGTCCAAAGGCGTAATACTCAAATTCAGATCCCAACTTGTTTTTTCTAGGTAATGGAACCCAAGCATTTAGGAATAATGATTACATTCAAACCTCTTAAATCATTATCAATATTTCTAATAATAAGGACTCATAGAATGTCCTTGACCTTGTCTCTTAAAAGTACGAACGCTGTAGAAAGTTTAGAATGTTTAGATTGGTTTATTTTTTTGCAATCTATTGTTTTATTAGGATATCATTAATAAAAGCAGTAATAATAGGACGTAACCAGAGATGGGTTCAATATAGTACTATCTGGCCGGTCAAAGGACCCAACAACTCTCTAGCGGTAGTATCTCAATGGGTAGCTGGTGCCTTGACCAACCTAATACCTACATAATAATACTATTATTGTTCTGACTAATGTATAGTTTTAAATCTCACTTTTTTTCCGCGTTATTAAATGTCACGGTCGTTACCATATAGATTTTCCTGTAAAATTTCGATAGTTCAAAATGTGGGTCACGAAATACGTAATGGCTCCCAATACGTTTTTAAATAGTCTTTTTACCACCGAGTTACTTACGACGGTTGTAGTTACCGCCTTCATTGTCATTATTCTCCGTCTTTGCGCAAATGGTTGTGAACTATCTACAAGGGTTTCTGATTTTCAACTGAACTTGACATTCCGCTAAAACTGGATAATTTATGGCACTTTAATTGGGCATTTTATTTATTTATTTATTTTTCTACTTATCCCTTTATTCTAAACCAAATTTACTTATTTAAAGTCTTAAAGGTCACTTATAAATGGCAGAAGCTAGGGGCAGTGATAATGCCATAGAGACTGACCATATATACACATGATCATCGACCAAGCCCCATCTCCACCCTAGCTAGGACCATGGAGGGCCAGGTAATGGCTATTCATGACTCAGCAGGTGGACCTATAGGCTCCCTGAAACCCCCTTGTCGTTAGCTCACAAGGATGGTGAGGTTGCAGACACTACGAGAAACTTTCGAGATTGAGCGGGTCTTGAACCCCAGTCGAGCAGATCACTAGGTAGGAGTCTTTCCAACATGTGTATCTAATCGACATTATTATTATTATTATTATTATTATTATTATTATTACTAGTTCTAGCCAAGCTACCACCATGTATGGAAAAGCAGGATGCCATAAGTTTTAGGGCTCTAACAGGGAAAGAAGCCTAGAGAGGAAAGGAAATAAAGATATATCAAATAAACAAATATCGAATTTGCAATTATCCATTAATACAATATTCTATGTCATTAGCACCCTCGTTCACTGAAAAGTTGATGAATTAAAGAAGACAATAATAATTATGAGTTTTTAGTCTTTCTGACAATTACTATTTCGAAAATGAATGGAAAT
>NC_090746.1:67785180-67792680 GCF_036898095.1 Palaemon carinicauda | reverse complement strand
CGCTTTAATTCTCTTTGTTTTTTTCATAATCTGGTCCTAATCCGGTTCAAGTTGCTTTCAATTACTTTCTTGAAACTTCCGACTCATGCCATTTACAATTGAGTTTTTAGTATTTCCTTCCCTCGGATATCGGTTTCATGATATAATTTCTGTTATTCTATATTTTCGAGGATTACGACAGTTATCATTATCATATTCCATTCTTTAGTATTGGGCTTCGCCGTATTCTGTTGCAAAATCCTTCTCCTGGCCCCCTTATAAATAAAAAAAAGCCTCAAAATTGGCTCTTTAACACCTAATTAGTATCGAATAATTTAATAAATGTAAAAAGATTATCCAGTGAAACGTCACAGCTTCGGGGTGAAATTTTGTAATATCTATAAAGAAAAACTTAACCTGGGGTCACTTTGACATAAGTGATTGAAAATGTGATCACTTTTACAGACACGATTGACTTTCATGTGAATGATTGAGCCTGAAATCTATTTATATCTTAGATTAACGGAATATTGAACATAAAATAGGCAAGTGGTTTATTTGAGAGTTACAAGGAGTTACAGGGATTTTGGACGTCTCAAAGACTTTTCGGTCCATCAGCGGAGACTCCATTTGCTCTTAGGTAAAGCGAATTAGTTTAAAAGTTGAGTCCTTATGATCTTCTCTGACTTATTATTTAATTCGTTTACCGTTTTATTGAGCACTACATCCGCTGAAAGTCTGCTCATGCATTTGCTATTTTGTGTGTAAGGAAATTGCCGCATTTAGAGAGAGAGAGAGAGAGAGAGAGAGAGAGAGAGAGAGAGAGAGAGAGAGAGAGAGAGAGAGAGAGAGAGAGAGAGAGAGAGAAGGGGGGGGGGTTAAAATCTATTTGGGAAAATCAAGTAAAATATTACTTTAATGCACAAAAACAGACACTAGATAATATCGGTCTCATCTGACACCTTAAAGGTCATATTTATCCTCGCGTCTCACCAAAGCAAGAATCTGGCCCGTCAGACACATTGAAGTGCCAAGTGTCAATGAATGAAGAATCTTGACATATCATTATCAATATCATTATTTTAAATATTATTATAATTATGATTATTATTATTACTAGTGTACGCGACCCATCAAAATGACGGCTAAATATCCAGATAGATATGCATACATACACGCACATTCAACCGTATCCATCGCCTTCCCTTATACTAATTACAACCCGACAGTTTGGCAATTTGTGGGAGATTGTGATTTCCAAATGACCCTCTCGGCGTACCTCCTCTCATTAATGTATGGCTACTCTCTCTCCCCCCGCTGAGTGTGACAGGAGAAATAAATAAATAAATATATATATATATATATATATATATATATATATATATATATATATATATATATATATATATATATATATATATATATATATATATATATATATATATATATAGATATATATATATATATATATATATATATATGAACCCATACACGTTGCTCTTTATTATATAAGGGATTATTATTATCAAAATTATTATCATTGTGAAAATTATAAATTACCCTATGGGAAACTATTACATCTTACGTTTCATCATATTTTTTATGTTATAAAAATCCAAAATTAGGAGAAAGGACTCATAAAAGTATTGGGTCTTTCGATTTAAAGAAAATTCCCTTTTACGTTTATATTTTCCTTATTTTGTCAATATATTTCTTCAGATAATAAAAATAACACCTTCATAGCACTAGGACACCTTTGGAATTCCATTTATGTGTTATGAATGAAAGCTAAATCAGTAATCTTTACTATAATTACTGTAAAGTTATTCTTGATTTGGGAACCTCCTGACTTCAAGATTCCAAAACTAAATTATCTTTACCCAGTCGACAATTTTCCTGAGAAAGATTTTATATAGATTATAGAATAGATTTACTAAGATTATGGAAAGAATTGTTTAAGAATATATAACTTTTTCTTGTTACTTTCTAGTACATACCAAGATACTTTTGGAAGGTCATGATATGAAACGGTGTGTGTGTGTATGTATGTATATATATATATATATATATATATATATATATATATATGTATATATATACATATGTATATATATACATATATATATATATGTATATATATACATATGTGTATATATATATTGAATATATACTGTATATATATGTATGTACGTATTTATTCACACAGACACACACGCACACACACACACACACACACACACATATATATATATATATATATATATATAAATATATATAATGATTATAGCACTAAGGTTAACATATCTTTTCTCTATATATCAGAGCTCAAATAAGAACGAGCCATAGATGATAGAAATTCAACTAGGACATTCATTATATAATAGATAACAGAATCACCTCCAGAAAGAAGGAAAGGCAATAAGTAAAATCGTGGACAGACAATGGAAAGACAGGGTATAGCATCATTTTACGTGTCAAAAAATTCATTAGCTTTAAAATTACAACAATTAATTCACTGTCGTGAAGGGAAGTTATTAGAATCATTTGAATTGTTGAGTAAAGATGCTCTTTTGTTAGTGCATCTATGCCATGTTTAAATTTTTTACACAATATGTTAAATCATAATTAATCATTGAAAAGTTAATATATTTAGCTAAATGATTATATAAATCTTACAGTTTTATTAATATTAATTTCTGTGCTCACATGATTTAAGTAAAAACTTTTACAAAATCTAATGAGATCTTCCTAAAAAGAATTCCTAAAAAGTAAGAAACTTTCATATTAGCTATGAAACAATCATATCATGAGAATTAAGATATCTAAGAGGTAAAAAAAAAAAATGAGAAATAAGTGTTTAGGAAATGACATGAAAGTCAAAACGTAGCAAGGGAAATGAGGGGCGGATTTACTGACCTTTCCAACTTTACTTCGAATACTTTATCTTCTAATTCTATAGAATACTTAAATACATTTCTTTTTAGCTTAGAGTTTTCGTTATTTCTACATTTTTTGTTCGAGTGTAGAAAATAATTTTGTATAGTCTACATTTTATTCTAAATAGTTTTATTCGAATAAAATATGAAATTCTACAAAAAATAAAAAGAAACACGAAAAAAGTTTCTTATAATCTATCAAAAGCCTAAATACATTGCCTTTGAGCTTAAGGTTTTCATTAGTTTTACATTTTGTGTTCGAATGAAAGAAAATATTTATTTTCTCTTCTAAATAGTTCTATTCGAGAAACAAGATATGAGAGATTGTACACAAATACATAAAAGAGAAAGTTCTTTGAGGACTTTACAGTAAAAGCATGCTTTTCTCCTATGACAAATCTGAAAAAAAAATTACATTGAGGTCAATCCAACGGGGAATCAACTGCCATCAAAGGTCAGGGTATTTGAATTCGCGGGTCATCTGAACCGCAAAAACTAGCTTTGGCTACAGTCGGATTGACTGTGACTGCGCAGAAGTACTGCAAGCAGATGAGAGAGAGAGAGAGAGAGAGAGAGAGAGAGAGAGAGAGAGAGAGAGAGAGAGAGAGAGAGAGAGACAATCTTTGTTATATACTAATTATATACTAGTGTACGCGACCAGTCGAAAAAGATATGCACACACACGCACACAAAGATTCATCCCTTTCCATCTCCTCCCTCTTTCCTAACTACCTCTCGGGGTAACCCCTCTCGCCAGGGTATGACTATTTCCTCTCCCCACTCCGGAGGGACGGGGAGAGACCGAGTAAACATACGCTTGGTAATGCCACTCAGCGTGACAGGAAGGGTATATATATATATATAAATATATATATACATATATATATATATATATATATATATATATATATATATATGTGTGTGTGTGTGTGTGTGTGTGTGTGTGTATCCAAGCACTTGTTCTTTATTATATAGGGTAGAATAGATAATTGGGAATTTGATGGTACATCGATGGTAAATACAAAGGTGGGTCTAGCGTGATACGCACAAAACTATGGCTATCCATAAAAAAAAAAAACCGTTATTAAGCTTGCAATAAACCTAGGCGATCTGATGCAAGCAGCCATGGATCCAAACGAGCAACAATAACCATAACTAAAGACAAGAATTAATTTTACTTTTACATTTAGCAACGAATACGATGAATGATCGAAGTTAAAAGATATAATAGATGTTGCATTATAATTGATCAAGAAAACCATAAATTATATTAAATTAAATATTAATAAACACCAAGTCAAAGTCAAAGGAATGTTAATATTGTATAATCATTGAACAAGACGAAAATTAAATCTATGTAATAATACTATCGAGTAATAAAGGTCATTTCCATTTGATACTTTTATTGATTAAAGAAACGAAAAAGTCAATCTAATATTGCTATTAACACATAGGCTAGTTGCTACCAAAGGATTTGATTGACGAAAAAGTTAAAACTTAATATTTTGTACGTAGATAATACCGAAAACACCACCAAAACGAGGTAACAGAATTTAATCATATGAAAATACTCCAAACTGTAAAATAGGATATATATATATATATATATATATATATATATATATATATATATATATATATATATATATATATATAATTATTATTCCTAATCATCTGTAGAAAAAATAATATACATGGAAGAAAATTAATTAAATATTTTCATCTGAAAAAATTACATCAAACCTAAAAATAATCGAAACAATCGAATATATTCAACGAAAATTGTTTACAAACATCCACAGAAGTTTATAGGATGGATTATTCAGCAACACCTGAAGCAAAAGGTCAGTAAATAAATCAGTTTCCCTCAAAAGGAGAGAATGGAGACGGTATCAATTACCTTTCGGTAGATTTGGTCAAGTCATCCTAAGACTGGTTAGAGAAAATTAGTGTTTAGAAAGAGGACCTAGAGAGAGAGAGAGAGAGAGAGAGAGAGAGAGAGAGAGAGAGAGAGAGAGAGAGAGAGAGAGAGAGAGAGAGAGAGAGAGAGAAGTCAGTAATGAATAGACTAAATGATCATGCTTTCAGAAATAGGTTGAAAATCAAATGAAAATGCAATAGTCACCCTCATAACTTGATACCTTGGTAAGGTTTTCTTTTATTATCCATAACGCAAACTTCACCATTTCGTTCTATTTTTTAGCCTTAAATTATATAACCATAACAAATATTACAACCTTTCATTCAAATCCTTACAGTCATGGGATGCTGAAGTTAGGTTATTTACAGTTTATATTACACCATATGGGAGTTTCAAAGCGCTCTATATTCCTCTTGTTTTCAATCAAGCAAACATAACATCCTGGCAGCAAATTCTGATACTGAACATCACATCAGAGATCAAAATCATAAATCATTTACTCACAACATCCATTTTCTGAGAAAAATCAAAAGTTAGTCTCAATGTCGTCTATTTTAAAATAAAATGTTAACTTTAAAACTGTTGACTTTTTTTCATTATTATTTTACATTTTATAGCTAAAGGAATAATCTTTTCTTTAAAAAAAAAAACACTTTTCTAAATGCTCTAGTGTCAAAACATTGTTTAAACTGAAAAATATCTTAGCTATTTAGTATCCGTCTTTAAAACAGTTAAAATGCAGCAACTTGTCTAATGTCACCAACATGAACTCATTTCAATGTTGAGTAAAGAAGAGCCTTACCTCATTCAATTTGGTTTTGACTTCCACAACTACTTCTACAATCATAATTACTAGGCTGATGTCATTTGAGACTCTCCTGTTGAAATGAGAATTATAATCATCCCAATGGAGAATAAAGTAGGCCTAGTTACAATCTTGAAGAGTTATAAATATCACAATGAAAAAAAAAATAGGCCTGGTTACATTTTTAAAAGATGAAGCGGGCAGGGTTACATTTTTTTTTATGTAAACCTCACTATCTTTGAACAATTCTACGAGAAAACAATTTTCACAATCCTCAAACGAATGCTTCAACAAATACGTAAGTGGTAAACAAGGTTATTTTCAACACATAGTCAAATAATAAATCTAGGCCTAGCAAATATAGAAACTTCCGGTCTCCATAATTCTAATCTAGGGATGGTACCAAAGTTTCAGTAGATTTAGAATTGAGTTAAGAAATGGACAATGCCAACCAGTGGAGCTTCAATTTTTTACGCACACCACGAAAAATAAATGTTCGATAGAACAATGCAGAAGAGCTGGTAAATTAAAAAATAAAATTATCAAAACAATCAATAAAATACGCCAGAAGAAGTTACCAGGTGAAAGGCAATGCTGACAAAATTTCCGAGACACAAGCTTAAAGTTCAAGATACTGTATTCATGATTGAGTGTTCGTTACATTTTCAACTGCGCTCGTTATCGCTAACATGACATGGCCTCTCCTAGTTTATCGTTGGCGTAAACACGGCCTCAGAATCCTTCCATATTTTATGCTAGTACTATCGAAATAGACACTGGATATCTCAACATATCCTGTTCATGTTTTCCGCTTCATCTTTACTCTCTCGATCACTGGCGTCCCGCGAGTGCGCTACACTTATGAAAACTTTGGCCACAACATGCAAACCCTCTAGATAAAAAAAAAAAAAATTAATATAGTAATTTTCCAACTCATAATAACTGCTCTCAGATTTTGTTTTGGTATGACTCGTATTTGCTGAGTGGATTTAATTCAAGACTAATTCACAGATTTGTGGCATTTGACGGCTATTTGAACTACAATACATTTATATATCTAATAATGGTGATTTTTTAATGATATGTTTTAGCAATAATTGGGTTACTATCACCAAAAGCATTCTGTACATACATCCATATATACTCGCACACACGCACTCTTGCTTGAGGATACACTCAGGCCCCCTTCTATTTTGTTTCTCTTCCTCTTATTTTTTTTTTTTTTTAGTTTTCAGTTTATATATGAAAGATCTAATTTATTGTTGTTACTGTTCATAAAATATTTCATTGCGATTGTTTATTAATTCTCATGTAGTTTATTCATTTCCTTTTCTCCTTTCCTCACTGGGCTATTTTTCCTGTTGGAGCCCTTGGACTTATTGCATCTTGCTTTTTCAACAAGGGTTGTAGCTTAGCTTGTAATATATATATATATATATATATATATATATATATATATATATATATATATATATATATATATATATATGTATAATCATTCAATACTTCTCCAATCATCATCTCTTACTTCACATTTCATAGTTCTCAGCCATGTAGGCCTGGGAGAAATTACAAAAGATGGTAGAATATTTGAATAGAGGAAACAGAAACGTAGGACTGAAAATGAATAAGTAAAACTAAGATAATGTTCAATAGAAATACAGAGAGACAACTAAAAAGAGTTATGGGCAAACCTCTGGAGATTGATCATGAATATACGTACTTGGGACAAACATTCAGTGTTACCCCAGTACACGAGACCGAAATCAAAAGAAGGATAAATACGGGATGGAGATCATTTGATAATCAAAATGAGATTATGAGATGTAAAATACCACTTTCTCTGAAAAGAAAAGTAT
>NC_090746.1:67765180-67782680 GCF_036898095.1 Palaemon carinicauda | reverse complement strand
TAATTTGATTCCCTATTCCCGTAGGCACCTGCCCAATACGACTTCGCCTACACTGTCAGCGCTTTTGACCCACTCGGCAACAAGGTCGATTTTGGCCATAGCGAACAGAGGAATGACGCCCATACTACTGGAAGGTGAGAGATACGAGACAAGTAGGGGTGATGGAAAGAGTGATTAATTAAATTAGACTAAACGAGATTGCGTAGTTAAAACCGATAGGAATAATTAAGTCATCCTATATGAGCTTTACGATCTTGCATCCATTATTCACTTGTTAAAAACCGGTATAAATATACTGTAGATAAATTAATTAAATTTATAAGAGAAAGGGGAAATACATTTGAAATATTTTTGTTTCTAATAGATTTTCTTTCAGGTATACAGCGTTTAATCATCATTTACATGATGAAAATAATAACCACAACACAATAATAATAATAATAATAATAATAATAATAATAATAATAATAATAATAATAATAATAATAATAATAATCCTGCTCCTCCTATCCATACAATTTTAATCAAACACCTATCTATCATTTCCACGTGCTAAACTACTATTATGAAAATGGCCTCCTATATATATTTACGTCCTATCTCCATCCTTCTTTCTTTCCTTTCCCAACCTGCTTCTCCCAATCTTCTATTCCTTTCCTTCAAGGCTTCAATTTAAATCGCCCCTTCCCTCTACCAACGCATCGTTTCTTCCTACAATAACGGAATCCTTTTCTTCCCTCCAGTTACTACGTTCTGCTTCCCGATACCCGAGTGATGCGCGTCGAATACTACTCTGATGAGACTGGATTCCACCCCGTTTACACATACGAAGGAGAAGCTGTTTATCCTCAGGCTTATGAAGCTGCAGCAGCAGCACCAGCGCCTGTGCAGCAACCATCACAGCTTTATTCACAGCCAGGAAGGAAGTAGGGAGGGGTGAGATAAAGGAAAATGATAAGAGGGAAAGAAGAAACCATGTGAAAATACGATATAGAGCATTTTTGGTATCATTTGTGGGCTACACAGTTTTTAAGTTAGGGACGCAGTTCAAATCATATAATAATATGCTGTCAAATATCCTTATAAAATGAAAAAAATATATATATTTCTGACTGTCTTGAAGACAAGAGACAGAAACATTACCGTCTATCTAAAAGGCTATAGACCGATCGCAGCCTACTTGAGCAAAACAGTAGACCGATACCACATGACATAACATTCATACCTTTCAAACGCTGAGAATCGTGAAAAAGATCTAAGAACCGTTAATGTTGTACTTTAAGTCATACTATCTACATTTCATTGGGTTTGGCCAACTACATTACTGATAAGGCATAACTGAGAGAGAGAGAGAGAGAGAGAGAGAGAGAGAGAGAGAGAGAGAGAGAGAGAGAGAGAGAGAGAGAGAGAGAGAGAGTTATACATTATTTACAGAAGGGAACTTTGGAATATTACTTACACGTTCCAAATAGCTAAAACAAACACATATTTACCAGTTGTAAGAAATGCCTTATGTTTTAAGACACGCTTCGCTGCGTTCACTTCTCATGTGCGTCATGTCTGGAACATTTATAGCATCTTATCCATATATCCTTTTACTTGCTCCACTTAAAAGATCTGATGGTTATCTTTTCCCTCTTTTATTCATTTCTCCACAATTATCATGATCCATTCCTTCTCCATATTCATAATGATTTAACTGTGCTCAATCGAAAGGATCAGTATCCCCTGTAATTTCAATGATGTGAAAGATATTTAGAACACGCTTTTGTATCAGTTGAAGATATATTTTCATAAAATACTACGAAATATTTTTGTAATACGTTGATCTACTTTATTTTATCTTGTTATCTTGTTACGTTTATGACTTTTATTCCATCACTTAATTTTCTGTAATCTTCTTCCATTTTCATCTTCCTACATCTAGACCATACAGTTCAAATTCTTAAATTCTTTGCTATCTAAGTCTATTCCTTACTTAGCAAAACACCTGTAATTCCTCATTTTTCACTATTTCATTTTCCGATTCTAATCTTCTTGTTGCTTTTCTTGTTTACTACCTTTGTTTTCCATATGAGAAATTTCCAGGAATTTATTCTGTTATAGCGACGCGCTGTTGTTTCCGGCCGGCGTTAATATTTTTTTATACTTTTTATATAAACTTCTCGTAAGTTTCTTTTTTAATAAAATGATGATATGATGTTGAAAATTATTTTACCCCCATCTTTCGCAAGAACAGTGATAATGATCGACTAATAAGGAAATCTTTTTTATCTTTACAAAGTCGTGTTTAAATCAGTACTAAAATGAACAGTATAAGTAGTAAAGAAAACATTAAAAGACATGGAAAGAGGCAAAGCAGGAGAAGATGAGCTAACAATTGATATAACAATTGATTGAGGAGATTTAACGGTAGAAAAACTCGCTGAACTTTACACAAAATGTCTGCTAAATAAGTTTAATCTCAGTAATATACAAAATATTCATATATTTGTATTTACCGAATACAAAGACAGACTTTAATCAACCAAGAAAACAGGCAGGCTTTAGAAGCAGGTCTTCAACAGCTAACCATATTCAGATAATGGAAAACTACTATGTATGGCATTTATAGACTATGAGAAAGCTTTTGATTCCGTCAAAACTTCAGCAGTAATAAAAACCCTCCAAAGACAAGAAATAGATTAATATTATGTTAGAACACGTGAAGATATATATAAGGGAAGTAGAGCAATCCTAAAAGTACATAAAGATAATGAGAAAATTCCAATTGAGAAAGGAGTTAGACCCATCTCTCCTAAATTATTCACAATGTACCTAGAAGTTTTTTTTTTCTTTTAGGAATTTAGAGTGGAAAAATGAAGAAAATAACATTATTGGGAATACCAAATAATACAGAAGACATAGTTGTGATTAGTGAATCAGGGGAGGAATCGCAAAAGATTATAGAAGATTTGAATAGAGAAAGCAGAAACGTAGGACTAAAAATGAATATGAGTAAAACCAAGATAATGTTTAATGAAAATGCACAGACAACAAATAAGGGTTATGAATGAATCTCTAGAGATTGTACATGAGATCATGAAAATTAAAATGCCACTTTCTCTAAAAATAAAAGTATTCTTAACCAGATGGTCCTATCAGTTTCCACTTATGCATAAAAACCTGGAGCCTTACTAAAGCCTAAGAACATAAGCTAGTTACAACTCAAAGGGCTATGAAAAGAATATTGATAGGATTAACACTAAAAAAGAGCAACATAGACATAAGATCAAACTAAAGTGGAGGATATTCTAATATATAAGAAAAAGAAATGGATATAGGCAGGATGAATGATAACAATAGGCCATTTTTTTTTTTTTGCAATGGAAAAAGACACAGACCTAATGTGTTTCTCAAAAATAAAATTGCTGTCAAGAATCACACCTAAAATTTTGAAAGTCATACAGAATTAAAGAAACATCATCAATGCTGAGATCCGGATGCCAAGGAGTTAATGTCCTTGACCTACTTACAATCATAATTTGAGTTTTGTTAGGATTCAGCTTCATACCCCATAATATGCACCATAGACATAAGATCAAACTAAAGTGGAGGATATTCTAATATATAAGAAAAAGAAATGGATATAGGCAGGATGAATGATAACAATAGGCCAATTTTTTTTTTGCAATGGAAAAAGACACAGACCTAATGTGTTTCTCAAAAATAAAATTGCTGTCAAGAATCACACCTAAAATTTTGAAAGTCATACAGAATTAAAGAAACATCATCAATGCTGAGATCCGGATGCCAAGGAGTTAATGTCCTTGACCTACTTACAATCATAATTTGAGTTTTGTTAGGATTCAGCTTCATACCCCATAATATGCACCATGCACTAATTCTAGCTAGATCTCTATTGATGGATTCAGCAACCCCAGATCTACATTCAGGACATGGAATTGATGCAAAGAGTGTAGCATCATCTGCATATGCAACAAGCTTGTTTTATAGGCCAAACCACATGTCATGTGTATATAGTATGAAAAGTAATGGACCAAGAACACTACCCTGAGGAACACCATATATCACATTCCTATATTCACTATGGTGCACATCAATAACACTTTGCAATCTATTGCTTAAAAATTCAATAATAATGCTAAAAAAACGGCCCACCAACTCCCAACTGTTTGAGTTTGAAAACAAGGGCCTCACAGTCAAAGGCAGCACTAACATCAAGGCCAATCATGCGAACTTTCTGACCAAGGCCTTTACAAAAAGAAAATTGCAAACTAGGGAACATGATTACCTTCAGCAAACTTATAAAGACGTTTGTCAAAAAGACGTTCAAAAACTTTAGTTAATATGGGAGTGATGGAAACTGGGCAGTAATCAGTTGGACTTGAGATACCACAAACACATTTACATAGTGGAGTAACATTACCAATTTTCCAACAAGTGCTGAAAGCTCCTCTTCTTTCTAACTTGCACAGAATAACAGATAACTTTGGAGCTAAGAAATCTGCAGTTTTTATAAAAGAAATTAATGAAAAATACCATTTGGGTCTACACCTCTATAAGCATCAAGGTCCATAAAGAGAGCTTTAATTTCACAAGATCAGAGGCTAAACAAGAAAGTTTACCCCAGGAAAACAGGAAGGAGGAAGTTATAGTTTCTCGTTACTCTACTTACTGTCAAACACATCAGCCAAAAGGGTTCCCTTTTCATTTGAACAGTGAGTAACAGAGCCACCTGGTTCAAGTAAAGGAGAAACTATTTCATCTACACCAAAGAATACAGATTTAAGGGTAGTCTACCACGTATATCCTAGGTTGTACCAGAAAGGGTTTCTTTTATGGATAAATTGTATTCAATTTCAGTTGAAGCATAAAATCTCTGAGCGAAAGCTCTAAACTGAGTATAGTTATTCCAGGTTAAATCTTATCTGTTATCCTTTCAAAGGTGATAGGCCTCCTGCTCCAAATAAGCACGTCCACAATCATCATTGAGCCATGGATTGTCCTTCCCTCGGTACCTTAGCACATGAGAAGGGATACGCCTATCAATTAGGTTGACTAAATCCTCATTCAAATGGACAACAGGATCAACAGTACTATACAACTGTGACCAATTAAAGGCAAAAAATAATTCAAAATCCCATTCCAGTCAGCTTGACATTTCATAGAAATCTTACATGAGTAAGATACATCCGGGACAGGCTGCTCAGTCTTCACTACTAATGAAAGTAAGGCATGATCAGATGACCCAACTGGAGAACCAACACTACTTGTTATAACTCTAGGGGAGTTAGTGTATATGAGGTCCAAGCAGTTACCAGACCTGTGAGTAGCTTCACTTATGATTTGCTCACAGCCTGATTCAGAGGCAAAGTCTAATGCTCTTAAACCATAGTGATAAGTAGGAGAAACAGAATTTAACCAATTCCTATGGTGAGCATTGAAATCACCAACTGAGACAAAAGAGGCCTTTCTATCATCTTCTTGTATCTTGGCTATAATGGTAAGAAGACAATCGAAGATAGAATCATCCAAGTCTGGATTCCGGTAGATCAAACACAAATAGAAGTTATACTTGCCACAAATTTTTATTACTTGAATCTCATGACATCTACATTCATATTATCATTATTATTTTTACTTGCTAAGCTACAACCCTAGTTGGAAAAGTAGGATGCTATGAGCCAAGGGGCCCCAACAGGGAAAATAGGCCAGTGAGGAAAGGAAACAAGGAAAAATAAAAGTTTTAAGAAGAGTAACAACATCAAAATAAATATCTCCTATACAAACTATAAAAACTTCAACAAAAGAAGAGGAAGAGAAATAAGATACAATAGTGTGCTCGAGTGTACCCTCAAGCAAGAGAACTCTAACCCTAAACAGTGGAAGACCATGGTGCAGAGGCTATGGGATTACCCAAGACTAGAGAACAATGGTCTGATTTTGGAGTGTCCTTCTCATAGAAGAGCTGCTTACCATAGCTATAGTCTCTCTTCTACTCCTTCCAAGAGAAAAGTGGCCAGTGAACAATTACACTGCAGTAGTTAACCCCTAGAGAGAAGAGGAACTGTTTGATAATCTCAGTGATGTCAGGTGTATGAGGACAGAGGAGAATTTGTACAGAATAGGCCAGACTATTCGGTGTGTGTGTGTGTGTGTGTGTAGGCAAAGGGAAAATGAACCGTAACGAGAGAGAAGGGTCCAATGCAGTACTGTCTAGCAAGTCAAAAGACCCCATAACTCTCTAGCGGTAGTGTTTCAACAGGTGGCTGGTGCCCTGGCCAACCTACTACCTAAGACCTCATAGCAAGACTTATGGGAAGCAGGGTACCCTGGTTACACCGCCATTCCCCTAGCCCCAGGAATGGCATCCCGTTCCAAAATTATTGGCTTCTTGAAACAAGTTATAAGGAGCTCAGATGAGTGCCTCATATTCCAAACCAAATTTCTGAGCACAAAAGAATATCACACTGTCTGGACGCAACTGTAAGGTCTTGAATATTTACATGAAGACCACGAATATTGCAATACAGTAGATGACATTGACGAAATCTAAGACGTACTGGTCCCGGATTTCGCTCAATGTCTCCAGACAGCATAAGACCTAATGGTAAAAAAAAAATATACATCATACTTAAAAACTAAATGAACAAGAATGATAACAAAAACAATATGTACAGAAATATAAATAAAGTGATTGATCAAACCCATAGATTGGAAAAAAAGTCGGAAAAACTGGTCAACATGGAGGAGCCGATACACCATGCAAGGCTATATACCTTCCAGAATAGCCACTTCAACTGAAGGGAAGACAGTAAGGATGGTCTTGAGAAGAAAAAGAAGCAGATAAGGAAAAGACAACCTATTGATAAACCACCAGGCATCCATGGCTCTTCTATTAAGCCAGCCCATCACACCATTTTAGAAAAACAAGAGGGAGAAAAAAATAAGATAGAATAGTGTGCTCAAGTATACCCTCAAGCAAGAAAACTCTAACCCAAGACAGCGGAAGACCATGGTACAGAGGCTATGGCACTACCCAAGACTAGAGAACAATGGTTTGATTTTGGAGTGTCCTTCTCTTGGAAGAGCTGCTTACTATAGATAAAGAGTCTCTTCTATCCTTACCAAGACCAAAGTACCCAGTGAACTATTACAGTACAGTTCTTAACCCCTTGAGCGAAGAAGAATTGTTTGGTAATCTCAGTGTTTTCAGGTGTATGCAGAGAGACGAGAATGTGCAAAGAATAGGCCAGACTATTCGGTGTATGTGTAAGAAAAGAAAAAATGAACCGTAACCAGAGAGAGGGATCCAATGTATTACTATCTGGCCGTCAAAGGACATTATAACTCTCTAGCGATAATATCTCAACGGGTGGCTAGTGCCATGGCCAACCTACTACCTGAAAACATGGTAAATGTGTTTGTGTATTTTTATTATTTATGCGTTTTTATGATTTACGCGTAAGTGTATTAGTGTATATTCATGAATCCACTTTAACATGTCGTAGGTCTATGGGGGTAATATATAAGGACCCTTCGAACACCATAAAACATTGATAAAGATATAGAAAACGGTCTTCCTGTTACTGACCAGCTAAGCAGCAACACCCTCAGCAACAAAAACAACAAAAACACACTTTCAAAATTCCCGAATGGGAAGAAGTAAAAAGGAAAAAAAAAAATGTGGATCCTAAGCTCTTATCGCTGTTCGGTGGTTCACTTTCTCTCTCGTTTTGAACTTTTTTTCCGGATCCGTTGAGGTCGTTTATGTTATAAAAAGAATGGACAGAGACGTAAACGCGCCCTTTCGATCTGGTTATCGGGTGGGCGGAATGAGAAAGGGAGTTGATGGACCTAGAAAAGTGAATGATATTACACTCAAAACGGCAATGACTGAAAATAAAACGAAATGTATACAAAAACAGTCCTGGTGGCTTTCATTTCTCTCCGTTTAAAAAGTTTTATAATTCACTATTTTACTTGGTCTTATAAAACGGAATAGATAAGTCAATACACCTTATAAAAAGAACAATCAAGTTAACATCCCTTATAAAACGGACAAAAGTCAGTATTCCCAGTAGCGTCATCGAGAGGGGCTATTGGGGCTGAGCCCCCAAAATAAAGTACCCCCCCCCCCCAAAAAAAAAAAAAAAAAAAAAAAAAACTGACCCAACACATCCCATAGAAACTTACAGTATACCTAATCAATATGCAAACCTCAGATATTAGCAATTTAGCATCTACAGTATATCAAATATCCAAGGAAAATCATATCATTATTATTATTATTATTATTATTATTATTATTATTATTATTATTATTACTTGCTAAGTTACACCCTAGTTGGAAAAGCGGGATGCTATAAGTCCAAGGGCTCCAACAGGGAAAATAGCCGTGAGGAAAAGAAATAAGAAAAACTGCAAGAGAAGTTTAAGAACAATAATAACATTAAAAAAAACTTTAATTTGTCAACTCTAAAAACTTCAAAATAACAAGAGGGTAAAAACTTCAAAATAACAAGCGGAAGAGAAACAAGGTAGGAAAGTGTGCTCGAGTGTACCCTCAAGCAAGAGATCTCTAACCCAATACAGCGGAAGACCATGATTTGATTTTGGAGCGTCCATCTCCTAGAAGAGCTGCTTACAATAGCTTGAGGGTCTCTTATACCCTTCCCAAGAGGAAAGTAGCCACTGAACAATTACAGTACAGTAGTTAACCTATTACGAGAAGGAGAATTGTTTGGTAATTTCAGTGTTGTCAAGTGTATGAGGAAAGAGGAAAATGTGTAAAGAATAGGCCAGACTATTCTCTGTATGTGTCAGCAAAAATGAAATAAGCCGTAACCAGAGGGAGGGATCCAATGTGGTACTGCCTGTCCAGTCAAAGGACCCAATAACTCTCTAGTGGTAGTAACTCTACGGGTGGCTGGTGCCTTGGCTAACCTACTACAACCTATTTACTATTTCTTTATTAAATACATAGGCAGCTAAGCTAAGTGAATGATTTCCAAATGTCATTAAAACCAGTGAAGAGCATTTTGACGATATTTTAAAATTTTCCATGCGTTAACAGATGCTTACTTCATGTAATCCGTTACATGTTCCTTACACATACTGCAATCTGACTCAGCTATGTGACCTGAAGATGGACCCACACAACCAGGACTAAAAATGTATCCAAGACAAGTTTGGTTCTCAGACCAGATCTTTTTAATGTGATTGGTATGGTAGGTATGAGTGACTCGAATAGTCCATGACTGATGACAGAGTTTACTGCTTCACATGCAGACTCCTTGGTGCTAATGTAGAACAGGCAAAGAGAAATGGCATTTACCAACGAAGGTTTCAGTAACTTAGAAGATGCATGAAAAGGCCTTAAAGCATGAAAAGGCACATAGCATGTTATTGCTATAGGAAAATAGCTCAACCTCAAAATTTAACAGTTGCATGGTGATTTTCAAAAACAACTTGATAGCCAACATAAACAGCAGGTTTTTCACAATAGAGCATTTATTAAGATACTATTGAACAATGTTATTACAATTGCTAAAACAATGAGAATGACAATATGGAACTTACTGCAGCACTTTAAATTATTAGTGAAAAAAAAAAACAAGACACTTTTGAAAGGATGGAGGACCCAAGAGCCTACTGTAAAAGGTTTCTGTATATCTCTATTTTTGACAAAGTGCTTAGTGAATTTTGACAAACATTTGATGAACCAAAATGTATCATCGTTGGTCTAGCTGCTTGGCACCTATCATCTCCAAATTTCTTAAATGAAAATGACTTGCAATACCTTGCTGACCAGTACTTAATTGAAAGGACAAGCCTCCTTGCATAACTACTTATTGCTCAGAGAACACTACTAGATGATGTGAAATCTATTTTTGATGCTTTGGATAAACTGAAACCAATGAAAGAAGGTTCACGCACACTTTGGAATTCAATGGATTTGACTTTAACTTTCCCTGTCAGTAATGCCAAATGTGAGCGATCTTTTTCAGTTTTGAAATTGGTAAAAACATACCTCTGGGCATCAATGGGTCAAGAACGACTGACCAGTCTAGGCACAATTTCTATTGAGGAAACTGTAGTGGCTTCCCTTGATCTTCATAGGGTAGTGGATAGATTTTCAGCTACGGCTCATTATCCTTTTGCCTACACATACAATGAATATTCTGGCCCTATTCTTTACATATTCTCCTCTGTCCTCATACTCCAGACAACAATGAGATTACCAAAGAATTCTTCCTCACTCAAGGGGTTAACTACTGCAATATAATTATTCAGTGGCTACTTTCCTCTTGGTAAGGGTAGAAGAGACTCTTTTAGGCTATAGAAAGCATCTCTTCTAGGAGAAAGACACTCCAAAATCAAAACATTGTTCTCTGATCTTAGATAGTGTCGTAGCCTCTCAACCATGGTCTTTCACTGTCTTGGGGTAGAGTTCTCTTACTTTAGGGTACACTCGGGCACACTATTCTATCTTATTTCTCCTCCTCTTGTTGTGTTAGGTTTTATAGTTTATATGTGAAAGATTTGTTTTGATGTTGTTGCCGTTCTTAACATATTTAATTTTAATTGTTAATTACTTGTAATTTCCTTATTGCCTTTCCTCACTGGGCTATTTTCTCTGTTGGATCTTTCGGGCTTATAACATTATGTTTTTCCAACTAGGGTTGTAGCTTAGCAAGTAATAATATTAATAATAACAATTCAATATCTTTACAGTCAAACTCAGGTGAATCCACCACAAGGGGTTTATCTCTAATTTGATTAGGTTCAATGCAATATGCTTCATGTAAAATGTGTTTTATTATTCTATTTTTATTTTATTTATTTTTTTTTTTTGACGAGAGAAATATCTCCATGTTATTTTATTTTATTTATTTTTTTCTTAAAAAGTTCAGTTCTTTTGTAAGAATACTTGAAAGTTTATGTACAGAGGATAATTTCATCATAGTATCTCATAGTATCTCCTGCCCATCTACCAAGTTATCATCTAATGGTCACATCAAATATATCAGGCAGATGGGGCTCCAGCAGGAGCAACCCCCCCCCCCACCCCAGTAAACCTTAGTGACACCACTAAATATGCCTCATAAGACGTTATAGATAGGCTAATATGCCTTATAAAACGGAATAGATAATTCAACTCAATATCGTATCAATAGTTCTTCCTACTGCGTTTGACCACTGTAAATATTTCCTACAGTACGCTAGAATAACAAATAGATCTTGAAATAACTTAGCTATTCGTCACTTCTAGACGCCTTAGTTGAATACATAGAACAATATTTTATGCTCATCACTTGTTAACTTTTGTGATTTCTACACAAAAACAATACGATGCTGTTATTTCCAATCAACAGGAATTTAATCTATAATCTATACATGCATAGGTTGGTGGGAAGGGCAACCCAGTGACTTAAAATGAAAAAGGAAGATATAAATAGTAATAGTGAAGTCCGAAACGATATAGATTGATTTACAACTATCAACAGTTGTTTGGAACTCATAGAAATATAAAACACAAAAAATATAAAGTAAGACATTTTCCAAAGATTGGCGAATGATTTCCCAGCTCTCCTCACGAAAAACAGTAAGCTAACTCTCTCTCTCTCTCTCTCTCTCTCTCTCTCTCTCTCTCTCTCTCTCTCTCTCTCTCTCTCTCTCATTAATATATATATATATAGTATATTATATATATATATATATATATATATGTATATATATATATATAAGTATATATAAATACCGTATACATATTTCATGATTTACAAGGTAAGATTATTGCTCTATTACAGGAAGATTTACCAAACTTCCTGCCAACCGGGTGACTTAATTTATGGCTTTTAATTCGAATTAACCGTAATACATCGATATGTGGATGGTAACCAAGACAATCTATATATATATATATATATATATATATATATATATATATATATATATATATACATATACATATATATATATATGTACATATATATATATATATATATATATATATATATATATATATGTGTGTGTGTGTGTGTGTGTGTACAGTCAAGCTATATTTAAGTGAAACCTCATAACGTAAATGACAGTGAGTTTTCACCATAGACTATACTATTCAAATAACTATATATATATATATATATATATATATATATATATATATATATATATATACAGTATATATATATATATATATATATATATATATATATATATATAAATATATATATATATAATATATATATGTATAATTAAAAATTGCTTCTAAGAAATAAGAACTCTCTAAGATATCTCAGAACCAGATTTTTAGACTAAAGTTTCTTCGATTTTACTCTGTTCATCTGAGAATCCTTTGTCTCCTTTTTTTATCACACATTTACTTTAAAGAAAATACTCTTGCCATCTCCCTTCTCATTTCCTTAAAGAATTGGTAAATTAAAAGTATCGCAAGATTTTTGAAGACTTGTCTGTGTTAGGAATGTTCTTATTCTGTTATTTTTTCAATACAGAATTGATCTGCCTGTCTGGTAAATTGTTACTCTATCGATGTAACACTGGCTCTCTGCCCTCAGTCAACCGGTAAGAAAAGGGTGTGCCTTAAGGTAGCATGTAAGAGAAGGGTGTGCCTTCAGACGGCCTTTAAGAGTCTGGAAAATCTTAAAAGTTCTAGGAAAAACAACTCTGATGCCGGAAAGAATTATACCCGCCCTATGTATGTATGGGGCCAACGATATTCTAATGCACAAAAAGGATTCACTATAACCTCATTAGAAATATTTTCTTGTACGAAACCATTCTTTATATTTAGAATATTTCGCATGGATGATTTACAGTTTTGGCACCAATATTTGTTAAGTAATACCCAATGTTTATTTTTAAATGTATTTATTGGCACATATTACAAAAATATCGTAAACTTTGAAAATTAACAGTAAAACAACAGTAAAAATAAGCTCAACAAAGTACCTGGATGAATAGAAATATGAGAATCCAGAGAATGAATATGATGAGGTAAAAGCTCTTGTAAAGAAAAAGAATCAAAACAGAGATAACAGATGATAGCAATTGAATTTAGGCGTCAACAAAAACAAAAAAGAAAATGATTAGTGTTAAGTTCCAGATTGCATTTGGTAACTGGAACAGTAACAAGAAAATTGAAAAGTTGCTGGAAAAGAGATGAAGTCAAAGGCGATCCTGGAATTGGGAGTAGCGTTTCCAGTCGGATGACAGCGTTACGGTTCATTACAAGAAAGAAGATCTGGAACAGTGACCCTGGAAAGCTGAGGGGCGTACAAAATACCTCCAGAAATGGCAAAGAACTGAAAAAAAAAAAATATAAACTCCAGAACGGCTAAAGGTAGCTAAAAACAATGTTAAAATGCAGAGCCTTGCGGCAAAGCCAGATCTACCGTTCCCGTTAAAGCGAAATCACAACAGGTGGTTTCTCATTTGGAAAGCAATTCCAGTTTTCCAGTTTTAGCCCGAGGAATGAAGCGGTATGACTGACGTAAAAAAAAAGTATGATAATACAACCGGAATGGATCACTTGAGGTAAAACAACATCCATGATGCTGTTAGATGACTATCAACAATGATCATCTCCTTTGACTGATTTCCACTGGCTGTCTACTTTCCAGTTGGTGTTCCGTACAGCTGGTTGGGGGCAGAGAGAGCGGCCTGGCCACCCTGATGAAGCTGCTGGAAGCTGTAGGTGGGGTGGAAGCCCCACTGGTCAGCCACGTAATTGACGGTCATGAGACGTCCGTCGGGAAGGAGGACGTAGTAGGATCCCGTGGTTGACTGCCCCTCCCGCCCTTCGTTGTGGCCGAACGTCACGGGCCTCTGGTAGGCGTCGATGGCGTTGACGTCGTAGCCGAAGTTGTAAGACACGGGAGCGGCAGGGGCGTCATATGTGTAGCCTTGGGGGGCGCCGAAGGTGGCCCCAAGGACGCAGGCAAATGCCAGTGTAATAGCCAAGACCTGTGAGTGGAAGAATGGCGGGGTATTTAAAACAGGCTCCTTCGAAAGGTTAGAGAGATATAAATGAAGGTAATAATATCTAAGAGTATTTCATTCAAGTATTATTTTCTTTAGTGAAAGTTAGTCCGTTAGAGAGGCCAGTAGGTTCAGGTAGATCTGGGATTATTTATTGATACTGCATTCCGAAAATTAAGAATTAAGAAGCGACTAGTAAAAAACGCAAATAAGAAGAGAGAGAGAGAGAGAGAGAGAGAGAGAGAGAGAGAGAGAGAGAGAGAGAGAGAGAGAGAGAGAAGAAGAAGAAGAAGAAGAAGAAGAAAAAGAAGAAGAAGAAGAACATGCCTTAGATGAAAAAAATACTAAAGTCCAGTTCATCCATATGAAAAAAAGCGATTTACATTTCTAAATCTTCTATGAAAACCTTAAAAAACTTTTGTACCTAGTTTTCTTCTACGACTAATTATTCTTTTTATTCTAAAATCCTTAAAAAAAATTTTTACAGTCACTTTCTATATAAAATTATTCTCTTTTTTCTATATTTTTAGAAGTCAAAGTTCAAAAAGTGAAAAGTTACAGAAGAACTTGATCTACATTAAATTTTCTTCTCAGGAGAAGTTGACCTTGAAAACCGAAAACCAACCGATCAAGTTCTAAAGGTTCAAACTTTCAAAAGAACTTGAATTCTCATTAAAAAAATTTCCCTCCTCTTTTCTCTTCCCTTTCTCTTTTAGATCTCCCCATTGCGACGATAAGAAACCAGAAGGCTGTTAGGAAATTAGACTAGTTTGCATATTGCTCCAACTGCCTAAGGAGAGCAAATGCCAAACGGGAGAAAGCAATATCGTATCTTCGCAATAGATAAGAAACTAGTTGCAAATACCATGCAGTTTTTACATCCTAATTTCTAATTGTAAATAGAGCGAATTTTGATTTTTCAGTTTTAAATGAACACATTTTTGAATAATGTTAACTTCTCATTGTTTACTGAACACATTCTAAAGTGGAATTGTGAATTTTTGGAGATTAATGTACATATTTTTTAATAGGATTTTGACTTTTCAATGTTTAATAAACATTTTCTTCATATGGGATTTTTCTATGGCTAAAGACGTGTATCCCATATAATACAAAAGAAAAGTTATTTATTGTCAGAATTTTGTAAACCTATTTTCGAAATCTTCAACTGGGAATATCTCGGATTTCCACCTCAAAAATTTCTTTGTAATTGTTACCAAAATATAATTTCTACTTTCTTTTGCTCTCCGACAAATTCAAAAGCGAAAATTATCTTATAGTTTAATTACTTTAATGAAAAATCCAAATTAGACGCAATTAAACAAAATCGAATCTAATTGAAGCAATGATTATTATTGAAATTATCATCAATAAAGTAACAAAGGTAAACAAAAAGTATGAGGTAAACAATAAACAAAAAGTATATAGGAATAAGCTTCATGAAAATAACGGTAAAAATTCGCTGCCATTTCAATAAATGTAAAAATAATTTTATTATAATCTTAAAAAGCTGATATCCAGATGGAATTGATATGTAGGAATATGCAGCAAAGAAAGTTAAACAAAATTAAATATGTTTGAAAATCTTACAATTAAACAAAGTTAAATAAAAAGGAAACTGAGTATGGACAATTTAGAATAACGGGAAGGGGGGGGGGGACATAAGGTACAACAAAATGGAGATAAATAAAGAGGAATTATTGACGAAAGTAAAAAAGAATATAAAAATAAGCAATGGAAATTACCAGACGTGAAAAAAAAATGAAGAAATAAAAAACACACAGTTATGTCCTAGGAATGCTAAAGGAAAATTAGGTGGTCCTGGATTTGGGCTGGGGTATTTGTGGGGTATTGGTAGGGTATTAGGAGGGAAGCTGAGATCCTTCGTACCCTGTCAATCCAGTCTTAAATTAAGGGAGGAATCTGGTCTTCTTCTTTTCTTCTTCTTCCTCCTCTTTTCTTTCCTTCGATTGACGGTGGAGAAAGTAGATCGAGTGACAAATTCTACCGCTATTTAATAGGCATCCGAGAGAGAGAGAGAGAGGAGAGAGGAGAGAGAGAGAGAGAGAGAGAGGAGAGAGAGAGAACAGTTGTGAAAATATATATAAGATATAATTTTAAAAACTTCAAAATAAGCTGATGATTGTGCACCAATAAATTACATATTTTAAATATAGATATTTTGTAGCTTTAGCGTAAATGATAAAAGTATATATTATTGTCAAAAGCATTTACAGAACGGAATAGGTGTTTTTTGTAATAATAATAATAATAATAATAATAATAATAATAATAATAATAATAATAATAATAATTTTACCAACCAAATATAATCCATAATTTCTACCAAGTATTATTCAACGACACCATCGAAATCCGACGCTAAATGACATTTCCATCTCTCTGGACTAACCCGTCCAACAGCGTTCTTGAAATCAATCAGGTATCCAATCTCTCATCTTTTCAAGTACCCAATTATCCAATCGATTTCAAAACAACTTCTGGCGCTTCCTCTCTTGAGTAAAATGAATGCTACGTTTACTTTGATGCTCTTTCTTAGATGCTCTGGAGCATTGATGTTATTTTATTATGCTGAGATAATTAAGGGTATTCCAGGCAGTCTGAACCTATTAATATTTATTGCCGTGTTTGTCTGTTTATTGTTTAGTTTGATACGGTGTGATCATGTCAGTATTATGTGAGAGAGAGAGAGAGAGAGAGAGGAGAGAGAGAGAGAGAGAGAGAGAGAGAGAGAGAGAGAGGAGAGAGAGAGAGAGAGAGAATTAATGTCTCAAATAGAGAAAGAAAAAAGAGAAATAATCTAATCGTTACTAAGAAAATACGTAGAAGAATCTTGATATTAAAAACATCAAAAGGCAATGACAGTCATTAAGGCTAATGACATATCATGAGGTTATTAAGTTAATGATGGCAGAAGACCATCACTTGAGGGCCTAATTAACATTCTAATTAGCTAAGAACTGAACAAGACAATGTAATATATTGATAATCTAAATAGAATTAATCCGGTCAGGTTACTTTTCTTAGAAGCTAACAAACATGAACAAAATAGACATAGAAGTCCAGCTAAGACTAACAATCTCTAACTGCAGATAATGCATTGTATGTTATTGTATACGTCCCAGTACTGAAGGAAAATTTCGTGCCCTACGTAATAAACATATTAACCCCTTAATACATTAGGTACTGCTTTGGAGTTAAATTGTTAAAGAGTAATTGATAAAACAAGATTACCCAGTAATCAGTGGTCACTAAATACCCAGACTGTATCTGGTATATGAAGCTCTAACAATTGGTAATTCATTTGAAGTTGTTCTCATCGGTTTTTATAGAAGAAGAAGAAGATATCAAAATACGGCAAATACATAATTGAAAGATATTAAGTAGAAGGTTAAATCTAAAGAAGAAGAAGAAGAAGAAGATAATATCAAATTACGACAAACATAGAATTGGAATATATGAACTTGAAGAT
>NC_090746.1:67750180-67757680 GCF_036898095.1 Palaemon carinicauda | reverse complement strand
ATATATACATATGTAATATATAAATCATATATATATATATATAAATATATATATACACTGTACACACATATATACATACATACATATATATATATATATACATATATATACAAACATATATATATATATATATATATATATATATATACAAACATATATATGTATATATATATATATATATATATATATATATATATATATATATTATATATATATATATACACACACACATAAAATAGGACACTTGCTCCATTATATATAGGGGAGATATTCAAAGCATTTACTGCACATACATTCAATTTTGATGTTTACCTAGAGATTCGGGTACTATCTTCGGACTCAAATATTTAGCATCAAATTCACAGCTCATCAAAATAAGAAAAAAAGAAAATAAAATTCCTCACAATCCGATAATACCATTTCAAATTGTACTTACAACACACTTGCCATTAAATCGACTTTCCGATAACCATCTATTTGAAATACCAACACAACAGTAACATTTAAGCTGACATCTCCTCTGCTTAAAATCCCACTCCAAGACGGAGTTGAATTCGCCCAAGAGTTCCTTTTCCGCCGAGTTGACATTTCCATGGCCGTCAAACCGGCTATTAATCTCGAAACGGCTCTCAACCAGCAAAAATCAAAATGGAAAAACCGGTTCTTATATTTATCTTTTTTTTCTTCAAAATCAATTTCCTGGCTTCAACTGGTTTGGTGGAAGCAGGAAACAATGCGAGTTCTTCCGCCTTATTTTGATACTGAACAGGAAAACAGGAAGTAACTCAGAATTTTAAAGTTTGGTTTTCATGATGAACTTTGGCAAGACGGACCGGGGGGTGGAGGGTGTGTGTGTGTGTGTGTGTGTGTGTGTGTGAGGGGGGGGGGGGGTTGGAGAAATCTTTGGGTTACCAGAAGTTACTCTACTCATAATTTTTTTTTTTTACTCTGATAAGACTACGATAAACACTGTAAAATAGAATTATTGGAGTATGTAAGTTATTTTTTATTCATTGATTATGAACACTGTAAGAAAGAGAAAACCTGACAGAGAAAATTGATAAGAATTTCATTTTAATACAAATATACATTTCTGGGAAATATGAATGAAAAAAAAAATCTGTAATCTTATTTGTGTATTTATTTCTTTACATATTTACTTTAATCTAGTTTTCTTATGATGATGATGATGATGATGATGATGATAATAATAATAATAATAATAATAAGATAATATTACTTTACATAAGCTATTTAACAAGAGCACACACATATCTATAAAATTCTAAGGTTCCATAGAAATATAAGACAGGTTAGAATTAAGAGAAAATAGTTTCTATTAATTCAAATCTTCCGTCGAGTGGCCTCCTTCCTAATACTCACAGCAAACATTTTTTTTTTCATTATTATTTGTTCTTTAAACATATTACTCATTTTTTTTCTTAACTATTTCAGATTATATATATATATATATATGTATATATATTATATATATACATATATATATATATATATATATATATATATATATATATACCACCTGAATCCTTTCAGGACTAAATTAATATTGGTCAAAAGGCCCTTATAGTGCTACTGCTCAAAGGATTTGAAATTGATCTTGGTCAAAAGAACGACAAATTGCTCTTGGTCAAATGACTTTAAAATTATCTTGATCGAAAGGACTATTAATTTATCTTGATCAATAGGACTATCAATTCATCTTGGTCAAAAGGTCTATTAATTGATCTTGGTTAAAAGACTATTCATGATCTAGGTCAAAAAGACTATAAATTGTTCTAAATCAAACAACCTATTCATTGATTTTGGTCAAAAGGAATATTAATCAATTGCGGTCAAAAGCCCTTCAAACTGATCTTGGTTCAAAGAACTATAAATTACTCTTGGTCAAATGAACTATTAATTGATCTTGGTCGAAAGAACTATTAATTGATAGTAGTCAAAACGCCTTCAAATCTTGGTCAAAAGGACTATAAATTGAGCTAAGTGTTGACGTCAAATCAATACATAGTAGAAGTGGACTGACAGCCAGGTTAGAAGAGACCAAAGAGATACACTTCTACCGTCCCACTACCTCTCCCACCACCACGCCCACCTCTCTCTCTCTCTCTCTCTCTCTCTCTCTCTCTCTCTCTCTCTCTTAATTACTCAGGGTGATTAAACAACTTAGGTACATTCTAGTCCACATTTTACGATCAAACGACTTTTTATGCTTCTTCTTTAGAACTCTTATTTTCTAATTCCGGCCATCTGAACTTCTTAAATTTATCTAAATTGTTTCAATAACTTTTACTTATTTTTTACTGATTATTAAACAATAAAAAAAGAACTTCGATCATTCGTTAACTCATTTCAAACCTATAGAAGTGCGTCGACTATAAGAAATGACGAAAAACAGTTTTTAGTTAATGATATTCTTTAATGTTATTTTGTGTTACTCTATAGTAACATATTTGGGACTGAATTGAACATATTTTTTTCTGATTCATGTGTGGATCGTGGGAGGATGTTCGCCAATGTCATCTAAATGTTCTTTGTCTGAGAATTGGGAACGATTAACTGAAAGTCTGACGTATGGTCTCTACTGAAAAAGCTTCTATTATCCGAGCATCCATATTGAAGAATGAAGTCATTGGCTTTTGTATGGGGTTATCGAATTTATTTCCTTCTATCTACCGCTAAAGAAGTCGCAACAGAAGACTTGATAAACATTATTTGATATAGTGACGAGAAACACCATTTTGGGTCTGTACATAAAAAAATGTCAGTGAATATTAGCAACTGTGCCTGATGAGTAAACTGGGAGGACAGAATGTCGCCAACTGTGATAAGAGGAATGTACAGTTGGACAAGGGAATTCCTGGTACACCTCGCTCTGAGGAACTGCACCCTGCCACACCCTACTTGCGCACCGAGTTCCATTTCACGTGTAAGATAATGAAACTATGAATGAAATTTACGGTAAGTGCAGAGCAACCAATTCTAAAAATGCGTAGAATCAGGACCTGGGTTGTATTTACTATGATGAGAAATTGTAATTTGTGTCTGGGAGTTCGTAAAAAAAAAAAGAGGTTAAATCGTATTAAAGAAATGCTACCCCAACCCTCCTTCTCTTCTTTCATTACGGATAAACTACCTCTGTTTTTCCTCATGCTGGACATACGTTGAAGCCCTGACAAACAGCAAGATCAACGAGAGGTTAGATGTAGCCTCCCTGAGTAAGGTTTAAGGAAAAAGAACTGTTAGCAAGGCAATGGAGGGTCCCCTTGTAAGCTAGCTGCATCAAATCAAACCTAAAGTTCTTACGCATTCTATATTAATGGAATATCTGAAATTCAGAACTAAAGTTTTTACACATTTGTTATAGCAATATCTGAAATTCAGACCTAAAGTTTTTACGCATTCTATATTAAAGGAATATCTGAAATTAAGACCTAAAATGTTTACGCATTCTATATTATAAAGGAATAACTGAAATTCTGACCTAAAATGTTTACACCTTATATATTAAAGGACTACCTGAAATTCAGACCTAAAACTTTTACGCATTTTATATTAAAGGACTACCAAATTCAGACCTAAAATTTTTACACATTCTATATTAAAGGTATAACTGAAATTCAGACCTAAAATGTTTGCGCATTCTATATTAAAGGACTACCTGATATTCAGAGCTAAAATTTTTACACATTCTATATTAAAGGAATAACTGAAATTCAGACCTAAAATGTTTACGCATTCTATATTGAAGGACTACCTGAAATTCACACCTAAAATTTTTATTAAAGGAATAACTGAAATTCAGACCTAAAATGTTTACGCATTCTATATTAAAGGAATAACTGAAATTCAGACCTAAAATGTTTAAGCATTCTATATTAAAGGAATAACTGAAATTCAGACCGAAAATGTTTATGCATTCTATATTGAAAGACTATCTGAAATTAAGACCTAAAATGTTTACGCATTCTGTATTAAAGGAATAACTAAAATTCAGAGGTAAAATGTTTAGGCATTCTATATTAAAGGACTATCTCAAATTGAGACCTAAAATGTTTACGCATTCTATATTAAAAGAATAACTGAAATTCATACCTAAAATGTTTACACCTTCTACATTGAAGGAATATCTGAAATTCAGACCTAAAATGTTTATGCATTTTATATTAAAGGACTATCTGAAATTTAGACTTAAAATCTAAAAATTTTACGCATCCTATATTAAAGGAATAAATGAAATTCAGACCTAAAATTTTTACGCATCCTATATTAAAGGACTATCTAAAATTCAGACCTAAAATGTTTTTGCATTCTATATTGAAGGACTATCTGAAAATCAGACCTAAATTTTTTTGCATTCAATATTAAAGGAATAACTGAAATTCAGACCTAAAATTTTTACGCATTTTATATTAAAGGAATAACTGTAATTCAGACATAAAATGTTTACACATTCTATATTGGACTATCTGAAATTCACACCTAAATTTTTTATGCATTCTATATTAAAGGAATAACTGAAATTCAGACATAAAATCTTTATGGGTTCTATATTAAAGGACTATCTGAAATTCTGACATGAAATTTTTACGCATTCTATATTAAAGGAATATTCTGAAATATATTAAAGGAATATTCTGAAATATATTAAAGGAATATTCTGAAATTCAGACCTAAATATTTTATGCATTCTATATTAGAGGAATAACTGATTATCAGACCTAAAATGTTTACACATTCTATATTGAAAGACTATCTGAAATTCAGACCTAAAGTGTTTACGCATTCTATATTAAAGGACTATCTGAAATCAGACTTGAAATTTTTACGCATGCTATATTAAAAGACTATCTGAAATTCAGACCTAAATTTTTTACGCATTCTATATTAAAGGACTATCTGAAATTAAGAATTAAAATTTTAAATTTTTACGCATTTTATATTAAAAGACTATCTGAAATTAAGACTTAAAATTTAAAATTTTTACGCATGCTATATTAAAGGACTATTTGAAATTGAGACTTAAAATTTTTAATTTTTACTCATGCTATATTAAAAGACTATCTGAAATTCAGACCTAAAATTTTTAAGCATTCTATATAAAAGGAATATCTGAAATTCAGACCTAAAATTTTTACGCATTTTATATTAAAGGAATATCTGAAATTCAGACCTAAAATGTTTATGCATTCTATATTAAAGGACTATCTGAAACTCAGACTTAAAATTTTAAATTTTTACACATTCTATATTAAAGGAATATCTGAAATTCAGTCCTAAAATTTTTACGCATTCTATATTAAAGGACTATCTGAAATTCAGACCTAAATTTTTATGCATTCTATATTAAAGGACTATCTCAAATTCAGTCCTAAAATTTTTACGCATTCTATATTAAAGGACTAGCTGAAATTCAGACCTAAAATTTCCAATTTTTACGCATTCTATATTAAAGGAATATCTGAAATTTAGACCTAAAATTTTTGAGCATTCTATATTAAAGGACTATCTGAAATTCAGACCTAAAATTCTTACGCATTCTATATTAAAGGAATACGTGAAATTCAGTCCTAAAGTTTTTACGCATTCTATATTAAAGGAATATTCTGAAATTCAGACCTAAAGTTTTTACGCATTCTATATCAAAGGAATATCTGAGATTCAGACCTAAAATTTATATGCATTCTATATTAAAGGAATATCTGAAAGTCAGTCCTAAAGTTTTTACGCATTCTACATTAAAGCAATATTCTGAAATTCAGATCTAAAGTTTTTACGCATTCTATATTCAAGGAATATCTTAAATTCAGTCCTAAATTTTTACGCATTCTATATTAAAGGAATATTCTGCAATATATTAAAGGAATATTCTGAAATTCAGACCTAAAGTTTTTACGCATTCTATATTAAAGGAATATTCTGCAATATATTAAAGGAATATTCTGAAATTCAGACCTAAAGTTTTTACGCATTCTATATTAAAGGAATATCTGAAATTCAGTCCTAAAGTTTTTACGCATTCTATATTAAAGGAATATATGAAATTCGGTTCTAAAGTTTTTACGCATTATATATTAAAGGAATATTCTGAAATTCCGACCTAAAATATTTACGCATTCTATATTAAAGGAATATCTGAAATTCAGACCTAAAATTTATACGCATTCTATATTAAAGGAATATCTGAAAGTCAGTCCTAAACTTTTTACGCATTCTACATTAAAGGAATATTCTGAAATTCAGATCTAAAGTTTTTACGCATTCTATATTCAAGGAATATCTTAAATTCAGTCCTAAATTTTTACACATTTTATATTAAAGGAATATTCTGAAATCCAGACCTAAAGTTTTTACACATTATATATTAAAGGAATATTCTGCAATATATTAAAGGAATATTCTGAAATTCAGACTTAAAGTTTTTACGCATTCTATATTAAAGGAATATCTGAAATTCAGTCCTAAAGTTTTTACGCATTCTATATTAAAGGAATATTCTGAAATTCAGACCTAAAGTTTTTACGCATTCTATATTAAAGGAATATTATGAAATTCAGACCTAAAGTTTTTACGCATTCTATATTAAAGGAATATCTGAAATTCAGTCCTAAAGTTTTCACGCATTCTATATTAAAGGAATATTCTGAAATTCAGACCTAATGTTTTTACGCATTCTATATTAAAGAAATATCTGAAATTCAGTCCTAAAGTTTTTACGCATTCTATATTAAAGGAATATTCTGAAATTCAGACGTAAAATTTTTACACATTCGATATTAAAGGAATATCTGAAATTCAGACCTAAAATTTTTACGCATTCTATATTAAATGAATATTTGAATTTCAGACCTAAAATTTTTACGAATTCTATAATAAAGGAATATCTGAAATTCAGTCCTAAAGTTTTTACGCATTCTATATTAAAGGAATATATGAAATTCAGTCCTAATGTTTTTACGCATTCTATATTAAAGGAATATATGAAATTCAGTTCTAAAGTTTTTACGCATTCTATATTAAAGGAATATATGAAATTCAGTTCTAAAGTTTTTACGCATTCTTTATTAAAGGAATATTCTGAAATTCAGACCTAAAGTTTTTACGCATTCTATATTAAAGGAATATTCTGAAATTCAGACCTAAAGTTATTACACATTCTATATTAAAGGAATATCTGAAATTCAGTCCTAAAGTTTTTACGCATTCTATATTAAAGGAATATCTGGAATTCAGACCTAAAGTTTTTACGCATTCTATATTAAAGGAATATCTGAAATTCAGTCTTATAGTTTTTACGCTCTCTACATTAAAGGAATATTCTGAAATTCAGACCTATAGTTTTTACGCATTCTTTATTAAAGGAATATCTGAAATTCAGACCTAAAGTTTTTACGCATTCTATATCAAAGGAATATCTGAAATTCAGTCCTAAAGTTTTTACGCATTCTATATTAAAGGAATATTATGAAATTCAGACCTAAA
>NC_090746.1:67737680-67742680 GCF_036898095.1 Palaemon carinicauda | reverse complement strand
ATACATATATAAAAACGGATTATATATATAAATATATATATATAAATAATATTCATATATATAAATATTTATATATATATGAATATATATATATATATATATATATATATATATATATATATACACACATATATATATATATATATATATATATGTATATATATACATATATATATATATATATATATATATATATATATATACATATATATATATATATATATATACATATATATATATATATATATATATATATATATATATATATATATATATATATATATATATATGTTAACCTACAAATTTCTTGAGACGTAATATATAAATTCTTTGTCTATAAGTCTGGTTTTAGGGGAAAATCAGAGTAGGCACAAAGTAATGACCATTGAATACCTATAAACAAACATGTAAACACATAAAAACAACAAAATAGTCTGAGGAAAAAACTTACAAGTTGATTCTTCAAAGAATGACCAAGAGTTCGTTGATTCGAAAGTTTATAATATGGGATATTTCCAAATCATATTTTCTGAAATTACATTGATATTTAAATCTTTTATTCAACAGCTGCCTTTGCCTTCCTTTTTTCTCCTTCCAAGGCCCAGGGTAAGTGAAAGTTAGATTTTCTTGATATTCGATCCAAAATATTCTTGAATTCATTCATTCACATTTCAAAATATTCTTCAATTAGTTAATTCTTCTTTCAAATTATAATTGAACTCTTTTGAAATTTCCTCTTAAAACATTCTTGAATTCTCAAAATTCAGGTCCAAAATATTACTGTAGTTTAAATCTAAAGAAAAAAAAATATTTCGAATATTTAATATTCATCCCATGATATTAATGAATTTTAAAAGTTCCAAACAAAACACTTATAATTCTTAAAATTCCCTCTAAAATATTTCAAATACTTTCACCAAACGCTTTTGTGTAGTGTCTGAATCTGAAAGTTATTACACATTTCCACAAATAATTTACTGAAATTAAACATAGGTATATCATTCTAAAAACTATTGTCAATGACGTCATAACTATTTACAGAATGTACAACATAATATGAATAAATGCATTCATTATCAAAACAATTTTGTTTTTCGATCAGAGCTATATCTATCCAAACACTATTTTCAATGGCATTAATTTACACTTGATCAACAACATCATTTAAATAAATGTATTAATTAACAAAAGACAATTTTGCTTTTTAATCTAGAATTCATTAGAGCTTTACTCACCAATACCCTGAATATCTCAATGAATGCGTAAGATTTATTTTCACCAGTAGCATAGTCCTACAATGACACTTCTACTAACCTACTAATCTATCCTCCTTCAGCATGCCCATTTCCTTTCAATGAAATCGGCAGCCAGTGCCTCTTGTTTGACACCGGTGAAAGTGGCAGCTACTACGATATGAGGCTTTACTGCAGCAGGGCCGGTGAAGGAGGCAGATTAGCACATATTCCAAGTGCTTCGCAGCTGGCTGAAATAATCAAGTTCATCAATGATTATGGTGAGTAATACTATGATTATGTCAGAAAATTCATTAACAATACCATGTCTGTGTCAGTAAATTTATTGACGACGATGTCATGTTTGAGTCAGTAAATTCATTGACGATGCCATGTCTGCGTCAGTAAATTCATTGACGATGCCATGTCTGCGTCAGTAAATTCATTGACGATGCCAAGTCTGCGTCAGTAAATTCATTGACGATGCCATGTCTGCGTCAGTAAATTCATTGACGATGCCATGTCTGCGTCAGTAAATTCATTGACGATGCCATGTCTGCGTCAGTAAATTCATTGACGATGCCCTGTCTGCGTCAGTAAATTCATTGACGATGCCATGTCTGCGTCAGTAAATTCATTGACGATGCCATGTCTGCGTCAGTAAATTCATTGACAATACCATGTCTGCGTCAGTAAATTCATTGACAATATCAGGTCTGCGTCAGTATATTCATTGGCAATGAGGTCAGCCTAAGTAACAGATGGGCTCTAACTAGGCTGATGGGCTTGTCTAGCTCGCCTCTGAAGATCTCTCAGGACCTGCCTTCATTGAACTTATATACCACTTTTTCACTTTCATATACGGTTGAATTATACTGACATTCTTACATTTTCCATCCTATAGCTAACCTTGGAATAATTCAAAAATAAATATAGAAGATACTGAGCTGCCTCGCTTACCGAGATGTCCTAAGTCAATATACTGTAGCTGCTTTCAATGGATACTGTTGTATATATGTTTTTAGAACTCTTCCAACTGTTGGTTGACATACCTTCAATAATTGATGCACTTGAGATCCATATCACTTGACTCATTTCTTTGTTTTATGGATGATTAATTCAACAAACATCCAGAATTATGTATCATCACCTCTATAGGTATAAAATCCAATGTTTTCTTCCCCGAAGGACTGGATCACGCCAATTACTGGATAGACGCCTCTGACGAAGATTACGAAGGTCACTGGAGATGGAGTGATGGCTTTTATGTTCCAATGGGCGCCCCATTCTGGAGGTACGATTGCGACGCGGCCTTGACCCTGAGACCTGCCAGTGACACGAATCGGAACTGCGCAATTCTGGATAACGAGGCGCACTACCTTATGGCAGACACTTCATGTCTGGGAGATATTGGAGAGCTCAAATATTCTCCAATTTGCGAAATTCCTTAGATAAATCTCTCTCCAAAAAGGTAAATCGACTATTGAATATGGCTTTTGAATTTCCCAGGAGAAAAAAAAAACTTAACGTAGATTCAATTAATAATTCCAGAGCATGTTATCTTTAGAAGAGTAAATTAGAGGTTGACTAAGTGAAAAAAAAAATGTCTGAAAATCTAATTAGTGCACAGAAAATAAATGTAGATGTTCATTTTATGGTTTGAACTTAAACCTTATTATCATCATCATCTCCAAACAAAAAGTCTACACTGCTGTGACAGAAATTGTAAGGATTCATGTACTAATCATGAAGCATTAAAAGAAGCTGAGCTTTAGACAACCCATCACCACCCCCCCCCCCCCAAAAAAAAAAGCAATTACTTCGCCTTAAACTTAAAGATGGAATAGATCTACAAACATCAGCTCTTCAATTCATATGGAATCTAATTCTCACTTCATAGCTAAATAAACATTCAATTGCAATTGACTTAACATTCTTGCTCTTGTACAAAGTAGCATATCCTACTTTTAATCTATCTGATGTAAATTTTAAACTAACCTAAAAAAAAAAAAGAAAAAAAAATGGAAAGAACACTGAAGACTGGAAAAGAATCCTAGACTTACTTTAGGAACTTGGTAACATCTTGGTAACATAACCTAACCTGAGACCATAGACCAGATCACAGCACACTATATTGCTAGTAATGGTCATTTTTGCTTTTTAAGCTAAGCAAATATTTCACTTTTGAATCTCATCATTATAGCGCTTGCGGGAATATATAAACTTTTTCGAATAATTGCAGAGGATTTAGGCATTTCCTCAGACTTCATATTATACATTAGTCTAAACCACATCTTTAGGAAACTCACATCATAGTACATTGGTAGCTCCAGCAGTAATATTGCTTTAAATGTTCTTACAGTCGTAATGAATAATTTTTTCAAACAACAATATTCCTTATGATGTAATAAAAAACCTTGGTCTCCTAAAGCACACAATGCTTCTGAAGAAATGGTTTGTAATAAACTATGAGAACATTTGGGATAAATAATTCAGAAAATGCAAAAGAAGAAGAGGATTCCTAATTCTACAAGTGAAATTTATATAAACCTAATCAAATTGATGAACATTTTTGTTTGTGACTCTCATGCGACATCTGTGAGATTATGAGCCCTGTAAAGTCCATCAGCTTATAAGAGCAGTAGCCAAAGGGGCATCTGTAAAATGATTGAAGATTTAAAGTTCGCTTGTGAATCGCATAGGCAAGGGACAGGACAATGTCCTAGAGACTGTCCAAATATACATCATGATCACCACCAAAGCCCACTCTCCATCAAGCTAGGAATAGGGATGCCCAGGCAATGGTTGCTGTTAAATCAGCAGGTAGATCTATATTATTATTATTATTATTTGCTAAGCTAAAACCCTAGTTGGAAAAGCAGGATGCTATAAGCCCATGGGCTCCAACAGGGAAAATAGCTCAGTGAGGAATGGAAACAAGGAAAAATAAAATATTTCAAGAAGAGTAACAACATTAAAATAAATATCTCCTTTATAAACTATATAAACTTTAACACAACAAGAGGAAGAGAAATAAGATAGATTAGTGTGCTCGAGTGCACCCTCAAGCAAGAGAACTCTAACCCAAGACAGAGGAAGACCATGGTACAGAGGTTATGGCACTAGCCAAGACTCGAAAACAATGGTTTGATTTTGGTGTGTCCTCCTAGAAGAGGTGCTTACCATAGCTAAAGAGTCTCTTCTACCCTTAGAAAGGGGAAAGTGGCCACTGAACAATTACAGTGCAGTAGTTAACCCCTTGGGTGAAGAAGAATTGTTTAGTAATCTCAGTGTTGTCAGGTGTATGAGTACAGAGGAGAAAATGTAAAGAATATGCCAGATTATTCAGTGTATGTGTAAGCAAAGGGAAAATTAACCGTAACCAGAGAGAAGGATTCAATGTAGTACTGTCTGTGCAGTCAAAAGACGCCATAACTCTCTAGTGGTTGCCTCTCAACGGGCGGCTGGTGCCCTGGCCAACCTAAACGCCCCATCCTTAGCTCATAAGGATGGTGAGGTCGTAGACTCTACTAAAAAATATCAATTCTGAGAGAGTCTGGAATGCCCATCCAGCACATAGTCAGGCAGGTACGCTTCTAATATAAGCTATCACAACTGGCATTAAAACTGGGTGAAGTCATGTAAGATTAGAATCCTTGGAATACACTTCGTTAAGAACTTTTTATACAAGCCCCCCAAGCCCAAATATGATTCTGATACCAGTTTACATCTCAATATCAATACCTGATAAAGTTAACCACTCCCCCA
>NC_090746.1:67702680-67730180 GCF_036898095.1 Palaemon carinicauda | reverse complement strand
CATATATATATATATATATATATAATATGCATTACACACATACGTAAATGTCAAATTCTATCTTTGGGAGTGAATATCCTCTAGAAATTCATATATGATAAATGCTCCTGGATGGGCAAGGATTCAAACCTATGCCTCTAAGTAAAAACAATACCAGCAAAGTCCTCTAACAAGTCTAATATGCATATTCTTGTCCAATCCAGTAATCTGTTCTTAGAACTGAAATCAACGCATCCCCACCATGAAGGCATATCAACGAGTTTGCTACACGGGGTAATTTATGATGAATATTTATCACTAATAAACGTGATTTTAATCAATGTGCTTGATATTTAAATTGATTAAAATCAGGAGTGTTAGTAATAAATATTCATATATATTCATATATATATATATATATATATATATATATATATATACTGTATATATATACATATATACACTATATTTCGTATATATCTATTAAAGATATGTAAATACACATTAAATATAATATATATATATATATATATATATATCTATAATTATATATATATATATGTACAGTATATATATATATATATATATATATATATATATATATATATATATATATATACATATACATATATATATATATATATATTTATATATATATATACGTGTATATATATAAATATATACATATACACACACACACACACACACACACACATATATATATATATATATATATATATATATATATATATATATATAAACAAAAATGGGCCCAAAAATTTATCTGAACATCAATCGAACTCACTCAAGTTTGAGAAGAAATATCCCAAGGGAAACTCCTTTCATAAGTGCTTCTCCCTGACCTATCTTGATTTTAAGGCATAGGTTCGAATCCCAGGATATGCGCTCATATAAAAGGATTTCCCTTTGGTTATCCTTTTCAAGGCTATGTATACATATAAATATATACAAATACGTATTTAAATGTATATATATATATATATATATATATATATATATATATATCTATATATCTATATATACATATATATATATATATATATATATATATATATATATATATATATATATATATATATATAGGGATACCTTAACGCGGTGGAATGGTTCGTGTATTGTCATGATCAGCAAAGTTGTACTAGTCGGGACCACCCATACTTAGCTGGTTTGCTGTGAGGGATCAGACGAAAGTCTCCCACCGTCACCAATGAAAGGGTTGGTGTATGGCCATGATCAGCAAAGTTGTTCTAGTGGGGACAACCCATACTTAGCTGGTTTGCTGTGAGCGATTAGACGAAAATATCCTAATATCACCAATCCGCATTGGCCAGCGTAGTGTTGAGAACTGCTTAAACCCAAGACATGAATAGATACATGTCTGAGGCCTTTTATGCGATTGGGAGCTAGAAACGGTCTATATCTATATATGTATATATATATATATATATATATATATATATATATATATATATATATATATATATATATATATATATATATATATATATATATATATATATATATATATATTTGGTCTCATAGTTAAGTGCTACATTCATTAGTTAAGTTTTCCAAGTCGATGGTTTGCTTAGGGCACGAAGCCCACCAGTCAACCCATCTATAAATTAGTATATTTATCTGCTGGGCTGAACAAAACAGACTTTGAGGTTAACAACCTCATCCTTGATTAATTGTCAAGAAAAAGATCGCCATATCAACCTTCTTGCTAATCACTTCAAAGGAGAAAAAGGCATTTACCTAGACTTAAGGCTCATCAGTAGCTCATACAACTTCTCAGAAAATGTGCATCTTTTTACCTTTTCTCTCACTTCATAGATATCAAGGTCCCTCATTTTTTCTCATTTTTTTATCCAGTTTTTTACACGTCTTCCCCCTCTTACTTTCAAAATATTTCTTATTAAGTCTTTTTATCAATTCACAATATTCATTTTATCAATTCGAAAATGCTTTTATCCTTACTTTCACTCAAGGTATCACCCACGATGACTAATGTTAAAAGATAAGAAATAACACTATAATGTTGCATTAAATGGATTTTTTCAAAATTTAAATTTTCACTGAAACTCCTGTTTTTCAACTTAGCTAATGCAGTCCACAATTATGCAATCACTCCCTGTATTTTGTAAAAACTTTTCTCTCTCTCTCTCTCTCTCTCTCTCTCTCTCTCTCTCTCTCTCTCTCTCTCTCTCTCTGTGTGTGTGTGTGTGTGTGTGTGTGTAAAACAAGTGATCTTGGGTGTGAACCGAACAATTGTTCTCCTAAAGAGCCAAGGTCCCGACAGCGAAAAATAGATCTGGTGTCAGTCGATACCACTGTATTAGTCACCTCCGGGTTGACAGACAAAAAGCAAGACAAACACACAGACAGACTTATATCGTTGAAGATCCATTTTCAGTAAAATTATATATGCGTTTGTACCAAATAGTTTTGACCAAATGAAGGGTGTTGATGGGGGTGAACCATGTTTCATCAAGATAGAAGCCATCATCAGATCACCATTGTTATCTCTCTTCCGCTCTATCTCCCTTATATAATAAAGAACATATATATATATATATATATATATATATGTATATATATATATACTGTATATATATGTATATATATATATATATATATATATATATATATATATACAGTATATATATATACAGTATATATATATATATATATATATATATATATATATATATATATATATATATATATATATATATATATATAACGGATTTTGAGTGAAGCGAAAAATCTATTTTTGGGTGAGATAGCCATGACGTCCTGATGGAAGGTTCCTTCGGTAGCTTCCTTGGGTATATTCAACTACAGGGATATTCCCAGAGAATTAAACCACAGGTTATCACAGAATTCTAACTTCTGGTGCGAGTACCCTAAAGGTTTCCCTCTAGGATATCGTATATCAACAGGGGACGTATGTATTAACACGCCACATAGCTATCTGCACCCCATATAGAGTTAACACTTCGAAATGGAAAGATGGAGAATAACTGGGGAGCCGTTCCACAGTTACACTTGTCCGTGGCTGCTTTTGGTACTCGAAACGTAAACAAACGGGTGCCATTGCTAAATGACGTCACGTCCATCCTCATCCTGAGGCCAGCTCCTTGCTAATCTCCATGATACAGCAGGACAGGGCAGGGCCTGAAAGGCTGGACTAGAATAGACGGGAGGGTCCATCAGGACGTCATGGTTATCTCACCCAAAAATAGATTTTTCGCTTCGCTCAGAAGTGTACCAGAGAATTAATGTATCGTGGAAAATTTCCCCTTTTTCAAGGTAAGTGCCCAGGGCTCCGAACAGAGGTATGTAATGTGTACTCGGTAGAGGTTCCGTGGGGATCCAGCTTCCTGCCCCCCTGGCAGAGAAGTCCCGGCGGATCATACCAAAATCCGAAGTGGTCATTGAAGGGCTACTCACCCTGCGGAGAGTTCGTGCAGGACTCGGAGACAAGACGGAAGGTTAATATTCGGGTAGGAATATTCTCAAATGTAGACAGGTGATAATTAATCACTAAACACCATGAATGAGAGATCAATCTGGTCTCGAAGGCAGGATGAAGGTAAGTATTCAAGTAGGAATATTACACAGCATGAGTGAGTATATAATACAGATAATTTATATTATTCTTCTCATTCCAAAGGAAAGGGGTAAATGAAACTATGACAGTCATGTATTTCATAATGGTAATAGGAGCGGAGAGAGACGCACATGTAATAAAATAGACATTTTATTTCATAGATTGCAGGTTATAGTGATAATAATTGCAATAAAAGGTGTAAAGTTAATTTACAATAATAAGAATAATGTACATAGAAAGTAAAAGACTTCAATCTTGAATCTGAAAGAAATTTCACTTTTAGAAACACAAGTTCCGGAGGAACGTCAGTCTTATTCAAAGAAAAATCATCATGCCCTAGGGCATGTGGCACTCATGTGAAGTCTATGACATTTCACCTTGATAAGAACAGTCTATTAGAAACACTAAGTGTCCATGAAATCACTATGTATCACACGAGGGTCAACACAGGCACCCGTAGAGTTAAAGTCCCAAGTAACTCACTGTCCTATGCAGAGTTAAACGGCAGGTTTCATAACACTACCTGCGGCTAACACGAAATGTTTAACTTCATGCACTTGCTTCGCGTAGTGCTTGAAGAAAACGCGCGACGATTTCCACCCTGTGAAGCTCTTGAGGCTTTCGAAATCCATACTCTGGAAGAAATTCAGAGAAGACGCGACTTTTCTAGGATCATGACCTGCGGGTGTACTGTCAGGATCCGCTCTGCGAATGAAGTAGGTGATTTTCGCTCTTAGTTGTTTCAGTGACAGGTTGCTACCCGATGTTTCTCCTTTGAAGAGTTGACCTCCACCAAAGTCTGAAGTTCTTCGAAGATAGACCTTAAGACTCTCCACTGGGCATAGAGAGACATCTTCCTTCAGGGGGCAGATTCTCCAGGGGCCCCATCTCTTGGTGGGTAATTCATTTTTTGCGAGAAACGTCGGATCAGGGAAGAGGGTAAGTTCTCCTGTATCTGCGAACAGGATATGACCCTCGTCTCTTGATAATGCCACTATTTCGCTGACTTGGGCTCCCGAAGCGAGAGCAAAAAGGAAGATAACTTTTTGAGTCAGGTCCTTGAGAGGGCACGAATCATTGTCCAGGTTAGAGGCAAAATGGAGCACCTTGTCCAGGGACCAGGAGATAGGTTTTGGCGGAGGTGCTGGGCGTAGTCTAGCGCATGCCTTTGGCAGTTTATTGAAGATATCGCTGGACAGATCAATCTGGAAAGCGTACAGTAGTGGTCTAGTCAAAGCCGATTTGCAGGTGGAAATCATGTTGGCTGCTAAGCCTTGTCCATGAAGGTGAATGAAGAAGGACATGCAAAAATCAATGGTGATTTCCGTAGGATTTTTTGCTTTGACGAACGAGACCCACTTTCTCAAGGAAGATTCGTATTGCCGTCGTGTGGATTCGGTCTTGTATTCCTCGAGGAAGTCTAGACTTTTCTTCGAGATCCCAAACCTTTTCTTTGCGGCCAGGGAGAGAAAATCATGAGATGAAGGTCCCTGACTTTCCGTGATGAAGCGAAGACAGTCGACTTCTGTACTTGCTGAGAGAGAACTGGGCCCGGTAGGGGGATCAGCGTGGGGTGCAGCTCCAGGACCAGGGGGTACCAATTGCTCCGGGGCCACTTGGGAGCCACTAGGGCCGCTGTCCCTTTGAAGGTTCTCAGTTTGGAGAGGACTTTCAGCAGAAGGTTGGGGGGAGGGAACAGGTATATCCTGGACCATCTATTCCAATCCAGTGACATGGCATCCACTGCTTCTGTCTTGGGGTCCTCGTACGGGGCCACATATCGAGGAAGTTGATTGTTGTCACTCGTTGCGAAGAGATCGATCTGAAGTTCCGGGACTTGGCGAGAGATGAAGGAGAATGATCTTGCGTCTAGAGACTATTCCGACTCTATTGGGCTTGTCCGTGATAGAGCGTCCGCCGTCACGTTGCGGAATCCTTGTAGGTGAACTGCAGACAGGTGCCATTTCTTCTTTTCTGCCAGACGGAAGATTGGAAGAAGTACCTGATTTATCTGGGGCGATCTCGAGCCCTGACGATTGAGACATCTGACTACCACCGAGTTGTCCAGAGTCAGACGGATGAGGATCGAGGGAGGCGGAGAGAGTTTCTTCAGGGTGAGAAGGACCGCCATGGCCTCCAAGATGTTGATGTGAAACGTCTTGAATATGGGAGACCATGTTCCTTGAACCTGTCGTTGGTGGGAGTGACCTCCCCAACCCTCCAGTGAAGCGTCCGTGTGGATGTTGAGCGATGGAGGCGGGTGTTGAAGAGGAATGGACCTTTTCAGGGCCTTTGCTTCCGACCACGGCTTTAATAGTAAGCGAAGTCTGTTTGGGAGCCGTCTCTTGAGGTCTCTTCGAGCGATGGATGCGGAACGTCTCCAGACTCCTGCGGCATCCTTTAGCTGTGCGCGAAGCACTGGGTTTGTCACAGAGGCGAGCTGTAGAGAGCCTAGAACTTGTTCCTGCTGTCATCTTGAGATCCGTTTGGATTTCAGCAGTCTTCTGACAGACCCTGCTATTTCCTTCCTTTTCTTCTGCGGGATGGAAAGGCGGTGTGACTGAAGATCCCAATGGATTCCCAACCATTGGAACTTCTGAGCTGGAGAGAGGCGAGATTTCTCGGCGTTTATCTTGAATCCCAGAAATTCTAGGAACTGGGTGACTTTGTTGCAGGATCTTACACAATCTTCGGGCTATGTCGCCCAGACCAGCCAGTCGTCTAGGTAAGCCATCACTTGGACGCCGCGAAGGCGGAGCTGTTGGACGATGGCATCTGCCAGCTTGGTGAAGATCCGTGGAGCCACGTTGAGCCCGAAGGGCATGGCCCTGAAGGCGTAACTTTTCCTTTCGAGTCGAAATCCTAGGTAGGAGGAAGCATGATGATTCATTGGAACGTGCCAGTAGGCATCCGCCAGGTCTATGGAGACCGTGTAGGCCCCTTGAGGCAGAAGGGTCCTTATTTGTTGGAGAGTCAGCATCTTGAACTTGTTGTTCGCAATGAACTTGTTGATGGGGGATAAGACTAGAATGACTCTGAGTTTGTCGGAGTCCTTCTTGGGAACGCAAAATAGTCTCCCTTGGAACCTGGTTGACTTTACCCTCCTGATCACCTTCTTGTTCAAGAGTTCTAGGACGTATTCTTCCAGGAGGGGGGTTGACTGTTGGAAGAATTGCTGGAAGGCTAGGGGTGGTTGTGTCCAGCTCCAGCCTAGTCCCTTCTTGACGATGCTGTGTGCCCAGGGATCGAAGGTCCAACGATCCTGTAATTGGCGGAGTCTTCCTCCCACTGGAAGCACTTCATTGCTTCTGGTGTCCCGAGGGTTTGCCACCTCGTCCGCTAGCTCCCCTTCCTCCTCTGCCTCTGGAGGGGCGGCGAGACGAATCTCTGCCGGAACCTCTGCTTGAGCCCCTACCTCTGGGACGAAAGGTAGTAGCATGTTGCTCAAATGCAGGGGTGAAGACCGGTGACTGCGATACCACCGGCTGGGTGACCAGCTGAAAGGTCTGCTGTGGCTGAGCTGCCACTTGGGGAGTAGCGGAACCCGGAAACTGCAGTCTCTGTTGACATTGCTGGGGTTTCTGTTTAAGGGATTTCCTCTTAGGTTGAGGGCCATCGTCCTGAGAGGATTTCCTTTTCTTTGACATGCCCCACTTATGGAGAAGGTTCCTGTTCTCCGTGGCGGCCTTGTCAGCAATCTCTTTCACCAAGGAGGAGGGAAAGAGGTATTTACCCCAGATATTGGAGGAAATCAGCCTCCGGCGTTCGTTTTTAACCGTCGCGTTGGCAAACACGAATTCACGACAGGCTCTACGAGCCCTAATGAAGCTGTACAGGTCCTTCGTCACCGTTGCCAAATGCGTTTTGGCTAGGACCATGTAGAAGTCCGGGATTCTAGTGTCTCCGGCAAGCCTCTCCTTCGTATCCTGTTCCCTATGAAGGAGGTGATCATTTAGTCTTGGGAGGTACTCATTGAACTGACGACCGGCTACGTCAGGCTCTAACTTCCCCACTGTGAATGTTGACTGGACGTCTTTCCAGTGTCTATCATCAGGGGGAACAGTAAGGGAGAAGGGTCTGCACTCCTCCAGTACAGGGCAAGGTTTCCCTTCTTCCACTGCTTTCAAGACCGCAGTGAAGGCCTTTTCTATAAAGGGGAAGGTCGCATCGTTCGGCGCAACGAAGGTTGGGTGCTTCTTGCTGAGTGCCGGCATCTTGGAGTTGGTGAAACCCCTACTCTTCACCGCACTGGCTAGCATAGCCTGGGCCTTCGCGAGATCGAACACGATTACTTCCTTCGGTTCGGTCTCTTCCTTTGAGGCTGGTTCGGACCTGAGCCGGACGTAACAGTCCGGATAAGCCTCGAAATTCGGGAAGAATTCCACTTCTTCCAACAAGATCGAGCCGACCTTCTCACTGATGAAGATCTTACCAGTCGTGATCGGCATATGTTCAGCATACCTCCATGGGTTAGTATCTGAGCAAGCGGGGAGGTCCTTAACCGAAATCCGTTTCGGTTGTTTAAAACTTCCTAGGTTAGACCTGAATAGCTCGTGGGTCTCGCAAAGTTTTCTTTCAATGAGGGCTTCAAGCATCTTGAAGACCTCCTGAGTGCCTGATGGAAGAGGGTCCGGAGTAGAAGAAGTCGTAGGAGCAGGTTCCTAGGACGGTGGAGGAGTCGATGCGGGAGTAGGATTGGGAGCGACCTCATGCTCCGAATAAGGGTATTCCACCTGATCTTCCTCATAGTCGAGCTCCTCGCCCATGAGGTTCCTCTCCGTCCCTTCCGACACTTCCGACATACGTTCCACGTTGTCGGAATCTAAGTGGCACTCATGCATGGACTGGGCCATGACGATATCAGGTTCCACCACTATCTGGACGGTGGGGATCTGATCACTGGGGACCACGGAGTCTTTAGATGCCTTTGGAAACAGCAAGGCCCTCAAATCTTCGGTGGCGAGATACGGTCCGGTGGCATTCTTCTGGAAGCCACGCACCCACTTGCGTAGCTTCTCTCGAGCGTTGTCCCTTGCCTCCGCTGAAGGAGGATCGTCGAACGCTTCGACCAGACGACTCTTGGAAACTGTACAGTGCTGCGGGTCGCAGTATTTCAGGTCGCCTTTCTTGGCGGCGCAGGGGGCGTGGGTCCGGCACGCCTTGTGCCCATAGAAGTCCGGGCGCTTCATTCCACAAAAGTTGCTTTCGCACTTCATATACTCCTCCTGTAAAAGAAAGAGATCATGAGTACATGGAAGGCATAAGAATGACTTAAATTACTTTAAATTTAAGATAACTTAATCTAAGTTTTTAAGCATTAAATAATTCATAAGTAATATAATGCCTGAGAGTAGAGAGCGGGAAAGGAAGTAGATAGACACATACTTGTGAATCCCGCCCAGTCGGTTACCGTAACCTTATCATTAGGCAATTTCTTTTGTGGCCGACGGTCACAAGGCGGAAATCCATATAGATAAGCCGTGGTGGGTAGAAGCTAAGCCTCTAACAGAAATTGCCTGCGAGGTGTATCAGGGGCTGAGACCACTCAGTTCCCTGGGGTAGAAGGGGAATAGGAGACCCCTTATTAGATATAGGTTCCGGCAATCGGCTGTACTAAGACACACAGAGTATGCTGGAATATTGTAATGTGCAATCAGACAGCACAGCCACAGATTTAGATGGTAAGACAATACCTATATATAGAAGTGGCTAAGCCATCTGGCTGCAGTGTGATGACTGTCGACATGTTGTCGGCAGGTATGAGAAGGGGTGCATGTCCCTTGACGTCTCTGGAGGGTGCCGGCAGACCGACGGGACGCCGGAGGTCGGTTCAGCAGGGTGGAAGGCATCAAGACAGACACACTGAGTATCTAAATATAATACCATCGTGGCAACCGCCGGCACAGCGGTGGGTCGCCGGCAGGAGGTCGGCTCCGGCAGCCTCAGGCTGACGGCCTGGTGAGCTTGGATCAGTTCATAAGATAATTATGTATATGGTTGTATACCTAGACCGCCGGCAATCAATGCCGGCACGCCGGTGGCCGGCTCCGAAGGTCGGCCAGCTGTTACTAGGTAAAGGGAGGGGTGGGAAATCGGCTGTATGCCGACGGAAGGCGGCAGCCTCCAGCACACGAAAGGCTGATGACTTAGAGGAGGGAGGGAATCTTATGACAGAGTGTCACCAGAGGTAAGGCGGTATCGCCGGCAGTAGAGGCGGCAAGGGACCGGCACCAGGATAGATGGAGAGAAAGGTAAGGAGGGATTGGAGGGGTAAGACCACATACCCCTCCGGCATCCCTCCGGAGAGAATGCACTCATGAAAGGAGTAGATACTCCTGGCATCCGGCGGCAGGGGGCCGGCAGTCGGCCGGGTGCCTGGAGTAACCGAAGGGAGGGTTAGTGTACTTAAGAGTGGGAAACCCCCGCTGGCCGGACCGCTGCCGGCGACTACCCCCACGGAACGCTATGAAGGGTATATGTACCAGATCGGCCAGCTCAGCAGGAGAACAAGCTAGCCCTACCACTCCACCCAAGGGAGGAGCTGTAGGACTAAGGACAGATGTGTATAGGCAAGCCTACACCAAAGGGATAGGTGGGGAGGAAGAAGAAGAGGGGGTCTTTCATAGTGGAGGCTCTGTACAAGAACGGCCACCAAGGATAGGGAGAACGCTCCCTAGCCTAGGTTAGGTAACCAGAATGAGATTGGTACAGGAGTACCGTCTCAAACTATAAAAGTACAGAACTAGCCCCCCCCCCCCCAAAGCCTAACCTAGATAAGGAGAGTTAATTCCTAGGCTAGGTAGGCTGAAAGACACATCGCACGTTGCAGGAAGGGATGAGTAACCCAACCAGATGCAACTGTGGAAGGGCAGAGCCGTTCCTTATTTCTCGTTCGCAACCCTAAGGGGGGATCATTCCCTTAGGGTAGACTGAGAAGCGATAAATACTCTGATTGTAGACAAGATTCACCTATATAGAAGGGGAAGCATGGCCACGCAGAGGGAATGCCCGCAGGCAGGGGATAAGGGAGCATATAGGGGTTCCTACATTTAGGTTAGGTTGGAAAGAAACGCAATCAAACCGATCCCCTATATGGTCCCCGAAGGCAAAAAACACTTACATCACAGTTAACAGTATGTTAAATAATGCCACAATCTTCATAACTGAACCTAGGATCACTGGTATATATCATGCATGAACACAAGAGCTAGGCTATCTAGCCTAGGGGCTAAGCTAGCGATCTAGTATGGGGTCGAACGACGACCGAGTAGATGAGCGTTAAAACACGATATACGTAATTCCTAGCTATGAAGACTAAATAACTAACAATATCAATTAGTTAAGAGGCCGGATAAAGCTGTTCTGGCTAGCTAAATAAGGCATGCAAAAGAACAGCGACGACATAAAATGGCGCGTCCGGGAACGGCACAGCTCTGCCACAAAACACAATATTTTACGAAAAGTAGAAGTTACTTTACGGCTAGAGCTTATTTAAACAATACTGGGACCTGGTACTCAACTTTCCAGAAGAAGGCGAGGCTGAAGGTAAAGACATAACGGCGATGTAAGTCGATGAAAATCGCACAAAGGGAAATCCGACCAAAGCAAGGCGCTACAGGCAGAAGGATGAGGACGGACGTGACGTCATTTAGCAATGGCGCCCGTTTGTTTACGTTTCGAGTACCAAATGCAGCCACGGACGAGTGTAACTGTGGAACGGCTCCCCAGTTATTCTCCACCTTTCCATATCGAAGTGTTAACTCTATATGGGGTGCAGATAGCTATGTGGCGTGTTAATACATACGTCCCCTGTTGATATACGATATCCTAGAGGGAAACCTTTAGGGTACTCGCACCAGAAGTTAGAATTCTGTGATAACCTGTGGTTTAATTCTCTGGGAATATCCCTGTAGTTAAATATACCCAAGGAAGCTACCGAAGGAACCTTCCATCAGGACGTCATGGCTTGAGCCCAAAAATATATTCATTTATTTATTTTCTGTCATGCTAGGCGGCATTACCAACCGAATGACTACTCAGCCAGGGAGTTATCATACCCTTGTGAGAGGGGGTACATCAAGAGGTACACTTGGAAACCACAATAGACAACAAATTGCCCAAACTGCCGTTGTAGTTAGGAAAGAGGGGAGGGGATGGGAAGGTTTGAATCTGTGTGTGCTTATCTATCTAAATATTTAGCCGTCAATTATGACAGATCGCGTACACATTATATATACCAAATAATTATCTGAACACGAAATCACTGAGTGAAGAAAAAGTAAAAAGTAAAACAAAATTTTGTTTTTATCCGTTTCATTGAGAAAATCGAATAAAAAATGGATCATTTAACAACAAAGTGATGTAAAGAACGATTCCGTAAAAAAAAAAAAAAGTATATATTCCAGAAACGTTCTTTCAGTTTCAATAATCACGTGATCATCGAGTTTCTGTGACGAAAGGTACTTTAAGCATGTTGATCAGTACGTGCGAATTGCTTTTAAACAGAAAAGCGATACAAGAATACTGTAGCTCTTGGATAACTATCGCACACCTTTTAAGCAAAAGGGTCTATTAGTTTTCCGCAGGTTCATACCAATCATAATTATTAAAATTTCTCATCATCAGAGCAAGTTCATTCTTCCTTTTACACACTTTATATTACAACACTTGAAAGGTTTAAAGGTCACATATGAATGGAAAAGGCCAAGGACAGTGACAATATTCTAGAGACTGATCATATATATATAAATATATATATATATATATATATATATATATATATATATATATATATACATACATACATATATATATATATATATATATATGATCAGCGCCCAAGACCTTTCTTCACTCAAGCTAGGACCAGGCAAGGCCAGGCAATGGCTACTGATAACTCAGCAGGTAGACCTATGGGCTTCCCAAAAACCCCCATCCCTAACTCGCAAGGATAGCAAGTTTGCAGGCCCTGCAAGTAACGGTTGAGCTTGAGTGGGCCTCGAACCCCAGTCCAGCAGATCACCAAGCAGGGACGTTTTCAATAGGCTACCAAAACCCTTGATTGAAACAAAATTGGTTTCATCTATTCATTTTTTGATAAATCAAAATTTCCTAATCTCGAACCCCAGTCATGCAGATCACCAAGCAGGGACCTTTCCAATAGGCTACCACAATCCTTAATTGAAACAAAATTATTTTCATCTATTTATTTTCCAGTAAGCTAAAGTTTCAACTGTACATCTATTTCAAAACCTACCACACATCAAAGTCTCTCGCAGATTGGACAGATTTTTCCCTCTCCTTCCCCTAGACAGGAGACATCGGCGAAGTAGTAATTGGATTCCATGTCCAATACAGCACAGTTCTTCTCCGGATCCATCAGTGGCCTCCTGGAGTGGTTGGCATCGCAGTCGTGACGCCAGAGGATGGGACTCATGGGCACTTCCGTTCCCTTTGGGCTCCAAACCCAGTGGCCTTCTTCGTCCTCGTCAGTAGCGGCTATCCAGTAGTTAGCATGGTTGAGACCTGGGTGTTAGGTGGCCATAAAAATACAACATTGGTTAAGATAACAGATTTTCACATAACTTTAATCGCTTTTCCACCCTAAGAAATTTCTAACCCAATATACAAACTTCCAAACCAATATACAAAATTTTCAACCCAATATACGAAACTTCCAACCCAATTTACGAAATTTCCGATCCAACATACGAAACTCCCAACGTAATATACAAAAATTCTAATCCAATATATGAAACTTACAACCCAATATACAAAACTTCCAACCCAGTATACGAAACTTTTAAATCAATATACTAAACTTTCAACCAAATATACGAAACTTCCATCCCAATATACGCAACTTCTAATCCAATAAACAAAACTTCCAACCAAATATATGAAACTTCAAAACCAATAGACGCTTAAAATTCCAACTCTCTTAGTCCGGTTTAACTTTAAATAATAAAAAAAAATAGTAGTAAAACTAAACATCAATATGATTGATGTATTTAATTATCTAGTAGATTATTTCAGTTGTAAAAGGTTGGGTTTTATGAATCAATTCATTTCAAAATAAGGGAAAAGTAAAAATCGATTATGTCTTGCTAAGTCTGTTAATGTTAATTGACTTCTTGGGAAGTTTAAAGGTCATTCAAAAGTGTCAAAGACCCTCTCCACTTGATTTATGATCAAAAAGTACCCTACGGGTACGCCTGCAGGTTCCCCAAGAATCTCTTTCCCAAAGCGAGAGAGAGAGAGAGAGAGAGAGAGAGAGAGAGAGAGAGAGAGAGAGAGAGAGAGAGAGAGAGAGAGAGAAACTTCTAAGAAAATCACCAGATGAAAACAAGAATATAGATATGACATTCCTTACCCTGGAGAGAGAGAGAGAGAGAGAGAGAGAGAGAGAGAGAGAGAGAGAGAGAGAGAGAGAGAGAGATTTCTAGAAAATAACCAGGTAAAAGCCAAAATCCACATATAATGACATTCCTTACAATGGGAAAATCACCTATGAGAGAGAGAGAGAGAGAGAGAGAGAGAGAGAGAGAGAGAGAGAGCTAACTTACCCTTTTCTTTGATATATCTCACCACAGCTTCCAGTTGGGACGCATCCCGAATCTTGACGAGCGATGCATCCATTCCACGAACAGCGCAGTGGAGCCTCATGTCATAAAAGTTTCCACACTCCAGAGGGTCAACGAAGAGACACTGATTGCCAATCTGTTCGAAGGGCAAAGTACATTCTGGAGTGAAAGAGAAGGAGAGAGACAAAAAAGAAGGGAGATTAATCCATCGCTTATCTGCAGTACTGACCCGACTCAAACTGAGATTTCTTAATATGGTTTGTTGTATTTATAATCTATAATATGACCTCATCTTCGTCAGTAGATCATATAGCCATTCTCCACCCCGGCTACGACCGACCATATCCACATGGGTTACTGTCAGTGTCAACAGTGGCTCCCTTGTATTTAGCGGTATGCACGCAAATTGTTCCCAAACGAAACCTGACCTATCTAATAATTATATATATACACACACACACACACACACACACACACACACATATATATATATATATATATATATATATATATATATATATATATATATATATATTTCGGAGTGGGGATACATTAACGTGGTGAAACGGTTTGTGAATGGGCATGATCAGCAAAGGTGTACTAATAAGGGCCACCCAAACTAGGTTGATTTTCTGTGAACGATCAGACGAAAATCTCCCAGACATGAATCGGCATGTCCTGCATTGACTAGATACGGCTGGCTTTGTTGTTATTTGTGTGTCTGTGTATATATAGGCCTATATATATATATATATATATATATATATATATACATATATATATATATATATATATATATATATTTGAATATATATACATATATATATATATATATATATATATATATATATATATATATATATATATATACATATATATATATATATATATATATATATATTTGAATATATATACATATATATATATATATATATATATATATATATATATATATATATATACAGTATATATAATTAGACTATTAATATTATTATTACCTAAGCTACAACCCTATTTGGAAAAGCAGTAGCAAAGGAAATAATAAATAAACTATAAATGAGAGGTATTGATTAGGGAATAAAAAATATCTTGAGACCAGTAGCAACGTTAAAATATATGTCATATAAAGAGAGACTTACAATATGTCAACCTGCTCAACATAAAAATAAATAAAACATTCGCTGCAAGATTGAACTTCTGAAGTTCAATCTATTCAACTGCCTGATTAGAAGGATTATTCCACAATCTGAGCACAGCTGGAATAAAACCTCTTGACTACTGTGTAGTGTTGAGCCTTAAGATGGAGAAGGCAAGACTGTTAGAATTAACTACAAGAAACAACTCTGATGCTTTATTAACAAAGGAAAATAATGATGTACTGACCTGTGCTGTTGCCTTCGATAAAGGCAGCCAGGCTGAAGACCGAAGCTGAAATAGAAAATTATAGGGTAATAATTCAGTGCATCAGAATACGAGCACATGCTTTTCCTTTCCCTCTACAAATTATCCTTTATTCCAATAAAATTACGTATATACTGTAGAAGCTACATAAAACCCTCTCTGGGCCATCCATTTCTTATGCACTTAACTTTCGTCTCTCTATCATTATTGACATCAATAATTCCCTCTCAATGTTTATTTTTAAAAGATTTTTTACCTCCCGTTATCCCACATTCATTGTAAGGAATTATTCTATCGCCATTTCCATTGACAGTTTTCCTATATTTACACTAAATGACCAATAATAATAATAACAACTAGCTAAGCTATAACCCTTGTTGGAAAAGCAGGATGCTAGAAGCTTAAGAGCTCCTAAAGGGAAAATAACCCAGTGAGGAAAAGAAATAATGAAAAATATAAATTACATGAAACGTAATTAAGAATAAATATAAAACATCTCAAGATCAGTAACAAGGTAGGGGAAGTAAAATTTGAAAGGACACAAGGGGACTAGTGTGCACCTCTGGTAATGCCATGGAATTTACGCACCAGTTAGGAAATGATTTAAGGAGACGCATCTACACATACTGTACAAGCATACATACATAGATACATACCTACATACATACACATATATACATACACATATATATATACATATATATATATATATATATATATATATATATATATATATATATATATATATATATATATATAAATGAGTATACCCCTACCATCCGTAAACATGGAAAACGCATTATACATTATATACACTGGGTGAGTATAAGTGTAAACAATCATTGGCTAATAAATGATTTTCATACACACACACATACATCAATATGCTCACATTAATGAACATGTATGCACGTTATAAATAAACATCACAGATTGCTATCTGCATCATGAATAAATATAATAGTATAATGATATGATATATAATAAATGTAACCTCACCAATTAGGACAAGCACAGTGGCCATCACGCAGGCAAACATGGAAGTATCAAAGACAGTCGGGTTCGCAATGAATTTAAGTAGTTTACAAGATGACCCAATGTTTCGTGTCACACGTGAACACAAAAGCCTTATTAGAAAGAGTAGGCTTAAAGCTTTAAGGTTTAAATTTACTTTCAAGTGATTTCTTGAAATTTTCTTATCTTCTTAAGCCCAAAACTCATGGTTGGTATTGCTTAGCACATGACAAGTTCCCATAAACATGATTTGAAGACAAAAAACACCAGTAATTGATGTTTAAAAAATATGTTATCGATTTCATGATAATTTCCAAAATTCGAATGATTCTTAGCTTTACGTAATGATTCCATGAATGTGACAAGAGAAGAATTATACCAGTTTTAACTATGGAAGAGCTTATTTGTCAATAATTTTTCGTTCATTTTAATCAACATAAATATGCATACACATACGCACTAAGAATGCAAAAAAATCTTTATTTTTTCTTGCAATATTGCTGTAAAGTGATAACTGCGGCCTTGATATAAGGAAAAGAACCCATCTGACCCTGTTTAAAGGTGTAAAGGTTACTCATGAATGACATAGAAACTGACCATATTGACAAATGACCTATGCCCAAGGCCCCTCTCCACCCAATCAGGACCAGGAAAGTCCAGGCAATGGCTAATGATGAGTCAGCAGGTAGACCTATAGGCTTCCCAAAACCTACCATAATTATCTCACAAAGACGGTGAGGTTGCAGAAACTATGAGCGAGTCTCCAACCCCAGTCCAGCAGATCACCAGGTAGGTACGTTTCCAATACGCTATCATAACCCCAAAGTTAGAGGACAGAGCGAGTTGTGGAATTTGATGCTTAGATATCATTCTCTTCACCCATTGCTTCCAAATTACGGGAATTCCTTTAAATCCTGAGAACTATTTACCTATAATATTATTATTATTATTATTATTATTATTATTATTATTATCATTATTATTATTATTATTATCATTATTACTAACAATAATTGCCAAGATGCAACATTGGTTGGAAAAGCAGAATACTACAATTCCAAGGGCTCCAACAAGAAAAGCAGCCCAGTAAGGAAAAGAAATAAGAGAATAGCATTTAACGATATACAAGCAATGAACAAATATAAAATATTTTAAGACCAGTAAAAACATTCAAATATATCAGTCATATTTGAAACTATAGAATGAGACTTATGTCAACCTATTCAACAGAAAAAAAATTACAGAGATCAAACTTCTGAAATTTCACTTATTTAACTGCCTGATTAGGAAGATTATTCCACAATCTGGTCACAGGTGGAATAAAACTTACATAATCCGTATTGTGCCTTGTAATCTATTTGTTGCCTCCAAGGGTTGCGGTGGCCTATGTGGTAACGTCCCTGACTGGTGATCGCCAGACTGCAGTTCGAGTCCCGCTCAAACTCGTTAGTTCCTTTGGTTGCTGCAACCTCACCACCTTTGTGAGCTAAGGATGTGGGGTTTGGGGGAACCTATAGGTCTATCTGTCGAGTCCTCAGTAGCCATTGCGTGGCCCTCCTTGGTCCTAGCTTGGGTGGAGAAGGGGCTTGGGTGCTGATCATATGTATATATGAACAGTCTCTAAGGCACTGTTCTGCTTGATAGGGCAAGGTCACTGGTCCTTGCCTCTGCTATTCGTGATCAGCCTTTAACCCTCTAAACGTAGTGTTTTCGGACATCCAGAATCTTTTGCTATTATCAATATTATTATCAATTATTATTATTATTACTAGCTAAGCTACAATCCTTATTCGAAAAGCTGGATGATATAAGCCATTTAAGCCCTCCTACAGTGAAAATAGCCCAGTGAGGAAAGGAAAAAGGTAAATAAACTACAAGAGAAGTAATGAACAATTAAATTATCACATTTTCAGAACAGTAACAACATTAAAATATATTTTTCATAAATAAACTATAATAAGAGACTTATAAGCTTATTCAACATAAAATATTCGCTGCAAGTTTGAACTCTTGAAGTCCCACCGATTCAACTGCCTGATTAGGAAGATCATGCCACAATCTGGTCACAGCTGGAATAAAACTCCTAGAATGCTGGACAGTACTGAGCCTTATGATGGAGAAGGTATGCCTCTGCATTCCTCACAGTACATCCTCTGAACATAAACGAATCCTGGTTTACACGATGCGTGACCTTGCGTCCTTCTGTAACTAATGGGCTCCCCTTTCGATTCTGGAGAGGAGACGTATAAAAAAGACAAGGAGAAAGAGCAATAAGTGATATCAGACCTCCACCAATGAAGATTGTCAACATTTTACTAAAATCTAATAACCAAGCTTTTCCTTTCATATTTTGGCCATGAATGAATCTATAGTACAATAAAACAAAAACCTGGATACGAATAGTAATCCAGATCACTGCAAAAATTTAAACCCTTCTAAGTTAGCCCATATCTGACATGTCCTTGAATGTCCATCAAAATTTATCTGTAACTTTTTGTTAGGCTGGTGACTAACAAACAAATGGACAGAGGTGAAAACGTAACCTTGGCGGAGGTCCGTTCATTTGTTCCAGAATGACAATTACACAAAAACTTATGCAAGCCACGGGCTCTTTCACAATGGAAGCCTGTAAGTGGGAAATTGGCGGAGGTAAAAAGAGTGGCAAGCACAAGGCGACTTATGCCTATTCGTATGCTCAAGTCATTTTCTTGTATTATCGTCTTCATTTGGGAATATAATTGTCCGTCCTGTGCCCTGTGTTAACCCCAGAAAACTTAGCTTCTATTACGGGTTGCCTGAAGGCACAGAGCCCATGCTGCTCCCTAAAGTGTAGCAATCACCAGGACCCACTTAGAACTAAGTGGATCCTGAGCAATCTATCACAGACTCTATGACTCGATTTTAGCTCATCGATTTCTAGGGAAAATAAAGATGCAAATAAAAAGACAGCAATTATCAACTGAGAAATCTCACGGTATTGTAAAAAAAAAAAAAAAAAAAATGGCAAGAGTTGTACAAATATCCTTATCAAAAGTGTTTGTTGTAAGGGAAAATATAAGCCAATAGATAAACTGAAGATACCGATGACTGTAGAGTTCAAACCGGTGTATTTTATTGAACGTTAAAGTAAATTTTCATTTATAAGTCAGAAGAAAATTATAATGTTCCAGATATGTTATAGGTTTTTCTAAATGTAACCACGGGGCCATGACAAAATGCATCAATGAGAGAAAAATTAAAATCCAAAATTTTGGTTTATGTTACGATTGATGTAGTTTGTAATGAGTACATATGTAGTTAGAGGGATGATGGTAAACAGGTAACGATCTCCATGTGATGTGGGTAGGGGACCTACTACGTTGACATGAATGTAGGAAAAACAACACTGTGGTTGAGGAAAGGTGCCCACTCCTGAATCTGTTTGTCGATGTACTTTTGAAGTTTGGCATGAAGTACAGGTGCGGGCCCAATCCTTGGCATCCTTAATAATGCCACACTAAATGAGCCTCGTCTTCAGTAGCTGTGAAGTAAATCGGCGCGAGGGATGTGAAAGGCCATGTATGATATCCAACATCTGTCGGTGCATTGGACCAGGTATCCACGTCACGGTCTACCAGTATTGGCGTCGCATAGGAGGGTGGCGTTGGAATTGTCTAGGGGGACGTCTTCCCAATGGAGGGATGTGCAGAATGTCTTACATGCTTGGTAGGCCTACTCTGGATCTTTTAGTTGGGATTTTGCCAAGGCACTGTAATCCAATACCAGGTGAATGGCAGCCAATGTATTTCTTGACAGGGCATTGGCAACGGGATTCATTTTCCCAGGGGCATTTTGAAGAGTACAATTATATTCAGCCATGGCGGAGAGATATCGGCGTTGAAGGTCAGACTAGGTGTCGGATTGTCGAGAGAAGGCGTACACCAGAGGCATGTGGTCCATATGAATGACGAAGGGTGTACATTCTAAGAAATGACGAAAGTTACGGACAGTTAAATGCACTGCCAGCTATTCAGCAGTCGAAGGTAGAGCAGCTAGATTCTTCCTTGGACAGTTTTCTACTGTATAAGGCCAATGGGCGGGGCCAGCTGTTGACCACCTGCTCAAGTACTGCCCCTATAGCAACGTCAAAGGCATTGATGGAGAGGAGAGGTGCATTTGCCACGGGAGAAGTGAGAGCAGCAGCGGTTGATAGGGCATTCTTTGCGTTGCAGGTCGCTTCTTGAAGGGGACCCCACTTCAGGTCTTTTGGCCGGCCCTTGAGGGAGGCGTAGAGGGGGACAAGAGTGGCGGCGATGGCTATCAGGAAACGGTGATAATACCTGATCATGCCCAAGAATTCTTTCCTTCCCAGGAAAGGGGTGCACTTCAGGAGTGGTGAGGTGCCCTAAGAATGATACTTTGTTGGCTGGCGCCGAAGGTACACTTGTTGTACCAGACTACAAGGCCTTTCTGTTGTAGGCAGTCGAGCACAATGTGTAAGTGACGGAGGTGTTCCTCTTTGGAGGAAGAGAACAAGTATGTAGTCCATGTAACATACCCAGAATGGGAGTTCCCCTAAGATGCCATCCATAAGGCATTGAAAAGTGGCTCCAGTATTACGAAGGCAAAAACAGGAGTAATTGAAGGTGTATATACCAAAGGGGGTGGTGACGGCGGTCTTGAGGATGTCTTCTGGGTTCATGGACACTTGATAAAACCCCTTCAGGAAATCGAGCATAAAGAAAACCTTCTCTTTGTGCAAGTATGAGGTCACGTCGACTATGTTTGAGAGGGGGGTAGTGATCAGCTTCTGTCTCCATGTACAGGCACCTGTAATCCCCATATGTAACGCAGAAAGTCATCTTTCTTCCGGATGATGTGCAAGGGTGACGACCACGGGCTTGAGGCTTTTGGCAAAGGCCTATTTATCCTATTTTAGTGAACGTTTGTCTAGCGGCTGCCAAATGATCCGGTGACAAACACCTGAATCTGGTGAACGCTGGGGGCCCTGTCGTCTTCATATGGTGATAAATACCATGTTTGGCGGGAACTGGGGGCGTTTGATGAAGTTCTAGACAGAAAACTTCAGGGTACGACATGAAAAGGGGAGATAGGAATCCGTTGGTAGGCTGATGTGGAGAGCAAGGTCGGAGGGGCAGGTTGAAGAGGTGTTGAGGTGTAAGAGTCCGTATTGGCTAATCGTCGGTGAGCGACATCAACCAGGAGGTGGAAATGAGAGACAGAGAAATCTGCAATGAGGATTGGCAATGTGAAGTCAGCAACGAGAAACTTCCATTTATATTTGATGGTTCCACACAATAATGATAGGGTTTCATAACGATGGGTGGGTATCACAGATCCGTTAGCAACTATCAGGCGGACGTCGGCAAACTTAGACAGACTATGTCGTGTCCTGGAGAGTGGCCTTAGCAGAAGAGAACGGCATGCACCCATGACTACCAAAAATCGCACGCCCGTACCTACATCATGAAAAGAGAAAATTTAGTGGCAGGGGAGGCCAACGCCACAATCGTTGGCTTAATTACACGTTTTTTGGCCACTGACACCCGTTTGCACATTTCTTCGCAGCAGCCCTGAATCTGGAGTGGTAGTGGCATAACTGCAGCCTATGAGCGTCAGTAAGTGGCTGTAGAGGTCGTTAGTTGGGGCGTGAGCAAGAGGTGGTATATATGGGTGGTGAGCGTTTGTGTCCTATGGCACTTACGTCAGGTTCAGTCGATGTTGAATAGTTTTCCTCTTTGTCAAGAGTGGAGGCATTGACTGACGTCTTGAAGGTGGTGAAGTGGCTGTCCATAAGGGCGTCGACTTTGGTCATCAGGTCTTTCATGGGTAAAATATCAACATCTGGGATGGCATCTCGTACAGGTTCGGGTAGGCGCCATACCATAGGGCACAAAGCAAATTCACTTAAAAAGAGCCCTCTGCGGCAGGTTGCAGACAAGCGATACTGGTCATTTCATTGACAGTGAACAAGCCTTTTGGTCCCCTAATGGTAGTTGAGAGAGCTGAAAAAAGCTTGTCTATACGGGTGGCTGGAGATGGTGAGTACTGCTACAGGAGGTATGTTTTGAGGGCATCATACGCTATTGGGATGTCCCCTTGTTTGCAAAACCAATCAGAGATTTCTGGGAATATGTCCTTGGGGATCGCCGTGAGGACATAGCCTGCTTTACTGCTTGAGCGAGTCACACCCTTGATGAGAAACTGGACTTTGGAGTGCAGGAACTAGGAAAACGCTTCTTCGCTGGTGAAGGGCACAGTAGTGAGGGGGATGGCAGGAGGGAGCGAGTCCTCCAGTAGTCCCAATTGAGCGGGAGAGGCATAAGGTTTTAACTGTGAGGCGAGGTGGATGCATCTGACTTTATTTCAACAGATAGTGAGTTTATATACAACATGGTGAGGACAAGAAGGTCAAAAAAATTCAAACAAATGATTCATGAACAGACAGGCTTAAACAGGTTGTGTTAACAGTGAGGTATAGAGCGAGATATACAATAAAACGAAAATACCGTTACAGTGTAAAAACGTGTTGTGAAACGTGTGGTATACCCTAGAGCAGCCATTCCCAACCGGGGTTCCACGGAGCCTTAGGGTACCATGAACTATCGCCTGTGGTTCCATAAGAATTCATTATTGATTTTTATTTACATAATATTTTTTCATTAAACTTACTGTGAGAAATCAAAGGGCTATACTTTTTTATCGTAAAGTATCGTGCGACATTTTTTGCTTCAATTTCCCTAAAGATTGGTGCCCGAAATCCCTCAAAGATTTCGAACATTTTACCATTTTTCCAGAGAAAATGAGGGAAATGAACAAATCTCGAAAAATTAGAACAGTATTTAAATCTCGGATTTCGAAATTGGGGGTCATGAGCTCTTTTCTGGGGGTCATGGATGGTCTAACAACTGTATGCACTACATTCAGCTTGCCAGAACAAGGCTAAGCTCTTCAGTCAGTCTCGGAGCTGGTTGAGTGGATGCACAGACCGGTAGTGCATTGTAGGTACCATGGCTTCCAGATTTATCATAATTTTGCTAATATAATCGTTTTATTTTTTGTCTATCTGGCATAAGAAATTTCTACTAATATGACAAGCCGTACCTGTCATAATTTTTGGCATATTCACTATTATCATAAATACTTATACATATATGTCATATTTTTAATACCCACTAAAAAACGGAATCAGGTTGGAAAATATGTTGAACTGCACAGTTTTTGTGCTAAGACTTGATAAAGAACATGATGGCATCATGTCTTATCTAATATGTGGGTTTAGTTCATATCTGTTTTCACCACCTGGGTCCAGCAGATTCACAGAACTCTACCCAATATGTTATCAATCCTTCTCTTGAAGTTAGCCACACCACACGCAGTACTGTGATACTCGAGCGACCTTAATTTATTTTTTTTTCTCTCTCTCTCTTACACTCTTTATGAAAAATAACTGTTGAATAGGAGGGTGGGGCTGTGCAAGGTATATAGCATGCATTTATTTCTAACTACGACATTCGGTATTTTAAACCAAATTTCTTTTACCCATCCTGTACATACAGTATAATCCCACTTTTAAATTTGTATGATTATTCTGAGATATGGTTATGTATGTCAGTATGATTGGGACTGGAGAATAATCAATGAAAAAATTTACATACGTACAATTACTGTGGTCAGAGTCATATATCCACTAAATTCATTTTTTCCCGTAAATTGACTTCACACACAGAAATTTGTGGTACATGAAGTTGTTCTTCCATTATATTTTGGAATTTAGTTAGTTTATATGTTTATGTTTTGTCGCATGATTGTATTCATTCCTAATTCCTAATAACTTTCTTGGCAGATGTCAAAGCAGCACACACACAATGAGAGTTTTCTCACCTTTGGCTTCTCATTTGTGGTGAACAATGGCTTGCACATGCCTCAGTGTGTCATCTGAAAGAAGACACTTGCTAATGAGAGCCTGAATGCCTTCAAGCTGAAGGAGCCCCTCATCAAGGTTCAACCTGAACTGGCCAACAAGGATAAGGTATACTTCAAAATCAAGGAACGCCAGCTCAAATGGTCGTAATTGGATTATGGAACAGTTCTCTTCCAACCTACCAATATTGTTATGGCACCATACAGGATCTCCCTTCTAATTGCAAAGCAGAAGGCACACACAATTGGAGAGAAGTTTGTTGAACCTTACATGGTAGAGGCTTTTAATTTTGTCCTTGATCAGAACTGTGTCAACAAGTTTAATCAGATAAGTCTTTTTGGACAACACAGTTAAGCGGCGCATTGATGACATGTCGCAGGACATCAAATCTCAGGTGATGAAAAAAATAAAACTCTCTCCCTTCTTCGCCATCCAACTTGATGACTACTGCTATTGAGATTTCGCAAGATTTAGTACAGACTGCTGTTACCACAAAAGTGTAGTAATCTATTGATAGATACCGATTTCATTGCTCTTGTCTGAAAGCAGCACCTAAGTGTCTTTTGTTTATCATTAAGATTTATCCAGATTTAATACAGGTGAGCGTAGATTGAGATGTAAAGACCGAGACCATACATTATTTAAAGTATTATGTGAAGAGTAAAACCTACTAGATACTGAACTATTGCAGCAAGTGATGGTTTGTAAAGGTGTAAATTCTCTTTAGACATCTAATGAAGTATATTTTTGTAAGCCATCTGTATTATTTAAATCTTTGACTTTTTTGTAAAGCTTTAATAACACCTCGAGTCTGGTCACTATTATTCTTCAAAATATTAAATCTTTAGACCTAAAGAACACTAAGTTGAGCATTTCAGAAATTTAACACTTATGAGGAAACACAAGCCCCCTTTTTCCCATATCTAAAGAAAACGACTAAGGTCTATATATTAAAATCTCAATTAAATAAAGTTATTACGAAATTGGAGTAAAGCTTTGCTCTACAAAATAAGAAGTTTTTGGTCTGTGTCACCTGATTAAACTCAGCAGGTGGATCATATATATTTTTAGAATACCCACACTTCAAACTTGGGGTTTCTTTTGTGGATTTGTAATGGATTTACATATTTAAGCTATGTAGCCCACAACTGAGGACTCTGAGGCCATTCAGAGTCCAAGAGCAACTGGACAAAACCCTGCAGTTACTCTTATAAAGTAAGAGTTATAGGCTGAATAGCCACATGAAAAAGGGGAATAGTATGTGAATCAGGATATCACAGAAAAGATACCTAGAAGTATGTCAGTCCAAAACCACTAGGGACCAAAGAAACACTGCAAAACCCTCAAATAATGCTTGCTGTACACCGCGTGAGGTGCATCGATGGCGCTAGCCACCAACGGGGTTTACTTGTTTGTGTAAGAGAAGAAAAAAACTCAATTTTATTTAACCATATATTAATGCTGGAATCTATTTGTTTACATATTTTGCTAATACTTATACAAATGGGGCTGGACGAGGAGACCTTTCTGACGAGGAAACCTTCCTGGTGAGGAGACCTTCCAGATGAGAACTCCTTGATGAAGAGACCTCCTTGACGAGGAGAACTCCCTGACAAGGAGCTTCTCCCTAACGAGGTGAACTCCCCGACGAAGAGACCTCCCTGACGAGGAGACCTCCCTGACTAGGAGAACTCCCTGACGAGGAGAACTCCCTGACGAGGAGACTCTCCCTAGCGAGGAGAACTCCCTGACGAAGAGACCTCCCTGACGAGGAGAACTACCTGACAAGGAGAACTACCTGACAAGGAGAACTACCTGACAAGGAGAACTACCTGACAAAGAGAACTCCCTGACGAAGCAAACCTGAACTAGATCTGTTCACAGATTGGGGAGGAATTGATCTCCCCATCACCGTTGAGGCAAGAGACGTCCCCGAAGCGGTAGTAAGACGACTTCTGCAAAACGCCGCAGTTGCGCGTGAAGTTTATCGAAGGCATTTGCTTGAAGTTGTTCTCGCAGTCGTATCCCCAAAAGGGTGTGCCCATGGGCACGGGAGACCCATCCCCCCATTTCCAGCGTCCTTCGTGGCCCTCGTCAGTAGCGTCAATCCAGAAGTTGTAGTGATCTAATCCTTCGGTGTCAGTAAAAATAAACTTTTGTCAGTTATCGATTATGATTCTTATTTATTATTTATCAGACTAGTGTACCCGAACCATAAAAAATGACGGCTAAATATTTAGATAGATATGCTTTACTTTCACAAGGATCACATGACTTAATCTATATGTTAGATAGACATGCACGCACACACACACATTCAACCATTCCTAACCCCTCCCGTTTTCCTAACTAAAACCCAGCGGTTTCGGCAATTTGTGGGAGATTGCAGTTTCCGAGTCAAGAGTATGACCACTCCCTCTTCCCCTTATCCGAGGGACGTGGAGAGACCGAGTAATCACACGCCTGGCAATGCCACTGAGCGTGACAGGAGATATATATATATATATATATATGTATATATATATATATATATGTATATATATATATATATTTATATATATATATATAATTATATATATATATATATATATATATATATATATATATATAGTCACATAAGTAGCTCTATTATATATGAGTCATTATTATTATTATTTATTATTATTATTATTATTATTATCATTATTATTATTATTATTGTTGTTGTTGTTATTATTATTATTTAGCTACAACCCTAGCTGGAAAAGGATAATGCTATTAGGAAAATAGCTCAGTGAGGAAAGAAATTAAAGAAATAAACTACAAAAGAATTTTAAGAACAATAACAATATTAAAATGAATCTTTCAAGTATAAACTATAAAATCTTCAAAATAACAAGAGGGAGAGTAACAAGAGAGAAATAATGTGTCCGAGTGTACCCTCAAGCTAGGGAACTCTACCACAAGACAGTGGAAGACCATG
>NC_090746.1:67687680-67697680 GCF_036898095.1 Palaemon carinicauda | reverse complement strand
TACATTTTCAATTCACTTTCGAAGCTTGTAACAGTGCTGACGATACATGTAATCTACATAATAAAACATAAAGTGTTGAATTTTCATTTCAGAAGCCGACGGAATGAGCGACACAATTCCCTTATCTAGAACAAAACTCCCGGGAAGAAAGTCTGGACTCCGATGGAAGCTGTCGAATGACTTCATGAAAGTACCGTCCTAAAGTTAAGGCAGAGGCTACATTTCAGGAAGCTAGTGAGGACAGTTTAACCCCGGGCTAGACGACAGCTAATCTAAATATGAAATTCATTGCTACACACATAAAAAGTGAATAATTATTTTGGAATTGTGCAATCAGAGAATTATTCGTTTCAAAATTGCGCAATGCCGTAGTTGAAAATTGAGGAAGTGCGCAATAAGGTTTTTCTTTTTTTTTCTAATTACGTAATGGGTCACTTAATGATGTATTACGCAAGACAAGAGTTAAGGGTTTCCAATACCTATATTCTTTGGCGGGGGTGCATGGCAAGGAATTTCCCAGATTAAATACTTATGAATACAAAATTATATCTTACAAGAAATATTTGTTTTTAATTCTTATCATTATCAAAACCTCCTTATCTTTCTGCATGTTTTCCATTCTTTTTATTCTAATTATTTTTTTATGCTCGTTTCAGTTTTGCATTTGAAAAAATTACTTAACACTGGTTGCCATCCTTGGGTAGAAATTCACGTCTTCTGTTGGCAAAAATAAATTAATGATAACAAAATTACATAGGTATAACAAGAAATTTTGGGTTGTTTGAAAGAAAAAAATGTCTTCATTCTTTCATGTTTTGATTAGCATTCCCTTGTTTAGCTATAGGTGATTAATGTATACATATATACATATATACATATATATATATATATATATATATATATATATATACACATACACACATATATACATATTTATATATATACATATATATATATAATATATATATAAATATATATACATATATATACAGTATATATATACATATATATATATATATATATATATATATATATATATATATATATATATATAAAAACGTAACCTGTACATATCTATGTGTAGGTCGTAGGACACTATATATATATATATATATATATATATATATATATATATATATATATATATACATACACACATATATACATATTTATATATATACATATATATATAAATATATATACATATATATACAGTATATATATACATACATATATATATATATAAATACGTAGCCTGTACATATCTATGTGTAGGTCGTAGGACACTATATATATATATATATATATATATATATATATATATATATATATATATATATATATATATATAAAGAGAGAGAGAGAGAGAGAGAGAGAGAGAGAGAGAGAGAGAGAGAGAGAGAGAGAGAGAGAGATACTGCGGGTAGAGTTATGGGGTCCTTTGACTGTCCAGACAGTACTACATTGGATCTCTCACTCTGGTTGTGGTTCAATTTCCCTTTGTCTACACACAAACCGGATAGTCTGGCCTATTCTTCACAGATTCTCATCTGTCCTCATACTCCTGACAACACTGAAATTACCAAACAATTCTTCTTCACCCAAGGGTTTAACTAATGTACTGTAATTGTTCAGTGGCTACTTTCCTCTTGGTAAGGGTAGAAGAGACTCTTTAGCTATGGTAAGCAGGTCTTCTAGAAGGACACTCCAAAATCAAACCATTGTTCTCTAGTCTTGGGTAGTGCAATAGCCTCTGTACCACTGTCTTGGATTATAGTTCTCTTGCTTGAGGGTACACTTGGGCACACTATTCTATCTAATTTTTCTTCCTCTTGTTTTGTTAAAGTTTTTATAGTTTATATAGGAAATATTTATTTTAATGTTGTTACTGTTCTTAAAATATTTTATATTTCCGTGTTTCCTTTCCTCACAGGGCTATTTTTCCTGTTTGGGCCCCTTGCCTTATAACATCCTGCTTTTCCAACTGAGAAATAATAATAATAATAATAATAATAATAATAATATTAATAATAATAACAATAATAATAATAATACAGGTATACAAATGATATATATATATACATACATATATATATATATATATATATATATATATATATATATATATATATATCCTTACTAAAGCCTTAGAACATGACCTAGTTACAACTCAAAAAGCTATGGAAAGAACAATAAAGGGAATATGGGATAGAAAAAGAGCAACATGGTTACGAGAGCAAACTAAAGTAGAGGATATTCAAACAAGTACGAAAAACAAATGGACATGGCGAGAAACAAATAATGAAAATTACAAATAATATATGAACATGAAAAATAACAAAATGCGTCCTAGAGATTGCAAATGAAGCAGGGGAAGGAAGGGAAGTCCATGAATTGCCGAGATAAGAAAATTTTAGTGTATAGATTGTGATAAAAAAAAAACTTAAACAGACGGTTGTGGAAATACATGTCTTAGGACCCTGTCCTGCAGTGGGCAAGCAACGGCTGATGCTGATGATATTTATATATACAGTATATATATATATATATACATATATATATATATATATATATATATATGTATATATATATATATATATATATATATATATATTAGTAATTCTAATAATGTTTCTTCGTAATTTACTCTCTCTTAAGATAGAGTATAGGACCATCTACTAACGCCAATCTCAGACCTTTTACCCAACATGATAACTGAGAAAACCATCGAAAGATAAAAAAATCTCCAAATTTCCTTGAGAAGAAATTACCTAAACGTACTGTACTCTAGTGTACATAGCGACAGAACATCGCGTCTTCCAAAGATAAATTGAAATCGTCATCTGAGAGATTCGTGTTAGAATATCGATTGATTCCTTGTTGCTTTCTAAGCAGCATTTGCTTGAACAAAAGGAAGATACTCTATTGATCCATTGTCAGTCATACAAATATTCGAAGATGTCTAAAAGACAACGGAAGGCAGACAAATTGGACTTTTCTCAGCGTAGTGATGTTTCCAATTAGAGTTCAGTCAATAGCTTTGACCTTTCGGCACGAAATTGCCACTTTAGACCGTTAATGTCACATAGTAATCACCTTTAGGAATCAATTAACCTTCACGTATACCTGCAGAGGTCCTGCACAGGTCAGCAGGGCATATCGACTGTAATCAACTATTGACTCAGGCCAGATGTTCCATCTGAGACACTTGTCTCAGAGGCCCAAAGAAAAACCGAGTTCTTTGATTCAAAGCCTGGGGATCCCGCATTGTTTTGCATCAACAGCATAGCACATACTACAAGTAAGACTGTTCACTGTGGTGTACCCTAACTGTTCATTATCAGAAGAATTCTACACGAGTCATCAAATAGTAAATCAAAACTTGACGACATTCAGCGAGACAGTGACTAAACCTTTATGATTTGAAAACAATGACTCACTGAATCTTTGAAGGCTGAAACTCCTTATCTGGTGGTTTCTTTCAGACAATCTTGACAGTTTAAAGTTTTAAAATCCGTTCATGAATGGCTCTAGAGACTGACCATATATACATCGTTATCATCGCCAAGCCCCTTCTCCATCCAAGCGAGGACCATGGAGGGTCAGACAATGGGTGCTGATGAATCAGCAAGTAGATCTATAGGCTCCCCCAAACAACCCACCTTAGCTCACAAGGATGTTGAAGTTCCAAACACTAAAAAAAACTATCGAGTTTGAGTGGGACTCGAACCCCAGTCCGGCAGATCGTCAAGCACGGACGTATGAAATAGTTATCACAATCCCAAAACTTTAGTGAATAGCTTAGTGATTAAGATCGGAGTAGGTTGCTGCTTTAATCTGTGCAGATAGGTATGTGGCAAATTATTGTAGACTTATCAATAAAAAATACATTTTTTTTCCAAAATGAAATAGTTTTTTTGGCAATCGGCAGGAAAACGAACTTCCACATGAGATTACAAATTTAAGGCGATTAGCTGTTGTGCCCAAATACTGTGAGCGTGTCAGTTACGTTTCTCTTTTGTGAATACATAGATTGATTCAATAAAGGGTTGCGGTGACTGATGTAGTTCCCTCCCTGACTGGTAAACGCCAGACTGGGGTTCGAGTCCCTCTCAAACTCGTTAGTTTCTTTGGTCGCGGCAACCTCACCATCCATGTGAGCTAGGGATGGGGGGTTTGGGGGAGCCTGTAGGTCTATCTGCTGAGTCATCAGTAGCCATTGCCTGGCTCTCCTTTCCTAGCTTGGGTGGAGAGGGGGCTTGAGCGCTGATCATATGTGTATATGATCAGTCTCTGGGACATTGTCCTGCTCGATAGGGCAATGTTATTGTCCCTTGCCCCTGCCATTCATGGACGGCCTTTAAACCTTTAAGGATCTGGGCTTTTCATGCTTTTCTCTTTCACATGGAATGATGTATGTTGATAATAACAATAAAGAAAATGAAAATCAAACCATAATGTGAGATAGATTTTTAAATAAACCGTTTTGGAATCAGAAGAAGGATTCAGTTCAACACTAAAATCAGATCTACTGGAATAGATATCCTATTATGAAATGTTAAAAATCAAATCATATCCTTTTACATAATTATTATAACGTATAGATAGACAAACCAACTCATGATTTCTTTGATGAAGATCAGCAGAAATGAAAAATTGCGTGAAAGATCAGATCAACTGTAACAGACAATCTATAGTGAAATGTGGAAAATCCATACATTGCTTTTCACATTATTCTTCAAACAGACGAGCTAATAAAATAATAATTTCACGTAAATAAGCAGTAAAGTATTTATTACTATAATTATCATTTATGAAAAAAAACTCAGTGAATTGCCTGGAACTCTTTCGAAGTATGTCAAAAGCCGCATTCTTTGCCTCTTCCAAGGAAATTGAAGGTAACATGCGGCAACTGACCGTGAGACTGATGCCATCTGTTGGGCCGATGCGCAAGTTGCATAAATACAAGCACTACAAGACGTTCAATGCCAAAATCAATATTGTAGTCAAGATGGAAAGACAACATTTGCTTCTGGGTGAGTTGCTCAAATAGATTTCTAATGTAATATATTTACCATAATGTACAATGCTAATTTATAAACGATGAAATCAGTCTTCGTGGTGAAAAATTCACAAATATAGTTGTCAAAGGTTTGGGAGTTGTCAAAATTAGTTGATAAGAAATTGGAAATGAGTTTTACGAACTGATACAGTTTAATGTAGTCGCACACGAACATGTATACACATATGTGCACACATTATATACAATATATATATATATATATATACTGTGTATATATATATATATATATATATATATATGTGTGTGTGTGTGTGTGTGTGTGTGTATATATAAATATATATACAGTATATATATACTGTATATATATATATATATATATATATATATATATATATATATATTTATATATATAGATCACTACAATGTAACGAGAAGTAATATTACACACACATAAAATGTATGTATGTATATATATATATATATATATATATATATATATATATATATATATATATATATTATATATATATATACAGAGAGAGAGAGAGAGAGAGAGAGAGAGAGAGAGAGAGAGAGAGAGAGAGAGAGAGAGAGTTACTGGTATGATTACTTACGCAATCATTGTCTTTTCTTTCCAAAACAGCCTTCGGCCTCCTATCACTTTTGCCAGCCATTGCTCAAGGTAAGTGAGATCACATAGTTGAAGTTAAAGGTAAAGAATCTAACATACAAGTGTCCGTTACTAGCACAAACCCAAAATAAACAAGGAGGTATATAGACGCTTTTGCCTCTGAAAGAAAGGAAGGTTATAAGAGTAGCATCTCTGTTACCAGGTTAGAGTCAATTAGTTCATACTAGACCTCTTATAAGCTTCAACACTTGGTAATTAATATTGGCCGCCATAAAGCAAAGTTATAAGCTATCCATCTACAGGTGAAGCTGAAAAAAAGGAATTCCTAAGTGAACTGCATTTGTTGATTTCAAAACTGGTGACTCCCTGTATTATCTGTAACTGTTCGATATTGAGAGTAAATATATAGTTATCTTTTTGGTAATTTGTAATCATTGTTTCTCTTTAAAAGTGGAATATTTAGGAATTTTAATCAATAGATAAATTGGATGACTTCTAGATTTTATTCTTTTTAATCAATTCTTTAAATTAAAGAGCGCCAAACAGTGCACATTTTGGGAACTCGATATGGCTCATTTTATATAACGTATTTTGACGATAACTTAACTTATTTATGTATTTAATCTACTTAATAAGGAAAGACACAACTGAATATTACATACCCTATAATGAAAACTTACAATTACTATAAGATAAAAAATTATTTGTGAGAAGAATTCTGAGATTAAATATTTCAATAACTCACAGCTAGGTTCGCCAAACCAACCCAATAAAAACGTTAAAATCAACGACATATAACGTAACATACCGTACAAGTATAAAGCTTTTAAATCAACGTCAATTAACGTAGCATACGTTTTAGATCCATAAAATCATCACCAATTAACGTAGCATACCGTTTAAAGTTTTAAATCAACGTCAATTAACGTAACATACCGTTTAAAGATTTTAAATCAACGGAAATTAACGTAGCATACCATTTAAAGCTTTTAAATCAACGGCAATTAAAGTAGCATACCATTTAGATCTTTAAAATCATCAATTAACGTAGCATACCGTTTAAAGTTTTAAATCAACGTCAATTAACGTAGCATACCGTTTAAAGATTTTAAATCAACGGAAATTAACGTAGCATACCGTTTAAAGCTTTTAAATCAACGGCAATTAAATTAGCATACCATTTAGATCTTTAAAATCATCAATTAACGTAGCATACCGCTTAAAGTTTTAAATCAACGTCAATTAACGTAACATACCATTCAAAGCTTTTAAATCAACGTCAATTAACGTAACATACCGCTTACAGCTTTTAAATCAACGTCAATTAAATTAGCATACCGTTTGAAGCTTTTAAATCAACGGCAATTAAAGTAGCATACCATTTAGATCTTCAAAATCATTGTCAATTAACGTAGCATACAGTTTAAAGATTTTAAATCAACGGCAGATAAGGTAGCATACCGGTTAAGGCTTCTAAAATCAATGGCAAATAACGTAGCATACCAATTAAGGCTTTAAAATGAACGGCAAATAACGAAGCATACCGTTTAAAGCTTTAAAATCAATGGCAAACAACGTAGCATACTGTTTAGATCGTTTAAATCCACGGAAAATAACATAGTATACCACTTAAAGCTTTTAAATCCATGGCAAATAACCTAGCATACCATTTAAAGCTTTTAAAGCAACGGAGAATAACGTAGCATACCATTTAAAGCTTTCAAATGAATGGCAAATAAAGTGGCATACCGTTTAAAGCTTTTAAATCAACGTCAATTAACGTACTATACCCTTTAAGGTTTTTAAAGCAACGCCAATTAACGTAGCATACCGTATAAAGATTTTAAATCAGATTCAATTAACGTAAAATACCTATAAAGCTTTTAAATTAACGTCAATTAACGTAGCATGCCATTCAAAGCTTTGAAATCAACGTGAATTAACGTAGCATAGGGTTTAAAACTTTTAAATCATCGTCAATTAACGTAGCATACCATTTAAAGCTTTTCAATCACCGTCAGTTAACATAGAATAAAGTTTAAAGCTTTTAAATCAAGCTTAATTGACGTAGCATACCGTTTGAAACGCTTAAATGAACGGTAAATATTGTAGCATATCCTTTAAAGCTTTTAAATTGATGTCGTCAATTAACATAGCATACAGCTTAGAGCTTTTAAATCACCGTCAATTAATGCAGCATACCATTTAAAGGTTTTAAATAAAAGGCAAATTATGTAGTATACCGTTAAAAGCTTTTAAATTAATGGCAAATAATATAGCAACGTCAATTAACATAACATACAGTTTAAAGCTTTTAAATCAGCAACGTCAATTAACGTAGTATTCCCCTTAAAGCTTTTACATGAACATCAATTAAAGTAGCATATAGTTTAAAGCACTTAGATAACTGTCAAATAACGTAACATACAGTTAAAAGCTTTTAAATGGACGGCAAATAAGGTAAAATACATTTTAAAGCTTTTAAATCAACGTCATTTAACGTAACATTCCCTTTAAAGCTTTAAAATCAACGTCAATTAACGTAACATTCCCTTTAAAGCTTTTAAATCAACGTAAATTAACGTAGCATACCGTTTCAAGCTTTTAAATCTTCGTCAAATAATGTAGCATACCGTTTAAAGCCTTTAAATCAAAGTCAATTAACATAGCATACCATTTAAAGCTTTTAAATCTACGTCAATTAACGTAGCATTCCGTTTAAAGCTTTTAGATGAACGGAAAATAATGTAGCATACCGCTTAAGCTTTTGAATCACTGTCAATTAACGTAGCCTACTGTTTAAAGCTTTTTAATCGACGTCAACTAACGTTGCATACCTTTTTAAAGTTTTTAAGTCAACATCAATTAACGTAGCATACCGTTTAAAGCTTTTAAATCAATGTCAATTAACGTAGCATACCATTTAGAACTTGTAGATCACCGTTAATTGACGTAGCATACTGTTTAAAGCTTGTAAATCAGAGTTATTTGACAAAGTATACCGTTTAAAGCCTTCAAATCAGTCAATTAACGTCGCGTATTATTTAAAGCTTTTAAATCAGTCAATTAACGTAGCATACCGTTTAAAGCTTTTAAATCAACGTCGAATGACATGGCATATTCCTTTCAAATCTATTTCAAATCCTATCACTGCTGCAGGATGCATCATGCCCTACGAGAGGATTGGAACCCAGTGCCTCTTTATAGACTCCCTGACCCACGGCAGCTTCTTCGACATGAGGCTCCACTGCAACATACAGGGAGAGGGCGGTAAATTGGCTCACATCCCAGACGCAAACCAACACACAGAGATTATCAATTACATCAAGAAGAATGGCAAGTGTCCTATTGATAGTATTTTCTTCCTTTTCCGACATTTATTTCTTTCTGTTTTGATCAATGGTCATCGTTAGGTACATATTATATGTATGAGATCGATGGCTATGTCTAGGCCTATGTGTCTGAGATCACTGATTAAATCTAGGCCTACATGTCCGGGACAAATGGTTATGTCTAGGCCTATATGTCTGAGATCGATGGTTAAATCTACGCCTACGTGTCTGGGACAAATGGCTACGTCTAGGCCTACAAGTCTGAGATCGATAGCTAAGGCTAGGCCTACGTGTGTATGATCGATGGTTAAGCCTAAGCCTACTTCAATACATGCCTCTTTAAAAGTAGCTGAAACTGATTGACTGAAGGTGTTCATAACATATAAATCAATGTTTCTTTAGGCTGATGGTTATCATTTACTTTATAGCTATAGGGGATTCATAAATTTTAAATTGAATTTCTTTTTATAACTTTGCCACCAATCTATGTTTTATTTCCCAAAACCTGAATCATTTGTATTTGTAAAACAGCATCAGAAACAGGGCGCTATTGCATATATCCCTGCCTGACGATCTGCTGGACGGGATTTCCAAACATGCTCAACTCAATAGTTTCTAGTCCGTCTAGGCTAGTGCCTGCAATATCATCATCCTTGTGAGCGAAGGATGCAAGGTTTGAGTACACCCTATAGGTCTACCTGCCGAGTCATCAGCACCCATTGCCTAGCTCTAGCTTGATAGAGAGTGGGCTTTGAAAGTTCGGCTCTACCATTCATGAGTGATCTTTAAACCTTATAATTGGTGGCACTGTTATCATCACAATAACAAACACATCAGCCTCATCTATGCAAAAATATAACAAGACACTGAATTTGAACTTCAGATTCTCTTCTACACACACATTATTTATTTATCTCCTTATTTTCTCTCGTGACTAGGCTCTTCTTCCGTGTAGTGGCCCTTAGGCTAATATCATCCTGCATTTCAAACTAAAGCAGTAGCTTGGCTAATAAT